>NC_041382.1:393236488-393353163 GCF_002162155.2 Triticum dicoccoides
GGGGGGGGGGCGGCTCAGATGAGGAATGTACGTGGATTGGCTGACAGTAGGGACGCACATGGCCCATGGCTGCACGCAGCAAGTGCCCCCGTATTATGCGAAAACAAATAATTTCTCCCCCTGACAGGTTTGACCCACCAGCTACATCTTCGCACGCAAGGAAGTGCTTCCTTTATTAAGCGGAAATAAAAATTTTCCTCTCCATGACAGCTAGGGCCCACCAACTTTATTATGATCCTTTTCATGAAAATATAGATTGTAACGAAGATCCTAAATTATTTTCTTTTTATTCTAACACGAAAAAGAAGAAGTAAAGAAAACTAGAAAACATCTTCGCACGCAAGGAAGTGCCACCTTATTATGCGAAAAAAATTGTTTCCGCCTACTAGCTGGGACCCACCTTATAAATGCACTGACCGCTTGATGTTAATCCAATAGCCAAGCCGCGTCTTCAACCTCTGGTCTTGTCGCTCTAGCCGCCCAAACCTACGCCCTCCGTACCGCCTGCTCCAGCCTCTCGTGGTTGGATGTGCTGCCGCGCAGGCCTCACCGCCCGACAATACTACTACTGGCCAGACCTTCCCTCTACTCACCCACACCCCCTGTTATTCTCCGGAGACGGCAGCCTCAAACCGCAGCCAAAGTAGTCAACCCTCGTAGTCCCCTCCGCGTGGGCATCCACTGCTGCATATTCCCCGGCTTTGGGTCGTTCCCTTCCTAGGTCACGCCATCGTCCACCACCTTGGTGCTCTCGGGCAGTACTACGTCGTCAACGCGGTCAATGAATGACAACCATCAGAAAAGGACTGTAAGTGGAGAGGCTGACAACTGGGTCCATGGCCGCACGCAAGGAAGTGCCTCCTTATTACGCGCAAAATAATGATTCCGGCACGTGACACCTCGGACCTACCAGAAGGGCCTCTGTATTTCACGAAAAAAAGTCGCCCCCCTAACAGCCGGGACCCACCGACTTTATCTTCGCCCGGAAGGAACTGCCTTCTTACCCCCTGACAGCTGGGACCCACCAGGTTGAATCGAAGGTAGTGTTATCTGTCCGGACGCGAACGTGTACGTACATAGCAGTCGATCGGTGTCTCTGCAGCGACGTACCGTGGCCGAGTAAGGAGCAGCACATGTTGAAGTAGAGGCGCCGATGTAGCATGTCACGCAGTCCCGTCTATATCATGTACACGTACGTACGGCCACGCTGCAACATAGTAAATACCGCTACGTATGTACATATGGGCGGGGTCTCTAATGCATACATCGACTAATCCAGTTCATCGGAAGCCAACCGCTGGGTCGGAACGGAGAAACTGGGTCGTCATGTTCATGGGGAGGCAACGGAATGTGTCGTGTTCATCGGGAGGAAATGGAATACGTCGTGTTCATCGGGAGCCAACCGGCTTGGACAAAACACCGATCGAAACGAGGCCTGGCATACCGCAGAAGGGAGGAAATGGCCTTGTGTTCGACTAGCCACGGTCGAACGGGATCCTGTTCATCGGGAGGGTCTGGCCTACCGCAAAACGGGGGAAACATACTTCTCTTGGACCTCCTACGGTCTAAACAGGGTCCTGTTGATCAGGAGGGGTGTGGCGTACCGCAAAACGGAGCAAACAGACTTGTGTTGGAGCGCTACGGCCAAAATGGCAGTCCTGTTCATCGGGAGGGGTGTGGCGTACTGCAAAACGGGACTCCATGGGATACTGTTCATCTCCACCGTCGACCTCCTCCAGCCTCCACGGGCTACTGTTCATCCACCATCGACCTCCTCCAGCCTCCACCTACGACTGTTCATCCACGACGTCTCCCCTCCTACCTCCACCAGCCACTGTTCATCCACGGGCTCCTATTCATCCAGCCTCCACCGCTCCTTCACCGGCTACTGTTCAACTAGCCCTCTCCACGGGATCCTGTTCAACCACCCCTCCACAGGTTACTGTTCATCCAGACCTCCACCGGCTACTGTTCAACCATCCCTCCACGGGGTCCTGTTCATCCAGCCCTCCACAGGGTTCTGTTCATCCACCCCCAACCGGCTCAATCGGATTCCTGTTCATCCAGCGGCAATGACATCTACTATCACGGGGTCCTATTAATCCACCCCCCACCGAGAACTTTTCATACAACCACCCCGACAACGCTCACTGTTCATCAAGAGGCAACAAGTTCGATCGGCTTCAGTTAGCAGTAGTAGCGAAGGAATCGCTTCATCGAGTTTTGTTAACAGCCATCGACTAATCGCTCGGGTTCAGTAACGCGTAGCCTGCAGTGCAATCGCTCATGTTTAGTAGGCGAACGCCTCGCTCGGGTTCAGTTAGAGCCCAACGCCTTGCACCCACGCACGTACGTGTACGAGAGAAACATGCATCGCTCAGCCCCCGACCACCCACCGTAACTGGGAGCTCCTCGATATTTTCCTCGCGCTCGCTTCTACCACGGTTTTTTCCATCATGGACGGCCCAAAGAATGTCATGTAGCTGCGTCTCTGGCCTGCCCAGGACGAAAAGCCCATTTTCTGTCATGTGTTTTTGTCATAGAAGTGGAGCCCACCACATCTATGATGATACCAAGTTGTGTCACAATTATCGTCATAGAAGTGTCATAAGCACGACAGAAAAAAATTCATTCGGCCAAAATGTCACGGATGTGTCTTTTTTTGTAGTGTAATCTACAATGTGGCGAGAAACAAAATCAAAATTTATTGATGGTTCTGGGCCTACAAAGCCCCGTTTATGTTGTTCTGTCTCATCACAAACAATTCTTTTGGATCAACTATATGCCACGCATCAGAAGCCCAAACGTAGGCCCTTGTTCTCGGATGGACGTGTACGTGTCTGCCCACTATCATACATGGTCATGATGTCACCATCGTGTCCTATGGATGCGCCGTCGTGTCTCCCACGGGGTGCCAGAAGGTTCACCACGTGGTTGCTCACCATTGAGGCAGCCGCGGCATGTCTGCTTGCGTCCATCCGCGTGTTTTGCTCACCATTGAGGCGGCCGTGGCGCGCTCCGCTCTGGCGGCCCTGCACGCTCTACTCACCGTTGAGGCAAATTTACAATGGCAACTATTAATAGTTGTGTTACATATTCAGGATAATTTAGAATGCCACATGCGGCAAGGCCCAAAACACTCAGGACCTACTTATGCATACAATTATAATAAAATATAGGCTAAAAGGATGAGCCGGCGGCCTTCCGACGATGGTCTTCTTAGACTCCATGATCAACATATCACCCTTGTGTCCGTTCATTATGTGTACTTACTAATCATCGCACACGAGTACTCGCAGATGCATCATGTGCGATACTCCTAGCCACCGCAAGTAACTAGTTTGCATTTTTCAAAGTTTTTTGTACGAACAGAATCGCACATGAACTTACTATAGTAACCATTTGTGTTAGAATTTCTCATCGCAAACAGTTCATCCGAGTGGGTTGTTTGCTGCGTATCACACACATCTTGTTTACACGAATTGTGTTCTTTTGGCTCATCGCAAATGCCGCATATCACACATATCTTGTTAAGTTGGATCGTTTTTGTTCTCTTCCCTAATCCAAAATAGTTTGTCCGAGTCAACCTTATGCCGTATATCACACACACCTTGATCTGGCTGACCGTTTATGTTGCATTCCCAAATAGCACACAGATCATCGGAGCGAACTGTATGCTGTATATCGCACACACATTGATATGGCTACCCATTTTTGTTGTTCTGCCTCATCACAAATGAAAGTGCGTTATATCGACTAGAGGGGGGGTGAATAGGCGATTTTTATGAATTCTTCATTGAGGAATTTGCCGGTGAGGAAATTCCTTAGCGAAGAACTACTTGCAGCGGAATAAGTACTCAGAAGTAAGCAAAGCAGATTACAAGCATGGTCATCAAGATGAAATAAAGACTAGCACAGAGTACAGAAAGCGTAATCACAGGATAACACAAGATGAAGACAAACAGACTGAAGAAATTGAACTGAGGAAATTGAGGAAGTCTTTAGTCAAAGTCTTCAAGCACAGATATGAACAAACACTCAACATAGTAATGAGGAAATGAAAGGGTTGAGGAAATAGAACCAGTTAGTTGGTGAAGACAATGATTTGGTAAACCAGTTCCAACTGCTGTCTCAGTTGTACGTCTGGTTGGAGCGGCTGAGAATTTAAACTCGAGGACACGCAGTCCCGGACACCCAGTCACTGAGCATGCAGCTCAGGACACCCAGTCCTCACCGTATTCTCCTTGAACTAAGGCCACGCAGACCTCGTCCAATCACTCGTGGTAAGTCTTCAGGTGACTTCCAAACCTTCACAGACTTGGTCACTCGGCGATCCACAATTCCTCTTGGATGCTCTAGACCATGTCGCCTAACCGTCTGAAAGAAGCACAGTCTTCAAAGGTAACAAGCATCGGATCCACGCAGGATCAATTTCTTCAGTGATGCTCAATCACTTTGGGTTTGTGGGGGTTTGGTTTCGGGATTTCCTCACTTGATGATTTTCGCTCAAAGTCCTCGGAGGATGGGTTGCTCTCAAATGACAAGTGTCTAGTTCTCTCGGAGCAGCCAACCAGCTAGTGGTTGTAGGGGGCGGCTATTTATAGCCTAGGGAGCAGCCCGACATGATAAGACATAAATGCCCTTCAATGATATGACCATTAGGTGGATAGGATATTTTGGGACAGCTGGCGCGCAACACAACAACGGTCGGAAATTTGGCTCTCAAATTCCTCAGGGCTATCATGTTCCTCACTGTGTAGGCAATTCGCACTGGCGAATTCCTAACTCCTCAGTCAGAGCAAAGTCCTCAGTGACCAGAAGAACTGCGTCTCTGTCACTGAAGAAATTGACTCAACTGTATGAGATTTCCAATGGCTTCACTCGAAGGGATTGGTAGGTGTAGGATTTTGAGTTGAGCATCACATGGAAATTTTTCCTTAGTATTTCCTCGACCCCCTTTAACAGTACGGTATTTCCTATGACTCAAGAAAGAGAAAATGAAACTACGAAAACAAAAGTCTTCACGCTTCATGTTCATCAAATGAATATCAAGTCTTCAAGGTCACACCAATTTCTTCAGTTTCAAAGTCTTCAGAATATCAAAGTCTTTAGTCGAAGAACTTCATTTTTAGGGGTCGACTTTCTCTGTAAATATCAAACTCCTCATAGACTTATAGACCTGTGTACACTCACAAACGCATTAGTCCCTTAACCTATAAGTCTTCAATACACCAAAATCACTAAGGGACACTAGATGCACTTACAATCTCCCCCTTTTTGGTGATTGATGACAACATAGGTTAAGTTTTCAACGGGGATAAACATATGAAGTGTAAATACTGATATTGAGGAATTTGATTGCAAGATATAGAAGAACTCCCCCTGAAGATGTGCATAGTGAGGAATTTGCGTTTGAGGCAATGCACATTTGAGAGTTGTATCATGGAGATCTCCCCCTATATCTTGTAATTCATACACGCATTTGATATATAATATGAAGAATTTGAAATGCATGATGAAATATGGTGCCTAATGAAATTCAGCATGCATGCAATAATATTAATGAGGAATAAGCATGCAGAATGGTACATCAAAAGTATCAGAGCACAGTGCATCAAAAGTATCAGAGCACCATCCAAAAGTATCAGAGCACCATCGGGTTTAAGATTACAACTCGATCCAATAAAAGTTTTGGAAGAATGAGAGTTGTAACTTAGAAAAAAACGCCCTTAATATAGTCCCGCTTGAAGACTAACTCAGATTTCTCTCCCTTTGTCATCAAATGACCAAAAGGATTGAAACTGAGGACTAACGCCCCTGAAGAATTTCAAGTTGATGGAGGAGCGCCAGCGTTGTCGGGGTTGTTTGTTGTAGCAGGGCCTGCCGCAGTGTCGTCCAAATCTTCATACTCATCGGTGTCACGCGATGAAGAATAAGAGCTGGCCACCAGATCAGGAACTTTGACCCTCTTGAATTTCTTGGGAGGAGGTGCAGACCAGTCAAATTCTTCCTTGAGACCCATAGTCTTTAGTTCTTCAGCGCTATAGACATGAGTGAGGACAGCCCAGGTGCGGTTGAGGGTTTCATGAAGGTAGTAGTGGTTCTTCTTCACTACATTGTGTGTTGAGGTCATATTGTGAAGAAGTGCACCAAACTGACGCTTTACCCATTTGTGATTGCGATCAACCTTCTGATGAAGACTGAGGAGTAACTCACGGTCAGTCATCACCCTGGGTGCTGTGGCTTGAGGATTTTGCTTAGCTGAGGTATTTGCGGCAGTGTGATGTGTGGCAGAGTCGTCATTGGTAGAGTAAGATGTAGCCAGGCGAAATTGACCATCCAATGGACGAATGCCTTCATCGATCCCAGTAGCTGCCTTGCCTTTATCATCAGCTGATGAAACTGTCCGTTTGAGGACTTCAATGGGAGGCAAGTAGCTACCGTGGTTCAGAGTGTCAGCTTTGTAATTCAGTGAAGATCTTGCCCTTATGAATCTCATAATCCAAGGAGCATAGGGCTTCAGCTCGAATGGTGACATAGCAACATTGGCCAGAGTCCTCATGAAGAAATCATGAAAGTTGACGGGAACGCCATGAATGATGTTGAAAAGCATATTCTTCATGATGCCAACGACTTCTTCATCATTTGAGTCGTGGCCTTTGATAGGACTCATTGTCTTCGTCAGAATGCGATAGATAGTCCGAGGCACATAGAGTAATTCCTTGACGAGGAATTTGGTTCGAGGGGCCTGCCCAGGCTTCAAGGGCTTCATGAGCACTTGCATATAGTGATTTGTCAGTTCAAGGTCATTGTAGATGCAACGTGCACTGTCATGGGGAGGATCGAGAGGAAGGACACGAAGCAATTCAGTTGCCGGTGCTTTGTAGTGAGTGTTCTCAGTCATCCAATCCAACACCCATGAGTTTACATCTTCAGCGTCTCCAGTGATATGCAGTGTAGCGTAGAACTGAAGAATAGGTTCTTCATTCCAATCGCAAATGTCAGTGCAGAAATTGAGTAATCCTGCATCCTGAAGAACACTGAGGACTGGCTCGAAGCATGGCAGAGATTCCATATCCATGTGAGGAATATGTTCATGATCGAAGATTTTGTCTTTGTCAAACATCACTGAGGAATAGAAGTTGGCTTGACTAGCAGTCCAGAAATGCCTCTTCCTTATGCGAGCAGAGTCATAGGGGTTGTAGTCAGTGAAGAATACATGCTCGGAAAAGAAGTCTTCAACCTTGAACTTCTGTTTGCTTGAGAACGGATTCTTTGGCTTGGGCAGAGGGATATCAGTGAGTTGCTTCACCACCTCAGGAATCGCGAGCTCGGGTTCTTCAGGCTGAGGAATTTCTGGTTCCTCTTCTTGTGCAACCTGATTAGCAGCAGCAGCAGGTTCTTCAGCACTAGCGGCTGGAATTTCTTCATGAACAGAGGGAGTGGGTTGAGTTTCTTCAGAGCCCAGTTGGACAGTTCTTGCAGGGGACTGAGGAATCTATTGGATAGGTGTGAATAGAGGAGTATTGGGATGCTGACTTTCCCAAAAGTCATCATTCATCACAGGTGTGGTGCATCCAATATCCACATCTTCATCTTCAATTTACTCAACACCAGCCTCTTCAGCTGTGAACTGAGGCATAGGTGAGGAAATGACTGTCGTTGAAGGGATTGCGTCCACTTCAATTTCTTCATCAATCTGCTCTGACGAAGCAGCAGAATAATTTTCTTCATCCGATCCGCTTGGGATCTTGTAGTCTTCTCCAAAAGGAACAATTTCCTTTGATGACATGGATGAAATTGGAACAGCATCAATTGGATTTTCAAGTGAGCTGGTCATTGGCTTCATTTTCTTCGCAGCCGAAGAATTTGATGCAGCTGATGCCTTCCTTTTCTTCACTGTAGCTTGCTCTGCAGCCTTGGTCTTCTTCACCTCATAGGCAGAAGGAAGAATTGGGGTTGGTGTAGGCGCGGGAGGAGCTGAGGAATCTGGTTGAATTTCTTCAGGCGCAACTGATGCAGTTGCCCTGATCTCTTCAGTTTCTTCAGGCGCACCACTAGTGGATGCCCTAGCAATTTCTTCAGCGGCTGGTATTTCTTCATCAGCCCCGGAACTAGCATTTTCTTCAGCAGGCTGAAAGTCATCAGCGGTGCTGGCATGTTCTTCAGCAGGCTGAGTAGAGTCTGCAGCCTAAAGATTTTCTTGTTGTGATGGGGCTGCAACATTCGTGATTTTCTTCGTCAGATTGACGAATCTCACTTTGGCTCCTTGCCAATCAGCATAGTAGGCATCAAAGTCTTTGCTGAGGGCTTGAATTTCAGACTGAGCCTTGGGAAGTTCCTCAGGTGTCATTCTGACAACATTTTTCTTCAGGAGCTTCTCCTTTTTCTATTGCGCTTTCTTGATCTCTCTTGCCTTTTCAAATTTCCATTTCTCTTGAGTGATGAAATGGGTCAGCATGTGACTTTGACCAGGAGTCAGAGGAAAATCAGGCATTGGGGTGTTTGGATCCTTGTGCCAGAGATCAATGTAATCGAGGATTTTCTTCGGATCCAAAAGCAGTGGCACGGATGTGCCTTTGGCTCTAGCGGCCTTCACTTGTCTGTCTCTGATGATTTCTGCAAGTTCATCATCAGAAGCTTCATCATCAGAGGGCACATGGAATGCGACCTGTTTCTTCCTTGGACTTGGCCGAGGACCGCGTCCAGCTGTTGCTTTAGTCTTCAACAGTGTGGGGCCTGATGAGGACATTGGTGCAGCTGAGGAACTTGCCGAGACACCAGAGGCAATCGAGAAACCCGTAGTCCTTTGACATGTAGCCAGATGCACAGGAGCTGAGGACTTTGGTGGAGCAGTGGCAGTCTGAGGAATTTGCCGTGAGGGCATAGCTGAGGAACTTGGCCGTGAGGGCGCTGTTGGTGAAGCACTTGGCTTACGAGCGGGCTTCTTTGGCATGGATTTCCTCGGCCTGACCGAGGCCTCAGTAGCAGCAGCAGTAGCAGAATCCTCATTGAATTTCTTCACTGCCTCCTTGGCTTGTCTTGCCAATTTGGCTTGGCGCTTAGCCCATTCTTCAGGAAAGTCCTCACCACTCTTGATGCTGGTGGGATCAGCTACTTGGCCAGGTGCCAATGGAACTCTTGGGCATGGAGGCTTGAGGGCGAATTTCTTCATGTACTTTGGAGTCACATATCTGTACTCCCTCCATTTTCTTGCCCATCTCCGTTCAATCCTCTGAAATACGCACCTTGCGCTGATTTTTGTTCTCTTTGCCAAATTTGGCTTCATCAGGTGTGCAATAGTCCTTATATAAGTCATCAGGGATCTCGAAAGTAGTCATGACCTCAGGCTTCTTTCCTCCTTTCTGCGGTCTCTTTCCTTCAGCCATATTCTTCAGATGAGGAATTTGAACAATTGAACACTCTGAAGAAGTATGCAATTTTTCTTCGAGGAACGTTGCAAATGAGTTAAGTTGATGAGAACCTAGTGATTCAGCAGCGGGCATGAGTACCTGTGAACAGAGTGTAGGTGCGAGGAATTTGGAGAGGTCATATGCGTTCTCAGAAGGTTTTTCGAAAAGACAAGTTTTGAGGAATTTGACCAGTTGAGCCTTGAGGAATTTCACTAAGTGTTCTTTGTCTTAGGTTCCAGAGTTGTACAGATCGAAAATCCACACAATTGAGGAATCTTGAAAAAAATGATTGCTTAGAGAAATGGATCAAGAACATACAATGTGTGAGGTGTTCATATGTGTGAAGATTTGAAGAATAAACACCTTTGAAGATTTTCAGGAAAGTTTGAGAATCAAAGTGAGTAATAAAAGTAACTTTTAATTACCCGAAGTGAAGAACACGACGAACTATGATGAATAGAGGTGAAGTTCGTCAAGTTAGATCTCCCACGCCCTAATTGGCAGAGGGAGACAGCTACGGCGGCGGTGGAGTGAAGATTTCCGCAACCGGCGCGAGTACAACGGCGACGAGGTCGAGGCAGCGAAGCTATTCCTCACCGGCGACGATGGAGTAGCGGCGGCGCTAGGGTTTGAGGTGCTCGAGCGAGAAAGAGCGCGGTCAAGCGGAGTAAATGAAGTGAGGAAGGGGAGAGGGGTATTTATAGCCACGGTGAAAAATTGTTCGCCCGAAGATTTTGGGATGAACATGCCCCTGCCCTTTCTCCTTCACGCGACATGTGTCACCCACGTACTGTGTAGATGAGATCGTGTAAGATCGTGGGTGAATATAATAATGCATCATGGGATGCGGAACGGTTTGAGCGGCAAAACCGAAAATCTGGATAAGATTTGTTTTAAAGTTTCGTTCGCAATTTCTTCAGCTGACAAGGACACAGTGAAGACTTTGAACGAGTTTCAAATAGAACGCACATGAAGAATTTGTGAATAGATTGGGTTGAGTATAGCATAGAGGGGAAGAGTCCGATCACATTCACTTAGCAGAAAAAGCAACTTGAAGAAATAGCCATAAGTGAATGCTGTAGAGGACATAAACCCATATATATATATAGCCAATGAAGAAAAACGATGGAAACAGTGAAGATTTTGTCTAGTTGAAGAATTTGAAAAACTGAAGAATTTCAAAAACTGAGGAAAAACTCAAATTGAAGATTTTCAACTTTTTGTGGTGGCGTGACCCACCGTATAAGAATGATGATTTCAGACACCGCGTACAATTGTCGTCGGGTTCTGAGAATCAAATTCTTCATTAATTTCTTCACACTTAGAGTGTTATTCTTCATTGATTGAAGAAAAACGTTTCTTCATGTGTTGCACATCTAAGTCATCAATTTTGCATAAGTGTTAGGATGTGTGTCCTTCTCAAAGAACATTCGAAGATTCTAAGATATTTAGCTCACACCGCAACTTGCTAAATCTCTTCTCATCCAAGGGCTTAGTGAAGATATCAGCTAGCTGTTCTTCAGTCTTCACGTGCTCGATGGAGATGTCGCCCTTCAACACATGATCATGAAGAAAATGATGACGAATCTGAATGTGCTTTGTCTTTGAGTGCTCAACTGGGTTGTGAGCAATCTTGATGGCACTCTCATTGTCGCGGAGGAGAGGCACATTCTTCACGTTGACGCCATAGTCCTTGAGGGTTTGCTTCATCCAAAGCAGTTGAGCACAGCAAGAGCCAGCAGCAATGTATTCAGCTTCAGCGGTAGACAGTGATACGTAGTTCTGTTTCTTCGAGGACCAACAGACCAAAGATCGTCCGAGGAAATGACAAGTGCCAGATGTTGACTTGCGGTCCACACGATCACCAGCATAGTCAGAGTCAGAATATCCAATGAGATCAAAAGCAGAGCCCTTGGGGTACCATACTAGTGTTGGTGTGTGAGCTAGATATCGAAGAATATGCTTCACAGCTTTATGGTGTGATTCCTTCGGTGCAGCTTGAAATCGGGCACACATGCAAACACTAAGAATTATGTCTGGCCTAGATGCACGTAAGTACAATAAAGAACCAATCATGGAGCGGTATACCTTGTGATCGAAGTCAATACCATTTTCATCAGTGCATAGATGGCCATTTGTGGGCATAGGAATTTTGACGCCTTTGCAATCTTGCATGCCGAATTTCCTCAGTACATCTTTGAGGTATTTCTCCTGAGATATGAATATGCCATTGCGCTGCTGACGAATATGAAGACCTAAGAAGAATTTCAACTCTCCCATCATAGACATTTGATATTCTTCACTCATCATATAGGCAAATTCATCACTATAACGTTGGTCAGTACAGCCAAAGATAATATCATCAACATATATTTGGCACACAAACAGTTCACCATCATAATATTTAGTAAAGAGAGTAGGGTCGAGTGAACCGGGTGTGAAGCCATTCTTCATGAAGAATTCCTTCAATGTATCATACCACGCCCGAGGGGCTTGCTTGAGGCCATAGAGGGCCTTATTAAGTCTGAAGACTTTGTCAGGATTCTTTGGATCTTCAAAACCTGGGGGTTGAGCAACATATACTTCTTCCTCAAGCTTACCATTGAGGAATGCACTTTTCACATCCATTTGATATAAGATGATATCATGACGGTTAGCTTAAGCAAGTAATATGCGAATAGCCTCAAGTCTAGCAAGGTGCAAAAGTTTCATCAAAATCAATTCCTTCAACCTGTGTGTAGCCTTGAGCTACTAGTCGTGCCTTATTCCTCACCACAAGGCCATTTTCATCTTGCTTGTTGCGGTAGATCCACTTTGTGCCTATGATATTATGCTTGCGAGGATCTGGGCGATTGACCAGTTCCCAGACATTGTTAAGCTCGAACTGATGTAATTCTTCTTGCATAGCCTGAATCCACTCCGGCTCCATAAATGCTTCATCTACCTTAGTGGGCTCTGTGATAGAGACAAAAGCATAGTGCCCACAAAAGTTAGATAAATGTGAAGCTTCTGAGCGTGTGAGAGGACCTGGTGCGCTAATGTCATCGATGATCTTCTCCACTTGCACTTCTTTTGCAACGCGAGGATGAGCTGGTTGTCGCTGAGGAATTTGATCAACATTTTCTTCAGCACCATTTTCCTCAACATTTTCTTCAGGTGCATCAGCTCGACGTTCTTCATGAACTGGAATGAATTCTTCAGCAGATTCTCTAGTAGGAATGACATCCTCAGTTTCCTTGAACTTGATAGAATCCTTAGGTGCTGGTTCATCTAACACAGAAGGTAGGTGCTCTCTTTGCGAGCCATTAGTTTCATCGAACCGCACATCTACAGTGTCAACAATCTTGTGAAGAACAATGTTGAAGACTCTGTAGGTGTGCGAGTCCTTTCCGTAACCAAGCATAAAACCTTCATGTGCTTTCGGTGCAAATTTAGAGTTGTGGTGAGGATCTCTAATCCAACATTTAGCACGGAAGACTTTGAAATAACTCACATTGGTTTTCTTGTCAGTGAGGAGTTCATAGGCCGTCTTCTTGAAGAATTTGTGAAGATATACTCTGTTGATGATGTGGCATGCAGTATCAATTGCATCAATCCAAAAGCGATGAGGCGTTTTGTATTCATCAAGCATAGTGCGAGCCATCTCAACAAGAGTTCTGTTCTTGTGCTCCACGATGCCATTTTGCTGAGGGGTATAGGGAGCAGATAACTCATGAGTAATACCAAGTTCATCAAGATAGTCATCAAGACCGGAATTCTTGAACTCGGTTCCATTGTCACTTCTGATGTGCTTGATCTTCACACCAAAGTTGGTTGAAGCCCTCTAGGAAAATCATTTGAAGACTTCCTGCACTTCATGTTTGTAACAATGTGTACCCATGTATATCGAGAGTAATCATCAACAATGACAAAACCATATAGAGATGCATCATTAGTGACTGCTGAGTAATGATTAGGTCCGAAGAGGTCCATGCGAAGCAATTCGAATGGACGAGTAGTGGTCATGATAGTCTTCGCTGGATGCTTGGCCTTGGTCATTTTTCTAGCTTCACAGGCTCCGCATAAGTGATCCTTGAGGAATTTGACATTCTCAATGCCAATGACATGCTTCTTCTTCGCAAGCATGTGCAAATTCCTCATGCCTGCGTGACCAAGTCGATGATGCCATAGCCAGCCTTCTGAAGCTTTTGCAAGTAGGCACACGGCTGGTTGTGGTCCTGTAGAGAAATCAACAATATACAAATCTCCTCTCCTAAAGCTTTCAAAGACTTTGGAATTGTCAGCTTCCATAATCACAACACAACGATACTTGCCAAAGACGACAACCATATCAAGATCACAAAGCATTGAGACTGACATGAGGTTGTATCCTAAGGACTCAACAAGCATGACTTTGTCCATGTGTTTATCCTTAGAGATTGCAACCTTACCAAGACCCAATACCTGACTTTTGCCTTTCTCAGCAATGATGATATGCTTCAGATGTGACGGTGATAAGGGAGCATCCATCAATAGATTCTTGTCACCAGTCATGTGATTTGTACATCCACTATCAAGGACCCATTCAGTAGTTTTGGGTTGATCATCCTGCAGATGAATTAGTGTAACTTACAATCTCATATGCTTCATCAGTGAAGAATATGATATCAAGTTCATCAGATGAATTTCATCAAGTAGTAAACAGATATAGCAGTATGAGGACGTATGAAATGAGAGTTCATTTCATCATGATTCTCCTGCGTCCTTTCAGGCATTTTTGTCAGGTCCCCTGCAAATTCTTCAGACGTTAAAGCACGTCTGGAGACCTGACCCTGCAGAAGAGATTAGTTCTTTTTCTTCACCACCCACATCTGAAGGGGTGGCAAAGAGTTCATCACTCTGCGAGCACCATACAAGAAAGGTGGCAAAGATGCCAAACCATTTCGTTTCACATAATAGGGGTTAGGGTAAGCATATGAATAAGCAGAGAAATTCTTCGAGGACTTATGAACATAATGGTTTGAAGAATAATGCACATATTCATAGCCCTTAGCTCTACCCTGCGAGACAGAGTTGTTAGCACGATGATAATCATATGAGGACTTTGATCCTTTTGAGGAATTTGATCCATGTGAGGAATTTGGTCCGTATGAGGACTTGGATCCATATGAAGAATTTGGTCCATATGAAGAATTTGATCTGGGGTTCCTGTTCTTCACAGGTGGTGTCATGAGGACATTCACCTGAAGACTTTCAACATAACTTTTGGGAACCCAGATTTTCTTCATAGGGGAACCGTTCCTGCAGTTAGTGCCAACATATCTAGCAAATACTTCACCATTCTGATTTTTGAACAGTTTATAGTTGGAGTCAAATGACTCATCAGAAGAATGAGGAGATTCACATGTAAAGCCAGATAAGTTAGATGGATCAACTGGAGGTCCCTTTGCAGCAACCCATGAGGTTTTGGGGTACTGCTCAGGCTTCCAATATGTTCCATCAGCATTGAGTTTCATCTCAAAGGCAAGACCCTCTTTCCTAGGGTTTCTGTTTAGGATCTGCTTTTTAAGCACATCACAAAGAGTCTGATGCCCTTTGAGGCTTTTGTACATGCCTGCCATGTACAATTCCTTCAGCCCTGCATTGTCCGTGATACTAGCAATGTCCTCAGATGAAGAATTAGTGATAGCAGAGGCAGGTGAAGAATTTGTAACAGTTGAAGCATTTGAACATTCAGGTGAAGAATTAGCAGATTCACGTTCAATGCACTTTAAGCATGGAGGGACAAATTCTTCCTGAGAAGCGCTGATTTGTTGAGCTAGTAATGAATCGCACTCCTTCTGAAGATCTTCATAACACACTCTTAGCTTTTCAAGATCTTCCTTTCTTTGAAGAGATTCAGAAGAAAGCTTCTCGTGATCTTGCTTTCCTTGAAGAAATTCATAAGAAAGTTTCTCATGATCACATAAGAGAGTGTTATGATGACTTTGAAGGTTATCAAACCTAGACTGAAGTCTCTGAAGATTTTCAGTCAGGGCTTTAGTGCGATCCATTTCTTCACCCAACATATCATCACTTTTGTCTAGCATGTTTTGAACCTTTTCAAAAGCCCGTTGTTGTTTTACAGCAATCTTAGCAAGTTTAGAGTAGCTGGGCTTGAGATCCTCATCAGATTCATTTTCACTAGATTCAGAGGAGTTGTATTTGAGTACCTTTGCACCTTTCGCCATGAAGCAATAGGTGGGAGCGTAGTCATCATTATCTTCATCAGGCTTGTCGGTGGAGTCAGTTTCTTTAGTGTTGAAGATGGACTTGCTAATGAAAGCAGTAGCGAAAGCCAGATTCGCCACACCAGATTCAGATTCTTCAGACGCCTCCTCTTCCTCATTTTCCTCAGATTCAGCTTCAGAGTCCATTTCCTTGCCAATGAATGCCCGAGCCTTCTTCGAGTTGCTCTTCTTGTGAGATGAAGACTTCGAGGATTTTGATGATGAAGATTTTGATGATTTCTTCTTCTTCTTTGCATCATCAGAACTGTAATCCTTGTATTTCTTCTTCTTCATTTCCTTTTCCCACTGAGGACAATCTTGAATATAGTGACCAGGTTTCTTGCATTTGTGGCACAGCCTTCTCTTATAGTCACTAGATGGGGACTCACTGCTTCTTGAGGATTTTCCAAAGCGACCACGTCTTGAGAACTTCTGGAATTTCTTCACGAGTAGTGCTAGCTCCTGGCTCAATTCTTCAGGATCACCAAGGCTACTACCAGAATCCTCACATTCAGAGTCAGACACAGCCTTGGCCTTCAGGGCACGTGGTTTGCCATAGCTTGAACCATAGAGATCTCTCTTTTCAGCAAGCTGGAACTCGTGAGTATTTAGCCTTTTGAGGATATCGGCAGGATCAAGAGACTTGTAGTCAGCACGTTCTTGTATCATCAGTCCCAGAGTATCAAATGAGGAATCAAGCGATCTCAACAATTTCTTCACCACCTCATGATCAGTGATGTCAGTGGCACCGAGGGCTTGAAGCTCATTTGAGATGTCAGTGAGGCGATCAAAGGTTTGTTGGACATTTTCATTGTCGAGTCTTTTGAAGCGGTTGAAGAGATTCCGAAGAACATCAACTCGAGAGTCACGCTGAGTTGAGACTCCTTCATTCACCTTGGACAGCCTATCCCAGATAAGCTTAGCAGTTTCCAAGGCACTCACTCTTCCATATTGTCCTTTGCTCAGATGGCCACATATGATATTCTTCGCTTGAGAATCGAGTTGCTTGAATCTCTTCACATCGGTAGCGTTCAGTGAGGGTGTGACAGAGGAACACCATTTTCCACAACATACCAGAGATCGTTGTCAATTGCTTCAAGATGCATTCGCATCTTGTTCTTCCAGTAGGGGTAGTCCGTCCCATCAAAGGTAGGACACCCAGGCGAGACCTTGATCATACCTGCGGTCGACATAACTAAAACTCCAGGCGGTTAAACCAAAATCACACAGAACAAGGGAGTACCTTGCTCTGATACCAATTGAAAGTGCGTTATATCGACTAGAGGGGGGGTGAATAGGCGATTTTTATGAATTCTTCACTGAGGAATTTGCCGGTGAGGAAATTCCTTAGCGAAGAACTACTTGCAGCGGAATAAGTACTCAGAAGTAAGCATAGCAGATTACAAGCATGGTCGTCATGATGAAATAAAGACTAGCACAGAGTACAGAAAGCGTAATCACAGGATAACACAAGATGAAGACAAACAGACTGAAGAAATTGAACTGAGGAAATTGAAAAAGTCTTTAGTCAAAGTCTTCAAGCACAGATATGAACAAACACTCAACACAGTAATGAGGAAATGAAAGGGTTGAGGAAATAGAACCAGTTAGTTGGTGAAGACAATGATTTGGTAAACCAGTTCCAACTGCTGTCTCAGTTGTACGTCTGGTTGGAGCGGCTGAGTATTTAAACTCGAGGACACGCAGTCCCGGACACCCAGTCACTGAGCACGCAGCTCAGGACACCCAGTCCTCACCGTATTCTCCTTGAACTAAGGCCATGCAGACCTCGTCCAATCACTCGTGGTAAGTCTTCAGGTGACTTCCAAACCTTCACAGACTTGGTCACTCGGCGATCCACAATTCCTCTTGGATGCTCTAGACCATGACGCCTAACCGTCTGGAAGAAGCACAGTCTTCAAAGGTAACAAGCGTCGGATCCACGCAGGATCAATTTCTTCAGTGATGCTCAATCACTTTGGGTTTGTGGGGGTTTGGTTTTGGGATTTCCTCACTTGATGATTTTCGCTCAAAGTCCTCGAAGGATGGGTTGCTCTCAAATGACAAGTGTCTAGTTCTCTCGGAGCAGCCAACCAGCTAGTGGTTGTAGGGGGCGGCTATTTATAGCCTAGGGAGCAGCCTGACATGATAAGACATAAATGCCCTTCAATGATATGACCGTTAGGTGGATAGGATATTTTGGGACAGCTGGCGCGCAGCACAGCAACGGTCGGAAATTTGGCTCTCAAATTCCTCAGGGCTATCATGTTCCTCACTGTGTAGGCAATTCGCACTGGCGAATTCCTAACTCCTCAGTCAGAGCAAAGTCCTCAGAGACCAGAAGAACTGCGTCTCTGTCACTGAAGAAATTGACTGAACTGTATGAGATTTCCAATGGCTTCACTCGAAGGGATTGGTAGGTGTAGGATTTTGAGTTGAGCATCACATGGAAATTTTTCCTTAGTATTTCCTCGACCCCCTTTAACAGTACGGTGTTTCCTATGACTCAAGAAAGAGAAAATGAAACTACAAAAACAAAAGTCTTCACGCTTCATGTTCATCAAATGAATATCAAGTCTTCAAGGTCACACCAATTTCTTCAGTTTCAAAGTCTTCAGAAAGTCTTCAGAATATCAAAGTCTTCAGTAGAAGAACTTCATTTTTAGGGGTCGACTTTCTCTGTAAATATCAAACTCCTCATAGACTTATAGACCTGTGTACACTCACAAACGCATTAGTCCCTTAACCTATAAGTCTTCAATACACCAAAATCACTAAGCGGCACTAGATGCACTTACAACAAACAGATCTGTTGGATCAACCGTATGCCATGCACCGCACACGTAACTAAAATCTGAACCGTGTTTGATTTCTCCGCCATCGCAAATGTTTTGCATCTTTTTTGACGGTTTTTTACCTCCCTGTTTGTGATTAATGCATCGCACACAATTTCGTCAAAGGGTCTCTGATCGTAGTGTCGCGTTAGCAGCATCCTACAGTAGTGACATAGTTCTCGAACCCGTAGGGTCTGCATGCTTGATGTTCGTTTATGATATAGTATTATATGAGTTATATGATTTGGTGACAGAATGTTGTTCAGAGTCCCGAATGAGATCACGGACATAACGAGGAGTCTCTAAATGGATGAGAGGTAAAGATTGATATATATAGGACGATGATATTTGGACACCAGAAGTGTTTCTGGACGTACCGGGAAGGAATCGAGTCACCGAAAGGGGTTCCGGGCACCCCCCGGCAAGATATGGGCCTTATGGGCCAAAGGAGGGGACAGACCAGCCCACAAGGGGGCTGGTGCGCCCCCTTCCTTGTTTGGCCAACCCTTCGGAAGGAAAAGGGGGAGGGCTAGCCCCTCCTTCCTTTCCCTCTCATGGGAGAAAGGAAAAGGGGGGTGAGGGCGCCATCCTCCCCTTCCTTTCCCCGCATTCCAAATAAGGAAATGGGGGCGCGGCTTCGGAGGGACCCCAAGTAGGATTCCTCCTACTTGGGCGCCTCCTTTGGCTGCTCCTCCCTCCCTCCCACCTATATATATCTCGGAGGGGGTGCCTAGCACACAACAAACAATTTCGTAGTCGTGTGCGGTGCCCCCCTGCACTGTTTACACCCCCATCATACTTTCTTAGTTCATAGGCGAAGCCCTGCGGATATCACTTCACCATCACCGTCACCATGCCCTGGTGCTGCCGAAACTCATCTACTACCTCGCTGTCTTGCTGGATCAAGAAGGCGGAGGACGTCACCGAGCTTAATGTGTGTAGAACACGGAGGTGTTGTACATTCGGTAGTTGATCAGTTAAAGCACAAAGAAGTTCGACTACATCAACCGCGTTGTTAAACGCTTCCACTTACGGTGCACCAGGGTACGTAGACACACTCTCCCCCTCGTTGCTATGCATCTCCATCGATAGATCATTGCGTGTGCGTAGAATTTTTTTTGTTTTCCATGTAATGTTTCCCTACATACATGTCATCACAATAATCATCATAGATTGCAACTTTGTTGTCATAATCAATTGAAACCTCTTACCAAATAGTGGACTCATCACTAAATAAAGTCTTGACTGAGGGAGTCCTGGATTATGGGGTCCTCGGGTGTCCAGGCTGTGTAGCATGGGCTGGACTGATGGGCCATGAAGATACAGGATAGAAGGCCTTCCCCCGTGTACGGATGGGACTCTCCTTTGCATGGATGGCAAGATTGACAACTGGATGTGTTGTTTCCTTTCTCTGTAAACAGACTCTGTACACCCCTAGGCCCCTCCGGTGTCTATATAAACCGGAGGGTTTAGTCTGTAGAGGCTATCTGAATTTGCATAGGCTAGACAGCTAGGGTTTAGCCATTATGATCTCGAGGTAGATCAACTCATGTAACCCCTACACTTATCATAGTCAATCAACCAGGAAGTAATTACCTCCATTAAGAGGGCCCAAACTTGGGTAAACATAGTGTCCCCTTTCTCCTATTACCTTCGATCTTCAGACGCACAGTTTGAGACACCCTACCCGAGATCGGCCGGTTTTGACACCGACGTTGGTGCTTTCATCGAGAGTTCCACTATGTCGTCGACGACAGGATCGATGGCTCGCCTTGTCAATAACAACAACATTAGCTCTGGAAGGGCCCTAGCTCCGGGACAGGTCCTCCAGCTCGGTGGTTTCACCATCGGCGCCCGTGCGGCCGTTAAGCCAAAGGCAGCCCTCGAAATCGCTAAACATCGTCTTTGCATCGGCCTTGAACACCCCAAAAAGATGGATCTAGCAGATGTCTCGTCCTTAAACAAGCTACTAGATTGCATCGCCGCCCTGGGAGTCGCAACATACTACGATCGGATTGGGCTTAAACCTGATGAGAGGGAAATCAGGTTCCCGTCGATCACCCATCTGGTAGCGGTCATGGAGGAACAAGTCGAGAATACTTCTCCCCCTAAGTTAAGAACAAGCTATGTTCGGATTTCTGAGTCCTGTGAGCCGGATACCCATATTCGGGAAGAGTGTAATGCCCCGAGTCTGATGCGCCAGGTGTCTTCTAGTTATTCGCCGCGTTGCCATGTCATTTGCTTGCGTGTTGCATTTTGCCATGTCATCATGTGCATTGCATTTGCATGTTTTTAAAATTTTGCATTCATCCAGGTCTCCTAGTTCTCTATGTTGTCCATTCTGAGCCCAGACTCACTCGCATGCACCCGCCTCACCTCCCAGATCTTGTTTCATGAGCGGGAGAAAAACATTCCCATAATGGGCCGAGATTTGTCGAGTGGCCCTGGTACATCACCAGTAGGCCGCCTGTCAAAGTGCGTTCCATTTGGAGGTCGTTTGATGCCCCAACAGTTAACTGTGTAACCGTCGAAACCTCTTTCTCTTTGCAGACCAGCACCCCTCCACAACAGCCCACTATCCCAACTAAACCCCCTCCATGCTCTTCTCCGTTGGATCACGATCATGTGGGCGAAAACCGCACCTCAATATCCCTCTCCTAGCTCCCTCTACCTATAAAACGTCCCATCCCCCTCCATTTTCGGGCAAAACCCTAGCATCCTCCTCCTCACGCCACCGGACATGTCTACCCTACCGCCGGGCGCGTCCACCACCACCAGCCACGTTGCCCAGCCAATCTTGGGGCGCCACGTCATCGCCACCGCCACCCCGAGCCACTCTGTGGGAGCCACGTCGTCGCCCCGTCACCCCTCCACCGCGCGCGCCACCAAGGCCCGCCAAGCCCATCACGGGCCCGCGCGGCCCATCCGCCGCCGCCCGCTAGCCCGAGCCTCGCGCCTCCCACTCCTGATCTGGATCGGCCCCGCCGCCTCCGCCTCGGCCCGCCGGACTCCTTCGCCGCAGTCGAGTGCCGCCACCGTGCCCTGGCCTTGCCCCGTCGCTGCTCCGGCCAATAGGCCTCGCCGGAGCCCAGCCCCGCCGCTAGCGCCGTTGCCTTCCCCCCGCCGCCCGAGCTCCTCCTGCCTCGAATCAAGCCTCACCGCGACACCGTGCTCACCGGCGGATCTCAACCGTCGCCAGATCCGGGCTCTGCCCTGCTGGATCTCCCCTCGCTTTGCCTCCTCGCCGTCTCTGGCGAACCCCGTCGCCGGATCCGCCATGGCCTCGGGCCTCCTCTGCCGGCGCCTGCATGGCGGTGTCCCGGGACGTTGTCATCCCCCGATCCAAGCAGAATCCTGCTCCGCACCACCCCGATCCATCCCGTCCCACTTTCCTGAGGTTGTAATTTTCTCCAAGTCCCAGAATTTTTCATCTCATGTGTGCCCCTTTGCCATGTCATAACTCCGTGCATATTGCTCTGTTTCATGTGCATGATGTGTAAAAATGTTCATCTCTTGCTACTCTACATGCTAGTGTCATTTGCACGCATGTTACTGTTCATTTTGATGCCTTAATCATCGTTACAAAAGTGCTAAATGACATAACCTGCTGAAAACTATTGTAACTTGCCGATTTGCCTTTTTCATAGCATTTTCTGTGTTTATCTCTTGTGCATTATGTCAACATGTTTTAGGAGCATATTCATGCCATCCTTACAGTGGTGCAATCCATGTATTTTTATGTGCCTTTTGGTGAGTGCATCAAGCTTGTGAAGTGAGCTACTTGCTATTGCTGATTTCAGTGACTTGATGATTTCTGCTCAGTCTGTAACTGTTACATTATGTTGCCATGTTAACTTGATGCTACAAGTGAATCCATGCATAATCTGGAGATGCTCAGTAAGGATGTTTTGTAGACTTGTTATGCTCTATCCATCCATGCCATTGTTTGCAATGATGGGCTGCTCTCAAATTACTAAATAATGTTGTTGTCAGTCTGTTAACAGTAAGTTCATTCTTGCCATGTGAATAGTTAGTGTTCTATGCATCATATGGCCATGCTCTTGCCATGAGTATCTGCAAAAATATGTCTTCTTGCTGTTGGTTACAGTCAATTGCCGTGAAATGTCTTGAGATGAGTTGCATAATTTTGCAAACATGTCTACTTGTCGCTGTTTCTACCATGTTCACTAAATTCCACCAAGTCTATGAATATGTTATCATTTGCATTCTTGCCATGATGTTTTGAACATGTTCTATCGGTTTCTAGCAGTAGCTTAGTGATCATGTTTTGTAGTGCTCTACATGTACATGCTTTACATGCCCTTTGATTCCATGATATGTTCTTGTAGCATATACTTTTTTTGTCTCAAAGTATGCATCATGACTCTGTTTTCAGCCTTACTCTATTTTTCACCGTCTGATAATCTATTATGACTTGCAATCTTGTCTTGATGAATACCATTGACCTACAGGTTATATGGAGATGCTTAGTAATAATCGTTTGCCATGTTTAACCTGTACTTTACAGCCATGCTTTTGCTTATTATGTTCTTGCAATGTAGCCACATTGTTTCATGCCTCCAACATGTGAACATGTTATTTCTGGTCACATGTATGCCCTGTTTTTAACTGTCATAATCTATGTTATAAAGTTGCTTTTTGTATTGATCATAATGGATTAATCCTGATTCCTATGAACATGAACCTTGATGTTATTTGAAGCATGTAACCTGGACTTTGAGTGCATATCAAGTTTGGGTCCATATGTTTCCTATAGAATGTTATTTCCTTGATTGCAAAGTTCTTAGTTGCTATTTTGCAAACTTGTATTGAGTGTATGTGTTGAACCGTTGCTCCGTTTTGAGCATGCTCTATGTGAAAATAGCTTGATTTTGCATGTAGTTTCATCATGCCATGTTGCATCCATGTTTTGGAGTGTTTGTGTTTGTGTTTTGCTTGCATTTGCATCAATGCCATGTTTTACTTGTTTTGCTCATATCTTCTAGGCCGTAGCTCCAAATTAAATGAACTTTAGATGCGTAGATCATCTTGGTGCATTTAACTTGATGTTTAACAACTTTAACTTAATGTTTTGTTCAGATCTGGACCAATTTCAAAATTTGCATATGAGGAGTTTTCGGAATTGTTGTGTGTTGTTTTCGGCCTCATTTAAACTTGCTTTGATGTGTTGTTCTTGTATGTATCATCTCTTGCCATGAGTAGCATCATGTAGCCTTGTCATGCATCATACTTGGATGAGCATCATGTCATGATATGTATTGTGTGTTTACCATGTTGTTTGCTTCTTTCTGGTTGTGCTCCTCCTTGATAGTTCCTGTTTCGTTGCGATTGTGAGGATTCGTTCGACTATGTGGGATCGTATTCTTCATGGACTCGTTCTTCTTCCTAGCAAGATTTCAGGCAAGATGACTGTCACCTTGGATCTCACTACTATCTTTTCTATGCTAGTTGTCTTGATGCTATCCCTATGTCGCGCCACCTACCACTTGTTTATCAAGCCTCCCAAATAGCCATGATAGTCTTTAACCTTTTTACCCTTCCTAGCAAACCGTTGTTTGGCTATGTTACCGCTTTGCTCAGCCCCTCTTATAGCATTGCTAGTTGCAGGTGCAGTCGCAGGTTGTTCCATGTTGGGGCATGCATATCATGGGATATCACAGTATATCTTATTTATTAACGCATCTATATGCTTGGTCAAGGGTGGGAGGCTCGGCCTTATGTCTGGTGTTATGTTCCTTGATTTTGCATCCCTAACACAGTGAGGGTTTATGGGTCCCTCTTGATAGTTTGCTTTCAATAAAACTCTTCCAGCAAGGCCAAACATAGGTTTTAACATTTGCCATAATAATATTGAACTAAATAATTAATTATCATAGGGCATCATGAACCTGAGGATTCTTTCTACATAAACAGGGGGCAGTGCTGATGGTGTTGGTCCCAAACGGGCAGCCTGCAGGGCCACCTCAGGGAAACTCGAGGGCTGGTTTTACTTGTAACTTGTCCCATCCGGTCGTGGCCTGAGATAAGATACGCGCGGCTACTATCAGGGTGTTGGCACGCCGGGAGGTCTTGCTGGATTGGTTTTACCATTGTCAAAATGTCTTGTGCACCGGGATTCCGAGTCTGATCGGAGGGTCCCGCGATGGAGGATTGTCTCCGCGGATCATGAGCTTGTCATGGGCTAAGTTGGAACACCCCTGCAGGGTTTAAACTTTCGAGAGCCGTGCCCGGGGTTATGTGGCAGATGGGAATTTGTTAATATCCGGTTGTAGTGAACTTGAAGTAAACTCAATTAAAATACGTCGACCGCGTGCGTAACCGTGAATGTCTCTTTTCAGGGAAGTTTGAGAGGAGAACACGGTTGGGTTATGTTTGAACATATGTAGTTCATGATCACTTATTTATCATTATTAGTGCGACCGTTTGCGTAGTTTCTCATCTTACTCTTGTACTCGTAAATTAGCCACCATACATTGCTTAGTCGCTTGCTGCAACCTCACCACTTATCCTTTCCATACCCATTAAGCTTTGCTAGTCTTGATACCCATGGTAATGGGATTGCTGAGTCCTCGTGGCTCACAGATTACTACAACAACAGTTGCAGGTGTAGGTAATGCGATGATCTGACGCGAGAGTGATGCTTGCTTGTTTTGGAGTTCTTCTTCTTTGCCTTTGATCTTGGGTTAGGTTCCTGGTCGGCAGCCTGTGCTAGCAGGGTGGATGTCATTTCAGTTTCTATTTGTGTTGCATCCGTCGTCGGATGTTGTTCTCATGTATGATGTTTGATGTATTCTTGCGGCATTTGTATGCCTTGTATGTATCCCCAACTATTATGCAATGGTAGGATGTAATGATATCCACCTTGCAAAAGCGTCTCCAATACGCGCTTCTATACTTGGTGGGACCTTCGAGTTCCTTTAGGATAGGGTTGCATATTGGGCGTGACAAAGAGACCTCATGTCCTCCAAACATAAGACAGAGCGTTGATCCCAAAAGCCACCATGTCGGTGTACTAAAGTAGGGGTACCTTAGTATCCCGAACTTGTGCACGGGCAGTCGCAGCGTCCCGCGGCAAGGCTTGTCGGGTGTCCGCCAAGATCCTCCGTAGTTCCTATTGATGCCATTCAAGAACATAGTGTTTTAACTGAGAAGACAAGACCCCGGCAAGAGGAGCTTGCCGGGAAGGACAAGGCCCCAGCAAGAGGAGCTTGCCGGGAAGGCCAACCAAGGCACTTCAAAGAACTTGCTACGACGCGCCGCGCGTCCCGGCATGACCCGACGAGCGACAAGCTTTTGGGCGCGACAAGACAACGACCGCGGCAAGGCGCTTGCCGCGGCGAAGCCACCACTCTGTGCCCACGCTCCAGCGCACCCGTCGACGTGTCGCCCTGAGACCATTCCAGACGCATGTGGAGGGAAGTTGTGCAGCCAAGCGGTGCGAGGTGGCAAGTGGAGATGACGAGAAGGCCATCGTGGCAAGCGGTGGCGCCCCTAACGGTCGCTTTTCTGCACTGTTTAGGCGACGCGGACAGGCATTAAATGCTCTTGTCCCCTGCCGTCAGAGTTAGGTAGGGTGCACTGTAGATGGCGGTTGTACCAACCACCCTTTTTTACACTTTTACCCCCGCATGCGTTGCCACCCGTCGATGACCCCTTGAGCCTATAAAAGGAGGCCCATGCGCAACGTAGAGGGGGTTCGACTCATTCGAAACTAGAACACTCTCATGCTCTCGAACAAGAGCATAATACAACCACAAAGCAGCAGTAGGAGTATTATCTCTCCGGAGAGCTCCGAAGCTGGGTAAAAATCTCTCGCGTGCTTCGCCTCGATCCGCTCTTCGTGCGCCCTCTGCTCCCTGCCGGACCGAAAAAGGGCCCTGCCCCATAGGTGTTCGTTTCCCACGGCATCTTTGGCGCGCCAGGTAGGGGGCGTCGAGGTTGTGTGAACCCGATCCGGCGTTCACGCGAGCCAGTTCATCATCATCTTCATCGACATGCCACCGAAGAAGAAGGCTTCGGAGGTTGCTGCTCCGTCCGCGTTGATCCCACCGCCACCGGAGAAAACGAGCGGTGGGGTAGACGCCGGCGGAGGAGCGGGCGCCGACGAGGGAGCTCACGTCGTTACCAGATCCAAGGACAAGGCCCCGCAAACTTCGGCGTCCGTACACGCACCGCGCCCATCTCAGGAGGCGCGGCATCGACAGCGTCATGGTGCTCGCAGCACCGTACTCGCATTAGAACAAGGCCAAGCTAGTGGATCTCGGGGCGTTCAAGACCAGCATGCACGCCAGCATGCTGGCATGAGTGAAGTACGGTCGCCTGGACGGGGTACTGCTCCTTCCAACCCAGTTGGAAGTCCGAGCATATCCCGCTCCTCGCGCCGTTCACCGCCGCCATCGAAGACTCCAGAAGAAGCGTTGGCCCGAGCTCAACTGCTCCTGGACTACCCTCCAACGGCGGACAAGATCGACGGTTGGAGGGCCACTATATAGAGCCTCATAGGCTTCGCCAACGGCGACACTCCACGGCAGCCAGCTACATCGTAGCCGCGGCAAGATTGTCGGACGCGAGCCGATGGCGACAAGACCGGTGGAGGTGTAACCACCGTGCACTCCCCGCCCCGAAGGCCAAGATCGCCGGCTCGCCGGATCAACCACGACACCGAATCCACAGCGTCATCAGATCCACGAGCTCGTCGCGATCAACGCCAAGTTCTTCAAGAACGACGACACGAAGACGCTCGGACCCGCACCGAGCGTCGGAGAGAAGCGCGGCGTCAATCAGACCAGCGCGCTGGGCCCGCTGTTGACATGCATGCGCCAGGGGAACCAGGCGACTTGCAGTACGCGGTAGGCTGCCCTGCGTTTACTCGTGAGCTGCGGCAAGTCCAGTGGCCCAGCACCAAGAACTTCAAGCCAGATGTACCAGAGAAGTACGATGGCAGGTTGCATCCGTCGGAGTTCCTCAGCATCTACACCATCGCGGTGCAAGCTGCCGGGGGGCGCGACGAGAAGATCCTTGCCAACTACTTCCCACTGGTGCTTAAGCCTAACGTTAGATCCTGGCTCATGCAGTTGCCGGACAACTCCATCTCCTCATGGGCGGATCTGTGCCATCAGTTTGTCGGCGCCTTTACAGGCGGCCACAAACCTCATGGCCAGGAGAGCGATCTGCATCTGCTCGCCCAGAAGGAAGGAGAACCTCTGCGCAAGTACATTCAAAGATTCAGCCAAGTGCAGCGCAAAAATCCCAGACGTCCATCCCGCCGCGGTTATCAGCGCGTTCCATCAGAACGTGCGTAACCGCAGGATGCGGGAGGAGATGGTGTTGTGCAAGATAAGAGACGTCAGTGAGCTCTACACCCTGGCCGACAAGTGTGCAGGTGCTGAAGAAGGAAGAAAACTCCCCGGAGAGAACGCAGGAGCAGCGGGGTCTGACAGTGAGGATGCTGCCCCGGCAAAGAAAAACCGGCGGCGGAACAACAGAAGAAGGAAAGGCAAAGATGTGGCAGCTGTCGAGCAGTCCGGAAACGGAGGTGGCACCAAGGAAGCAGAACCTGTGGCGGCCGCCGACAAGCAGGGCGGCTCCGACAAGCAGTATTGCAAGATTCACCGTACCAAGGGCCATGACCTCCAAAGTTGCAAGAAGGTCAAGCAGATCGTTGAGCTACAAAAGGCTGAGTATGAGCGACGCGACAAGGAGAAAGCCCAGGAAGGTACGTGCGGATCCGGCAAGAAGCGTCCCGGCCGGGGAGGACGCCGCGGCAAGGCCAAGCAGTGGCAAGGAGACAGGCCTCCCCGCGGCCGCGACCAGGATGAAGATGAAAACGAAGATGAGGACATGGATGATGACGAGGCCGACGAGCAGGAGTTTCAGAAAGCAACAGAGGTTTTGTGCGTTGACGGTGGTGCTTCTCTGCATACCTCGCACCGCCAGCTCAAACAGTGGGTGTGAGAAGTTAATGCAGCAGAACCATCAGTTGAGTCTCGCAAGCCCCTGAAATGGTCCAGCACACCTATCATCTTTGACATTGAGGACCACCCTAACCGCATCACTGCGGTCGGGTGCTTGCCGATGTTGGTTTCACCAACTATCCGCAACCTCAAAGTCACGAAGATGCTAGTTCACGGCGGGGCCGGCTTGAACCTGATCTCCTCAGCGGTACTCAAGAAGCTCCAGATCCCTGACAGCGAGCTCGAAGAGACTGGTACTTTCCAAGGAATCAATCCGGGAAGGAGCAAGCCGAAGGGGAAGATTACATTGCCAGTGACATTTGGTAGCGAGCTGAACTTCAGGACAGAGAAAGTCACTTTTGATGTTGTTGATTTCCCATTGCCCTACAATGGGATACTTGGCCGACCAGCGCTCGCCAAGTTCATGGAAGCATCCCACTATGCCTACAACGTGCTCAAGATGCCAGGTCCGATAAGTGTCATCTCTGTCCCTGGCGACAAGAAAGATGCTGAGGGAGTCCTGGAGTAGGGGGTGTCCGGACAGCCGGACTATCAATATCCGCCGGACTCCAAGACTATGAAGATTGAAGACTCCGGCTCGTGTCCGGAAGGTACTTTCCTTGGCGTGGAGGGCAAGCTTGGCGATATGGATATGTAGATCTCCTACCATTGTAACCGACTCTGTGTAACCCTAGCCCTCTCCGGTGTCTATATAAACCGGAGGGCTTTAGTCCGTAGGACAACATACATCTCAACAATCATACCATAGGCTAGCTTCTAGGGTTTAGCCTCCTTGATCTCGTGGTAGATCTACTCTTGTACTACCCATATCATCAATATTAATCAAGCAGGATGTAGGGTTTTACCTCCATCGAGAGGGCCTGAACCTGGGTAAAAACATTGTGTCCCTCGTCTCTTGTTACCATCCGCCTAGACGCACAGTTCTGGACCCCCTACCCGAGATCCGCCGGTTTTGACACCGACATTGGTGCTTTCATTGAGAGTTCCTCTTTGTCGTCGCTGATAGGCTTGATGGCATCTTCAACCAGCAACGCTGTCCAGGGTGAGAGTTTTCTCCCCGGACAGATCTTCGTATTCGGCGGCTTTGCACTGCGGGCCAATTCACTTGGCCATCTGGAGCAGATCGAAAGCTATGCCCCTGGCCATCAGTTCAGATTTGGAAGCTTAAACTTCACGGCCGATGACCGCGGAGACTTGATCTTCGACGGTCTTGAGCCACAGCCAAGCGCGCCGCACTATGACGATGGGCACGATCTAGCTCTGCCACCGGACAGTGCCTTGGTGGCCAAACTCGGATCCGCTTCGGCCATTAGTCTGGAGCCGATCGCCCAGATCGAGGGTCGGTGGATAGACGCCGCCCCGGGGGCTTCAACATCCACGGCGATGGAGCCGAACACTGACCTTGTCCCCTGCGAGACTCGTGACTCCGAGGTGCCGGACTCCTTGCCGGACTCCGAACCTCCCGCGCCCCTACTGATCGGTCCGGATTGGGCGCCGGTTATGGAATTCACCGCCGCGGACATATTCCAACACTCGCCTTTCGGCGATATCCTAAACTCATTAAAGCATCTCTCGTTATCGGGAGAGTCCTGGCCGGACTATGGCCAGGATGGTTGGGGTACAGACGACGAAGAAATTCAGAGCCCACCCACCACCCACTTTGTAGCCACTGTCGAAGATTTAACCGACATGCTAGACTACGACTCCGAAGACATCGACGCTATGGACGACGATGCCGGAGACGAACAAGAACCAGCGCCTACAGGGCACTGGAAGGCCACCTCGTCATATGACGTATACATGGTGGATACCCCAAAAGAAGGGGAGGGCGAAGAAGCAGCGGAGGCAGACTCTCTAAAGAAGCAGCCCAAACGCCGACGTCAGCGGCGCCGCTCTAAATCCCGCCACAGCAAGAATGGAGATTCCGGCATAGGAGACAATAACACTCCAGAGAGCGCCGAAGACAATCCCCTCCTGCACGACTCAGCGCAGGAGGATGCAGAAGCAAGCCCCCACGAGAGGGCGGCAGACGAAGGGGTTGAGGATGATAACTATATGCCTCCCTCCGAAGACGAAGCAAGCCTCAACGATGACAAATTCGTCGTACCTGAGGATCCCGTCGAACAAGAGCGCTTCAAGCGCAGGCTTATCGCCACAGCAAACAGCCTAAAGAAAAAGCAGCAGCAGCTTCAAGCTGATCTGGACCTGCTGGCCGACCGATGGACCGAGGTCCTCGCGGCCGAAGAGTATAAACTCGAACGTCCTTCCAAAAGTTACCCAAGACGCAAGCTGCTCCCCCGATTAGAGGAGGAAGCATACATACCTTCTTCACCAGCACACGATATGGCTGACCGACCACCCCGTGGTCGTGACAGAGAGGCATCCAGGCCCCCAGCCACGAACATACCCCGGCATCGCTCCAAAAGTACGAAGCCAAGAGGGAACACGCCGGACTTGCGAGACATATTGGAGGACAAGGCAAGGCAATCCAGATCCATCTACGGATCACGTGGGCGCCCTATGACCCACGACGAGTACCGTCGCGCCGGACACAACACTGGCCGGGACGAACATAGCAGACAGCGCTCTCTCGAGCTGCGTCGCGATATTGCTCAATACAGGGGCGCCGCACACCCGTTATGCTTCACTGACGAAGTAATGGATCATCAGATCCCCGAAGGGTTTAAACCCGTAAACATCGAATCTTACGATGGCACAACAGACCCCGCGGTTTGGATCGAAGACTATCTTCTCCACATTCACATGGCCCGCGGCGATGATCTGCATGCCATCAAATATCTCCCACTCAAGTTTAAAGGACCAGCTCGGCATTGGCTTAACAGCTTGCCCGCAGAGTCAATTGGGTGTTGGGAAGACCTGGAGGCCGCGTTCCTTGATAACTTCCAAGGCACATATGTGCGACCACCAGACGACGATGACCTAAGCCACATCATTCAGCAGCCAGACGAATCGGCCAGACAGTTCTGGACACGGTTCTTGACAAAGAAAAACCAAATCGTCGACTGTCCGGATGCGGAGGCACTTGCAGCCTTCAAACATAACATCCGGGACGAATGGCTAGCCCGGCACCTAGGACAGGAAAAGCCGAAATCCATGGCAGCCCTCACATCGTTAATGACCCGCTTTTGTGCGGGAGAGGACAGCTGGCTAGCCCGAAGCAACAATCTCCGTAAAAATTCTGGCAGTCCGGATACTAAGGACAACAATGGCAGGTCACGTCGAATCAAAAACAAGCGCCGCATTAACGGCGACGATAAGGAGGATACGGCAGTCAATGCCGGATTCCGAGGCTCCAAACCCGGTCAGCGGAAGAAGCCATTTAAAAGAACCACTCCGGGTCCGTCCAATTTGGACCGAATACTCGACCGCTCATGCCAGATACATGGCACCTCCGAAAAGCCAGCTAATCACACCAATAGAGATTGTTGGGTGTTCAAGCAGGCTGGCAAGTTAATTGGCGAAAACAATGACAATGGGCTAAATAGCGACGACGAGGAAGAGACCCGGCCGCCGAACAATAGAGGACAGAAGGGTTTTCCCCCACAAGTGCGGACAGTGAATATGATATACGCGACCCATATACCCAAGAGGGAGAGGAAGTGCGCACTACGGGACGTCTATGCGATGGAGCCAGTCGCCCCAAAGTTCAACCCATGGTCCTCTTGCCCGATCACTTTCGATCGAAGAGACCATCCGACCAGCATACGCCATGGCGGATTCGCCACATTGGTTTTAGACCCAATCGTCGATGGGTTCCACCTAACGAGAGTCCTGATGGACGGCGGTAGTAGCCTGAACCTGCTTTATCAGGATATAGTGCGCAAAATGGGCATAGACCCATCCAGGATTAAACCTACAAAGACAACCTTTAAAGGTGTCATCCCAGGAGTGGAAGCCAACTGTACAGGCTCAGTCACACTGGAAGTGGTCTTCGGATCACTGGATAACTTCCGAAGCAAAGAGTTAATCTTCGACATAGTCCCGTTTCGCAGCGGCTATCATGCTCTGCTCGGACGAACCGCGTTTGCAAAATTCAACACGGTGCCGCATTATGCATACCTAAAGCTCAAGATGCCAGGCCCTCGTGGAGTTATCACGGTCAATGGGAATACGGAACGCTCCCTCCGAACGGAGGAACATACAGCGGCTCTCGCGGCAGAAGTACAGAGTAGCCTTCTAAGGCAATTCTCAAGTCCGGCAGCCAAAAAGCCGGATACCTCAAAGCGCGCCCGGAGCAATGCCAACCAAGACCACCTGGCGCGATCAGAGCACGCGTAGCAATGCGGCCCCAACCCTCGCCCGCGTACGATCGCAAGAATAACACTCCGCGTACATCATTACACTTTGGAGATACCATGGGCGCAGGGGAAGGGGCACGATCACAAAGAGACCAAGAGTGCGGCTCGACCACACCAGGGGCTCATTCGAGCGCCCCCCTTGTCTTTATTTTATCTTTTCTTCTTTTATGTATACAGGACTCCGTTAACCAGAAGCCCTGTTCGATGGCGAACTTGCCGAACTCATGATGCAAACAGTCAGGGACTAAAGGAGGCCGCGGCGAATATTCAGGTGGTCTCAATTACGAGCATTACATTCAATTACATACACCAAGGCTGCAGCTCATCCCTGGAGGGGGACATATTTATTTAGTCCAAATCCCTTGCTTATCGCACTATTTGTATCAGTCCGCTCTACCAGCAGACTTTCTTTCATAAATAATGCAGCACCTTTTTATTGCAATTGCGTTATCTTGTATATATGTTCATTACATGACATATTGCACCCGTACATTTTGGTACGGCCGAATACGCCAGGGGCTTATGTTCCCCAAATTATGGTGTGATTAAGTCCGAACACTTTCACAAGTGCGGCACCCCGAACTTATAGCATTATATGAATCGGCTCCGAATCATGTCTTGGGTCAATAGTTGGGTTTGCCCAGCTCCCATGTTTTGGTGCCTTACGTTCCGTTCCGTCGGCTAAGGTAGCACTGGGAGACCCACTGCGATTGCGCCCCGGTTGAGCCGGGTTAACGCCTCAGTGGAGAAAGCTAAAACTGACTGGCATGATAAGGCGAGAGACTGGTCGCTGTTCGAGAGGTTCTTTCGGGTCCTTAAAGACTCATGCCGCTTCGAGTGAAGTTCCGGATGATGTCCGACGAAGGCGTGGATAGCGCCCCGGATTTGGTCTTCTGAATACCAGGGGCCTTGCCGAAATTTAAAATTATAGAATTCTATGGCTAAGTGAGAGTGTTCAAGCATTATAAGTCCGGTTGCCTTGTTCGTAGTGTTGAGCGCCTCCCTAGATGGACCCAATAATGGGAACAGGAGTGCTCAAGTTTATCACCGAACACCCCAGCACTTGTGGCTTGGGGGCTGAAGCCAACGACTTGCCATCTCTCAGATTTTACAAACGGCCGCACAGAAGGTAATATTTTAAATTAAACAAGCGTTGCTCATGGCGCATATGAACGAAGTTTTCAGCGCCCAGGATAAATACACAGCAAGTTCACTCAAAGATTACATTTCGGGAGCACTCATCTGCAATATCGCAGGCTCCCTTCAGGACAACTTTATAATACAGCTCCGGCGTACGATGCTCCTTGCCCGGCGGCGGCGGATCCGTGAGAAGCTTTTTCGCATCCAGTTTGCCCCATTGCACCTTTATGCGGGCAAGGGCCCGGCGAGCGCCTTCAATGCAGGCGGAGCGCTTGATTACATCCAGCCTGGGGCATGCATTCACCAGCTGCCGCACTAGGCCAAAGTAGCTTCCGGGCATGGCCTGTCCAGGCCATAGCCGGACTATGAGACCCTTCATGGCCTCCTCAGCTACCTTGTGGAGTTCGACCACCTGCTTCAGCTGGTCGCTTGGGGGCACCGGATGGCCGGCCTCAGAGTACTGAGACCAGAAGACCATCTCCGTCGAGCTCCCCTCCTCGCCACGATAGAATGCGGCGGCATCAGACGCACTACGCGGCAGATCTGCAAACGCCCCTGGAAGGCTCCGAATTCGGGTAAGTATCCGGTAATTCACATTAACATGCCTGCTTTGCATGAAAAATGCCTTACCCGCAGCTATCTTCTTCATGTCCTCGACCTCCTGAAGGGTCTTTTGGGCCTCGACCTTGGCGGACTTGGCACTTTCGAGAGCCGAGGCAAGCTCGGACTCTCGAGTCTTGGAGTCACGCTCCAAACTCTCATGCTTTTCCATGAGAGCCTGGAGCTCTTGCCGAACTTCCGCCACCAGTGCCGCTTGCTTTTCTCGCTCAGCCCGTTCCGTGGCCGCATTGCGTTCGGCCACGGACACGGCATCCTTCAGGGCTGCCACCTTGTTAGTGGCCCCTGTAAAACACATATTATCCTTGTCAACCTTATTTGCAACCAAAACCCTTTTCTGTAAGGTACTTATTTAAAGTGGTGTTATTCACCTTCTTTTTCCTCGAGCTGCCTCTTGGCATGGCCGAGCTCCTGCTCCGACCGCTCAAGGTCCTTCTTCAACACCTCGACCTCCGCCGTTAATGCGGCAGAGGTCAACAGCGCAGACTGCAAACCCATATTGACATATTTTTAGCAACCCTGCGTATATCTTGTTAGATCCTTAGTCCGGCTTTTCCTTCCGAACATCGAACTAAGCATCAGGGGCTACTGTCTATGTAGTATTACATTACGTAATTTTAACTTCTTACCTCAAAGCCTGTTAGAAGGCTGCTGCAGGCTTCGGTCAGCCCGCTCTTGGCGAGCTGGACCTTCTTAATCACCGCACTCATGAGAGTGTGGTGTTCTTCCTCGATGGAAGCGCCTTCAAGCGCCTCCAACAGGTTATCCGGTGCCTCTGGTTGGACAAAGGCCGCCGGCGTCTCGGTCCTGCCCTTCTTTCGAAGGGGCCGCTTGCCGGACTCTGGAACCACTGCGGGTTCCGATGTAGAGTCCGGCACAAAGTCCGGGAGGTCGCCTGACGGCGCCTCTGGAGCCTCCTCCTGATGGGTCCCCTCTTGGGATCCCACCTCGGCGTCCTCGTCCGCGCGTGGGGTAGAGGCGGTCGGTACGGAATTTACTTCCGACGAGGCCAACGACCCACTCATCGAGTCGGGAAGATCATCCTTGGCCGGACTACGGACAGAATGCGGCGTTAGAAGGATACTTCGTGACATGAAAGGTACGGCATATAAATGATCTGAATGCTTACGATCCGGCCGGACGCCTGGCCCTTGGAGGCCACTCATCCTCGCCAACGCTGATGTTGGCGAAACTGTCCGGGGGGATAGTTCTTCCCCTCTTGGACCCTTCGGCCGCCCCGATTGGGGAAACCTTCCTCTTCTTCTCTCCCTCCTCCGGGAGAGAGTACTCCTCCTCCTCGTCTTCGGGGGAGGAGTCCTCGTCGTCGTCAGACGCCTGATTACGGGAACTCTTTCGAGTCCCCGTGGCCACCTTCTTGGCCTTCTTCTCCGGCACCACGTGCGGTGCCGGAACCAGCAGCCCTGCTAAGCGGGCGTCCACTAGTTCTTCTAGCATGGGAGCCGGGCTGATGAGCAGCTTGGCCTTCTCCATCCATTCCTGTCAAAGGGAGAGGCAGATTAAAAACCTCACTAGAGTCAATCTAATTACCACAAGTGTCCCGTAATGGGGTTGAATCACTTACCTCGTCAGTCGGAGACTGCGAGCTGAATCCGCGGTCTTCGGTCACGGATGCGGGGGCTTCGGCGCCCTTGAACAGCACCCTCCAGGCACCTTTGTGTGTTGTATCGAAGAGCCCTCTTAACGTCTGGTGCTGTTCCGGATTAAACTCCCACAAATTGAATGCCCGTTCTTGGCATGGGAGAATCCGACGGAGGAGCATGACATGGACCACATCGACGAGCCGGAGCCTATTGCTCACCATCTTCTTGATGCAGGCTCGGAGTCCCGTCACCTCCACTGGACTGCCCCACTGCAAGCCCTTCTCTTTCCAGGAGGTGAGCTGCATGGGGATTCCAGATCTAAACTCGGGGGCCGCCGCCCATGTGGGCTTGCGCGGCTCGGTGACGTAGAACCACCCCGATTGCCACCCCTTTACGGAGTCCACGAAGGTCCCTTCTAGCCAAGGGACGTTGGGCAGCTTTCCCAACATGGCGCCTCCGCATTCCGCTTGCGTCCCCTTCACAACCTTCGGCTTGACGTTGAAGGTCTTGAGCCACAAGCCGAAGTGGGGCTGGATGCAGAGAAAGGCCTCGCAGACGACGATAAACGCCGTGATGTTGAGGACGAAGTTCGGCGCCAGATCGTGGAAATCCAGGCCATAGTAAAACATGAGCCCCCGGACAAATGGATGGAGCGGAAAGGCCAGTCCGCGGAGGAAGTGGGGGAGGAAGACGACCCTCTCATGAGGGTCGGGGGTAGGGATGAGCTGCCCCTCGTCGGGCAGCCAATGCGCAATATCGCTGGAAAGGTATCCGGCATCGCGCAGCTTGGTGATGTCCTCCTCCTTAGCGGCGGAGGCCAACCATTTACCTCCCGCTCCGGACATATTCGGAGAAAGGTTGAGGCGAGATGCGTGAGCTTGGGCGTTGGAGCTTGAGTTCGCAGGGATGGATGAGCAAAGGAGGAAGAAGGCGTAGGTGAGAAGGTAAATCCTTATCCCTTATATATAGGCAGACAAAACTATGCGTCCCCCACCGGCCTGGTAAAACTCGCTTATCTCCCAAGCGCCACCATCAATGGCGCGGTTGGGTTACCCACGCACGTATTGATGAGAATCTCAGAATAAGGGGAACACGATCTCTGCTTCGACAGGACGTGCCAAGGAAACCGCTTCGCTAAACGTGCTGAGGTGATATGGTAATACAAACAAAGGCTTGGTTGCGGTGTGGTGACGCGCCGCATAATACGTCAGCAGATTGAGCTAAGTGTACATTTTACTCTCTCTACGGTGGAATGTGGAATTTATTTTGCAGAGCCGGACACTATCCTGGTGTTCATTATCTTCCCTGGATTATTCAAGGGAGGAACCCGCCTTGCAATGCCGAACATTATGCACGCCGGACTTATCGTCATTGAAGACTGGTTCAGGGGCTACTGAGGGAATCCTGGACTAGGGGGTGTTCGGACAGCCGGACTATCAATATCCGCCGGACTCCAAGACTACGAATATTGAAGACTCCGGCTCGTGTCCGGAAGGTACTTTCCTTGGCGTGGAGGGCAAGCTTGGCGATACGGATATGTAGATCTCCTACCATTGTAACCGACTCTGTGTAACCCTAGCCCTCTCCGGTGTCTATATAAACCGGAGGGCTTTAGTCCGTAGGACAACATACATCTCAACAATCATACCATAGGCTAGCTTCTAGGGTTTAGCTTCCTTGATCTTGTGGTAGATCTACTCTTGTACTACCCATATCATCAATATTAATCAAGCAGGACGTAGGGTTTTACCTCCATCGAGAGGGCCTGAACCTGGGTAAAAACATTGTGTCCCTCGTCTCTTGTTACCATCCGCCTAGACGCACAGTTCGGGACCCCCTACCCGAGATCCGCCGGTTTTGACACCGACAGATGCCCTTATCTGTACTGACAAGATCTACCGGGAAGCAGCAGCCGCAGCCGAACGCAAACCACTTGCCGCTAAAGCTCCCAGGGGGAAGAAGAAGACCAAGTCCGGCAAGAGCTCTGATGCCCACTCCGGCAAGCGCACCTCTTCGGAGTGCTGCGCTACCGTCGAGGACGCACCATCGAGCTCCACCGGCAAGTGTAAGAAGGCGAAGGCAGCTCCGCTAGAGACCAAGAAAGTGGCCGCCAAGGAGGACGGCACTGGTGGTACCTTCACCATCAGTGCCACGCTTGATCCTAAATAGGAAAGCGCGCTCGTTGCTTTCCTGCGGGAGAATGTTGATGTGTTTGCATGGCAACCATCTGACATCCCCGGTGTTCCCAGGAAAGTAATTGAGCACCACCTTGCCGTCTGTCCTCATGCGTGGCCCATCAAGCAGAAAGTCAGAAAACAAGCAGTGGAGCGCCAAGAATTCATTGCAGAAGAGATCAAGAAATTGGAAGCAGCAGGCCTGGTCAGAGGAGTGCTCCATCCAACGTGGCTAGCTAATCCTGTAGTCGTGCGCAAGGCGAACGGAAAATGGAGGCTTTGTATGGACTTCACTGATGTTAATAAAGCCTGTCCCAAGGATCCATTTCCCTTGCTGCGCATTGACCAGATTGTCGACTCCACGGCAGGATGTGATTTGCTTTCATTTCTTGATGCATATTCAGGATATCATCAGATCTTCATGGCAGAAGAGGATGAGGAGAAAACCGCATTCATTACTCCATGTGGCACGTACTGCTTTGTGCAGATGCCTTTCGGACTAAAGAATGCTGGTTCAACATTTGCAAGGGTAGTTTACGAAGCTTTTGAGCCACAGTTGCACGGAAATGTAGAGGCTTACATGGATGACATAGTGGTCAAGAGCAAAGACAGAGCAACCCTGATTCAAGATTTGGACGAGACCTTTGCAAATCTGCGCAAGATCAATCTCAAGCTCAACCCCGAGAAGTGTGTGTTTGGAGTCCCTTCCGGCAAGCTTCTCGGGTTCTTTGTGTCTCAGCGGGGGATTGAGGCTAATCCCGACAAGATCAAGGCCATTGAGCAGATCGAAGCACCGAAGCGCGTCAAGGATGTGCGAAGGCTTGCCGGCTGCGTGGCTGCTCTCAGCAGGTTCATCTCTAAGTCTGCTGAGCGCGCCCTGCCATTTTTCAAAATTTTGAAAAAGGCAGGTCCAATGAAATGGACTCCGGAAGCGGAGGCTGCGCTGTAGGACTTGAAGAGATATCTGTCCTCCACTCCAATACTTGTCGCACCTAAACCACAAGAGAAGTTGCTGCTATATCTAGCGGCAACCAATCAAGTGGTTAGTGCTGCGTTAGTAGCGGAAAGGGAGGCAGATGATGAGCCAGCGGCCACGGCAAGTGCATCCAGCGACAAGCAGGGGGCTTCCCCGACAAGCTCTAGTCCCGACAAGGATGGAACTATGCAGCCACAAGAAGAGAAGCAGAAGAAAATGGTGCAGCGCCCAGTTTACTTTGTCAGTTCCCTTCTGCAGGGGGCTAGATCCAGGTACTCTGGTGTGCAGAAGTTGCTTTTCGGCCTTCTCATGGCCTCGAGAAAGCTGCGCCATTACTTTCAAGGACATGAGATTACAGTTGTCACTCGCTTTCCGTTGAAGAGGATATTGCAGAATCCAGAAGCAACAGGCAGGATTGTCGAGTGGGCACTGGAATTGTCAAGCTTTGGCCTCAGGTTTGAGAGTACTTCAACTATCCAGAGCCGAGCATTGGCAGAATTCATAGCAGAATGGACCCCAACACCTGATGAAGAAACTCCAGAGACGAGCATCCCCATCAAGGAAGCAAGCAAAGAATGGATCATGTACTTTGATGGTGCCTTCTCGCTGCAAGGCGCTGGTGCGGGCGTGTTACTTGTCGCACCCATCGGAGAGCACCTCAAGTACGTCATCCAGATGCACTTTCCCAAGGAGCAAGCGACAAACAATACTGCAGAGTATGAAGGCTTTCTTGCCGGACTTAGGATCGCGGCAGACCTTGGGATCAAGAAGCTTATTGTCAGGGGTGACTCGCAGCTTGTCGTCCGCCAAGTGAACAAAGATTATCAGAGTCCGTTGATGGAAGCTTACATTGATGAAGTGAGAAAGTTGGAAGAGCATTTTGATGGCCTGCAGATGGAACATGTTCCAAGAGCCCAGAACGATGTTGCCGATGGCCTGTCAAAATGCACTGCATTAAAGTTACCTGTGGAACCAGGGATCTTTGTGCTCAGGCTGACTCAACCATCTGTGATACCATCAAATGGACAGAGCAAGAAGAGGAAGTTGATTTCCGGTGACTACTTTCCGGCTGAGCTCCCCGAGGTCGCCGCCAAGAAGGTCCCCAAGATCAACACCAAGAGTGCTGAGGAGCAGTCTGCTCCGACAAGCCCTAAGGTTTGTTACGTTGAAGCAGACGCTCCCGACAAGTTTTGCTCCGGCAAGCTTGCCGGGGAACATCAAGCTCCGGCTGAACCGCAAGTTCTCGCCGTAGAAGCAGGTGTTCCCGCAGCAGCATTTGTGCCTTTAGTCCTTGTTGTTGAGCCACAAGCTCCAGCATGGGCGCATCAGATTGTCCGTTTCCTTCAAACAGGAGAACTTCCCGAAGAGCAAGAAGAAGCGGAGAGAGTAGCCCGGCAATCAAGTATGTACCAGTTTGTCGACGACATAATGTACAGAAGGAGATTCAACGGAGTGAAATTGAAGTGTATTCCCCGGGAAGAAGGACAGAAGCTGTTGGCGGAGATACATGGAGGCATATGTGGTCATCACATTGGCGCAAGAGCACTTGCCGGCAAAGCTTTCCGGCAAGGTTTCTTTTGGCCGACAGCCCTCCAGGATGCAACTGCACAAGTAACCAAATGTGAAGCGTGCCAGTTCCACTCCAAGCAGATACATCAACCAGCTCAAGCTCTCCAGACGATCCCTTTATCCTGGCCATTTTCGGTCTGGGGGCTCGACATCCTCGGCCCCTTTCCCCGAGCTGTCGGGGGCTTTGAGTACTTGTACGTGGCAACTGACAAGTTCACAAAGTGGCCGAAAGTGGAAGCAGTGAGGAAGGTGACAGCATAGTCAGCAGTCAAGTTCTTCAGGTCAATTGTTTGCCGTTTTGGAGTCCCTAACAGGATCATCACCCACAATGGCACACAATTCACGAGCCGCACCTTCATGCAGTACGTCCAAGATCTTGGCGCCAAGGTCTGCTTCGCTTCTGTTGCTCACCCGAGAAGCAACGGTCAAGCGGAGAGGGCAAACACTGAAGTGCTGCGCGGGCTCAAGACCAGAACTTTCGACAGGCTGCACAAGTGCGGAAGAAATTGGATCGAGGAGCTGCAAGTGGTTCTTTGGTCGATCAGGACAACGCCAAATCGAGCCACTGGCCAGACACCTTTTGCTCTAGTCTATGGAGCAGAAGCAGTTCTCCCCATGGAACTCGTATACGGATCGCCTCGAGTGCTCGCTTATGATGAGCTTGAGCAAGAGCAGCTGCGACAAGATGACGCGCTGCTCCTTGAGGAAGATCGTCTTCAGGCTGCTGTACGAGCTGCTCGATATCAGCAAGCTTTGCGTCGCTACCATAGCCACAAAGTCAATGCCAGAAGTCTTGAGGAAGGCGACCTTGTTCTTCGACGCGTTCAATCCGCCAAGAATTCCAACAAGTTGACGCCGAAGTGGGAAGGCACTTATCGGGTGAAACGAGTCACTAGGCCTGGCGCTGTCCGCCTTGAGACCGAAGATGGCTTTCCGTTGAGAAACTCCTGGAACATTGAGCATCTTCGTAAGTTTTACCCATAAGCCGCGGTTGCCGGAACCCATTCGGGCAACCACCTTTTGTACAAGCCTTGCCGCTGTTGCATGTAACCCTTTGTACAAAGCCGGGCGCAGATCCCGTGCATAAATAAAGTTCATGTGCTTCGCACATCTTGTCAAATTTCATGCCTTTTTTTCTTTTTTGCATGTATTATCTGACACTTTGTGCAGCACTTGCCCCCGGTAAGCAATAACGAGCCTTAAGGATCCATATCTTTATTTTCTCTTCTTTCTTTTCCTCAAAAAGGAGGTTCCTTCGCCCACACGTTCACCGGGGGGGAAGGAGAAGATAATGGTGTGGACCAGGCGTCGTTCGAGAAAGCATCGCCTTGCCGGGACGAAAACGACTGAAAAGCTAAGTTGCCAGATTTTGAGCACAATCGGTTTTAAAATTTCTTAAGTTATCTTCCTTGAACGACCGTGCTTTGTATGGAAAACCCGTGCGCGGAGGAACCAACTCGTAGCTAGTTGCGCCCTTACTTTGTTTCGAGTCCGCTCAACAACTTAAGTGTGCTGTGACTAGTTGCAACAAGGTTTCTTGCCGGAAGCAGCACCGCCAGCAGGCTGCTGATGTTCCGCACTCAGCACTCGCGGCAAGGGTGCCTGCGCCGGCAAGTTCCCTAAAAGCGTAAGGGTAAAAACATACAAAGGAAGGAACTAAGTAAAAGGGGATAACATAGCAAATACCGCCCAAGACAAAGGTATATTACAAAAATGACTTGCCAAGCTCTAATAGATTGTTCCTGTGACATATCTGGCAGTGGCAAAAAAAAGGAGGAAAAAGGTGGTCTAGTCTACGCGATCACCGTCGACCCTCCTGACTTCATTCACCTTGTCCACAATGGGTGCGACAAGGGCTTTGAGCTCTGCAAGATCAGCACCCGCCGGCAGCTTCTTGAGGACGTTGGTGAGGTTGAGGCCCGGATTGCGGAAGAGCACCTTCACCAACACCTTCTCCAAGACTCTGGCACAGATTGCGCGCGACTCATCGGCCAGCTGCCTTGGGATCCTTTCCCGGAGTTGCTGGAGAGCCGTCGCCACGCCCTTGAAGAACAGAGTGAGCTTGGCGCTGGGCTGGAGGTTTTCGTCGAAGGAGTACCCGAAGCCCTCCAGTTCCAGCTGCGTCAGCTCCTCGTCAATAACTACGGCAATGTTGACGAGGCCCTCCATCCAGAGCTCCACGGTATCCCTGAAGGTGTTCTGGGTCTCGGCAGCCCTCGTCAGCAGCGCCTCACTGGCCTTGAGCTCCTGCTTCAAGTCCTCCTCCCTCCTCTTGGCGCCTTCCAACGTCTCAGTCAGTGTAGCCAGCTTCAGCTCGAGATCGGCATTGGCGTCCTTGGCGGCGTTCAGCTCCCTGCCCCTTTCAGAGAGACGACCCTGTAGCTCACCATGGGCAAGGGCGTCCTTCTCACGCTCGCGCTGGAGCGCGGCAAGCTCTTCATCCTTCCTCTTCAAATTAGCCTCCAGCTGCGTCACCTTCACCTCCAGTTCTTTCTTGGCGGCCTCGGCAGCTCCGGCAGCATCCTTCGCTTCCTTGAGGGCCCCTCCAAGTGATTGCTCGCGCGCAGCAAGCTCCTCCTCGTAGCTGTCCAGGTTGACTTTACGCTGTGTTAGATCACCTTCCCGCTTGGACAGCTCCTCGGCGGCAAGCCGCTGTTGCTCCTCGGCCTCAGCCTTCTCAAGGATGAACGCCTTCCGCACTTTGACGAGCTGCGCCCGCTCCTCTGCAATGGCCCGGAGAGCCTCCTGGTTGCGTTCCCGGAGCTCCTCCGCGCGCTTCTCGATATCTGCTCCCGCCTGCGCGACAAGCGCTTCCCGGGACTCCACCTTGACTTGTCGGGCGCGGTAGAGCGACACCAGCTTCCGGAGCAGCTGCTCCTCCTCGGACTCGCCGCTGCTGCTGCTTGGCGCGTCGACGAGCGTTAGCCCGGCGGAGGCGAGCACTTCCCTATCAAATGCCTCTCCTTCAACCGGCGCCCTGGAGCTCGACGCCCAGGGAAGCTTGATGAAGACACCCTCGCTGGCCTTCAAGTAGGCATCGGGCTGGGGCTCTTCGGAGCCTGGCACTGCATCAGCGGCAGAGGGATCGGCGGTCGGTGTAGCGCCTTGCGCTCCTGCGGCCCCCGAGTCGTTAGTACGATCGCCGAGGCCCTCGCCAGCTCCTGCGCCAGCAGCCTTGGCGGCCTCCTCGTTGACGGGATCATTAGCGCCGGCCTCTTCTTCAGTAGCAGCGGCATCGTCAGTATTGCCGCGCATGTTCTCCTCATCGGTGGCCTCGGTCTCCATTGGCTCCACGGAGGGAGGATCTGAAGACAGGAAAAAGGAGAAAAAGTCAAGCAAATATCCAAAAAAGAAGATCAGAAGAAGAAGAACCAAGGGAAGTTCTCTGACAAGAAGGATTACCTGTGATGGGCTCTATAATCATGGGCTCCACCACCGGGGGATCACTAGTCCCGTCCCTTGCCGGAGAGCGCTCCCTTGCCGGTGAGTCATGCCTTGGCGGCGTAGTGGAAGCAGATAGCACCTCAGGGGCGACTTCTGGTTGTTCCTGGTGAACCTGTTCTGCTCCTACACAAGCAAACCAACAATCAAGATGTCAACAAGGAAAGAACACCCATGCGCGCCTGACAGCGGGAAGTAAAATTATGAACTTACGCTGGGGGCTGCGCTGGGGGCTGCTTCGGGGAGAGGTTGCCGGGTCCGACAAGGTGGTCTCGGACGCGTCCTCTACTGTCACAGCAGGATCGTCCTCGATGACAACCACGGGGACCTTGGCCCTCTTCGCCGCTCTCTGGGCCAGAGTTCTGGAAAGGAACAAGGTTCAGAAGAAAGCAGATCAAATACAAGACAAGAAAAATCAAGAATCATAAGGACAACAAAAAGAAAGTCTTACTCCTCCTCCTCTTCTTCCTCCTCGTCGGAGCTGAGTGCGGAGAGGTCGAAGTCTGGTACCCTTTCAGCGCGACGAGGCGGAGGAGTAGGCTCCCGTGAATGCTTGGCAGAAGCTGCGGCAGGATCGGAAGCGGCGGCCCGAGAAGACCCCACTCCAGTTGCCGGTGCGGCGTGAGATGCTCCCGCGGCAACGGTGCTTGTCGCGGTGGAGCGTGTCCCGCGGCGCGGTGGCTGTTGGCCCGTCTGCTGCCCTGCTGTGTCTCCGGTCCTGCGGAGGCGCCTTCTTGGTTGAGCTGGGGGCTGCACTGGGGGCTCCGCCTGCGGCAAGTTGCTTGAAGACGGCTGGCCACTCGCGCCCCCGGCAGGCTCGCTCGCTTCGGCTTCGGGCTCTCCCTCGCCAACGACCTCCCCGACAAGATCCTCTCGGTCGGCAAGGTTTGTCGCCTCGGCTGCCTCTGCCTCCTCCAAAGTAAACCCAAACTCGCCCACGTTAGCGGCCGCCGCCGCCTCTTCTGTCCTGGTGGCAATGCGCCACATCTCGTCATCAGTGGTGTCTTTGCTCGTCGGTGCGGACCGCCACCTCCACCAAGTCGTCGAAGAATTGCTGCACGACGTCGTCAGCGGGCTCCTGCCAAGTTGGGATAATCCCATGCGAGTCACACTCCGGCATCATTGCGCGGATGCGGTCGAGCTGGGAGTTATTGCACAACGGGACGACGCCCTGCGGCAGCCTGAAGCACTCGGGGTGGTTGGGGTCGTGCTTGAACAGTTCCTTGAGCGTCCCGTCCAACTCCAAAATAGTGAAGTTAAAATTGAGGCCTGGGCGCAACCTCATGATATCCGCCGGACCCCCGAACAACCAGGCGGGTCTCCCCCTCTCCTGCAGAGGGGCGATGCGGTGACGAAGAAAGTCCTCACCAACAGCCCCTACAGTGAGCCCGGCAAGCCTGAGCCGCAAGATGCAGGTGGTGGCGATCTTCAATTTAGCGTCGTCCGCCGCCAGGGCGCTCCAATCGCCGCCGCGCACTACTCGGGCTTGGCGCAAGTTGGTGAATGGATGCGGGTTCTCATCAACAATCCAGCACCACTCCGCTCTCCACTCCTCCCATTTGCTACGGAGATCCCCCTCCAGATAGACCTCCTTCATGCCGACTCTCGAGATCTAGGCGATCCCGTCAGCTAAGGGCTCTCCTTTCTCGGCCCGGGGCATGAAGTAGTGGCGAAAAAGGGAGACATTTGGGTGGATGCCGACGAAGTTCTCGCAGAGATGTGCGAAAACCGCCATGGTCAGAACAGCGTTGGGGGTGAAGTCAAGGAGATGAAACCCGTAGGTATTCATGATATCGCAGAAGAAATCGGAAAAGGGCGGGCAGAGCCCGCAATAGAAGAACAATGGGAAGAAGGGGTATCCTTTTGGACACCATTTCGAGGTAGAAGCTTCGGCGGAGAGTACGTGCGTACGCGGATGAGCCCGCATCTCCGTCGACCAGAAGAGATAGAACCACTCCTGCAGCTCCTTCGTGGAGAGCTCGGGGAGGAAAAGTGCTCGCTCCTTGCGCAGCGCTTCAAGCCGCAGCGCCTCGGCCGACTTCGCACCCTTCCCGGTCTTCGGAGCCATGGCGGAGGCGGTGAGGGAGGGCGACGGTGGCGACGGGGGGCGGAGCGCTGCTCTCTTTCGGCTTTGAGAAGCGGAGGGGAGCGGCGGAGATTTCTAAGGAAGCAACTGCAAGTGGCGAAGGTGGGGGAACGACCCCTGTTTCCCCTGCTTATAAAGAGGAGGAGGAGAACGTTACGCCTTTTTCGATTAAAGAATCACCCACGATCTCTCCCACGACGCCGCGTTTGACGCGTGCCGTTACGGGAGGGCGCGGTGGATACGGAGTTAAATTTGGTATGGACCCAGGCCGCGTGTGCCCGTGCCCTGTTTTGGGCCTGGCCCAACAGCGCTCGACACGTGTGTGGCCCAGGCCCGGGGGCTCCTGTCGGTGTACTAAAGTAGGGGTACCTTAGTATCCCGAACTTGTGCACGGGCAGTCGCAGCGTCCCGTGGCAAGGCTTGCCGGGTGTCCGCCAAGATCCTCCGTAGTTCCTATTGATGCCATTCAAGAACAAAGTGTTTTAACTGAGAAGACAAGACCCCGGCAAAAGGAGCTTGCCGGGAAGGACAAGGCCCCGGCAAGAGGAGCTTGCCGGGAAGGACAAGGCCCCGGCAAGAGGAGCTTGCCGGGAAGTCCAACCAAGGCACTTCAAAGAACTTGCCGCGACGCGCCACGCGTCCCGGCAAGACCCGACGAGCGACAAGCTTTTGGGCGCGACAAGACAACGACCGTGGCAAGGCGCTTGCCATGGCGAAGCCACCACTCTGTGCCCACGCTCCAGCGCAGCCGTCGACGTGTCGCCCTGAGACCATTCCAGACGCACGTGGCGGGAAGCTGTGCAGCCAAGCGGTGTGAGGTGGCAAGTGGAGATGACGAGAAGGCCATCGTGGCAAGCGGTGGCGCCCCTAACGGTCACTTTACTGCACTGTTTAGGCGACGCGGACGGGCATTAAATGCTCTTGTCCCCTGCCGTCAGAGTTAGGTAGGGTGCACTGTAGATGGCGGTTGTACCAACCACCCTTTTTATACACTTTTACCCCCGCATGCGTTGCCACCTGTCGGTGACCCCTTGAGCCTATAAAAGGAGGCCCATGCGCAACGTAGAGGGGGTTCGACTCATTCGAAACTAGAACACTCTCACGCTCTCGAACAAGAGCATAATACAACCACAAAGCAGCAGTAGGAGTATTATCTCTCCGGAGAGCTCCGAAGCTGGGTAAAAATCTCTCGCGTGCTTCGCCTCGATCCGCTCTTCGTGCGCCCTCCACTCCCTGCCGGACCGAAAAGGGGCCCTGCCCCATAGGTTTTCGTTTCCCACGACACACCACGACACTCCGGATCCTGGGTTGGTGACCTCAGAAATTCTTCAAACTCTGGATGCAATAGTGGGTCAGGGTTTGGATTTCAACCCACCCACCCACCACAAGCAATATTCCCCAAGCAATTCAGGTCCTCCAGATGTATGCGACCTAATGTATGTACGACAACAACCTGAGGAAACGGTCCATCACTTTTGGGAAAGATTCCTCCTTGTTAAAAACAAGATTAAAGATTGTTGTGACACCGACGCGGTTTTAGTATTTTGTTGCAACTTTACATGCGAGGGAATCCACAACGCCCTCAACCGCCGCCGTATACTGCACTATGCAGATTTGGCACACATCATACAGAAGTACTGCGCAATGGAAAGCGCCTGGAAGGCCCAGACAGCTCGGTGGGAACCGCCTACCTTTAAGTAGCCCACCAGATGGACAAAAAGGATGCACCATTACGGGGCACCCGATCATCATCTCATGGACAAAAAGATCAATCCCTTCACGAGACACAGAACTGTCCTTGACGACCTGCTCGACAAACCCTGTCAGATACATACGACGATGAATACCGAACCAACACACAGCCTTTGGGCATGTTGGGTACTCCGGCAAGTGGCTAAGAGCGGCGAGGCCATCGTCACCAAAATCACTCCAGAGAGGCACTCTTTGGAGGATGCCGATCTCAATGTCTTTACGGTCTTCGAGACCTTTTCTTCCAACAACTGGCGCAAAAGGGAATTACGCGACCTTGCCGAAGTCAACCAGGTAGCTGCAATAAATCCTTGGAACGACATGGCAATAACTTTCACCGCGCATGACGAGCCAAGGGCCAGATTAGTCCGAGCACCAGCCATCTTGGTCTTAAACCCAATAGTGGATGACTTTCGGGTCACCTAAGTGCTCATGGACGGCGCTAGTGGACTGAACCTCATCTACGAAGATACGCTCCAAAAAAGGCAGATGGACAAAAGTCGCCTTGAGCAAGGCGGCACCACTTTCTGAGCATAATCGCCAGTCGAGAAGCATGAAGCTTGGGGAAGAACAAACTCGACCTCGATTTCAGCATGCCGGAGAACTACAAGTGCGAAGAGTTGCTCTTCCATGTGGCACCTTTCAACAGCGGATATCACGCCCTGTTAAGGCAAGACGCATTCACACGTTTTCAAGCCATATCCCATTACGGGTACATGAAGCTCAAAATGCCAGGGCCCAACGGAGTTATCACCATCACTAGTGTTCCGGATATAGCACTCCATGCTGAAAACAAAACCGCATTCCTGGCCCTCGAGGTTCTATCTAAGGCCCTCGCGGCCGAGGAACTAAGCACTCTACGCTCTACAGTGGACAAGGACGGTGTAATCCTCGACAAGAGGCCCAAATCCACTTCCGTCAAGCCAACAGACGAAATAGTGAAATTTCAAGTACACCCAACAGGTCCTAATAAAACAGCAGCCATTGGAGCACAGCTGGATCCAATGGTCGAGGCCGCTCTAAGAACATTTCTGCACGATAATTGGGACATCTTTGCCTGGCATCCTTCGGATATGCCAGGAATCCCACGCAGACTGGCCGAACATAGCCTCAATATAGTAAAGGGGTTCAAACCAGTAAAGAAACGTTGCGGTGAGTTTCCAAACCCAAGCAACAAGCTATGGGGGAGGAGCCGGGTTCATCAGAGAGATCAAACACCCAGACTGGCTAGCAAACCTAGTCATGGTGCCAAAGAAGGACAAATCCTGGCGCCTTTGTGTTGATTTCAAAAATCTCAACAAGGCCTGCCCTAAGGACCCCTTCCCACTGCCCCGCATTGACCAAATCATTGACGCGACTGCAGGACACGATTCACTATGCTTCCTCCATGCGTACTCCCGATACCATCAAATTAAGATGAAGGAATCCGATCAGGCCACAACGACATTCATTACTCCGTACGGGCCTTTCTGCTTCAACACTATGTGAGGGAGTCCTGGACTAGGGGGTGTCCGGATAGCCGAACTATCATCTTAGGCCGGACTCCAAGACTATGAAGATACAAGATTGAAGACTCCGTCCCGTGTGCGGATGGGACTTTCCTTGGCGTGGAAGGCAAGCTTGGCAATACGGATATGTAGATCTCCTACCATTGTAACCGACTCTCTGTAACCCTAGCCCTCTCCGGTGTCTATATAAACCGGAGGGTTTTTAGTCTGTAGGACGAACAACAATCATACCATAGGCTAGCTTCTAGGGTTTAGCCTCATTGATCTTGTGGTAGATCTACTCTTGTACTACCCATATCATCAATATTAATCAAGCAGGAGTAGGGTTTTACCTCCGCCGAGAGGGCCCGAACCTGGGTAAAAACATTGTGTCCCTTGTCTCCTGTTACCATCCATCTAGACGCACAGTTCGGGACCCCCTACCCGAGATCCACCAGTTTTGACACTGACATTGGTGCTTTCATTGAGAGTTCCTCTGTGTCGTCGCCTTTAGGCCCGATGGCTCCTTCGATCATCAACAACGACGCAGTCCAGGGTGAGACTTTTCTCCTCGGACAGATCTTCGTATTCGGCGGCTTTGCATTGCGGGCCAACTCGCTTGGCCATCTGGAGCAGATTGAAAGCTACGCCCCTGGCCATCAGGTCAGATTTGGAAGTTTGAACTATATGGCTGACGTTCGCGGAGACTTTATCTTCGACGGGTTCGAGCCACTGCCCCGCGTGTCGCACTGTAACGACGGGCATGATCTAGCTCTGCTGCTGGACAGTGCCCTGGAGGCCGCACAAGTGTCCGCTCCGACCCTTAGCTGGGAGCCGACTGTTGGAAACATGCCCTAGAGGCAATAATAAAAGTATTATTATATTTCCTTGTTCATGATAATTGTCTTTTATTCATGCTCTAACTGTATTATCCAGAAATCGTAATACACGTGTGAATACATAGACGACAATGTGTCCCTAGTGAGCCTCTAGTTGACTAGCTCGTTGTGATCAACAGATAGTCATGGTTTCCTGGCTATGGACATTGGATGTCGTTGATAACGGGATCACATCATTAGGAGAATGATGTGATGGACAAGACCCAATTCTAAGCATAGCACAAAGATCGTGTAGTTCGTTTGCTAGAGCTTTTCCAATGTCAAGTATCTCTTCCTTAGACCATGAGATCGTGTAACTCCCGGATACCGTAGGAGTGCTTTGGGTGTATCAAACGTCACAACGTAACTGGGTGACTATAAAGGTGCACTACAGGTATCTCCGAAAGTGTCTGTTGGGTTGACACGGATCGAGACTGGGATTTGTCACTCCGTGTAAACGGAGAGGTATCTCTGGGCCCACTTGGTAGGACATCATCATAATGTGCACAATGTGACCAAGGGGTTGATCACGGGATGATGTGTTACGGAATGAGTAAAGAGACTTGCTGGTAACGAGATTGAACAAGGTATCGGTATACCGACGATCGAATCTCGGGCAAGTATAATACTGCTAGACAAAGGGAATTGTATACGGGATCGATTGAGTCCTTGACATCGTGGTTCATCCGATGAGATCATCGTGGAACATGTGGGAGCCAACATGGGTATCCAGATCCCGCTGTTGGTTATTGACCGGAGAACGTCTCGGTCATGTCTACATGTCTCCCGAACCCGTAGGGTCTACACACTTAAGGTTCGATGACGCTAGGGTTATAAAGGAAGTTTGTATGTGGTTACCGAATGTTGTTAGGAGTCCCGGATGAGATCTTGGACATCACGAGGAGTTCCGGAATGGTCCGGAGGTAAAGATTTATATATGGGAAGTCCTGTTTTGGTTACCGGAAAAGTTTCGGGTTTTATAGGTAACGTACCGGGACCACCGGGAGGGTCCCGGGGGTTCACCAAGTGGGGCCACCTACCTCGGAGGTCTGCATGGGCCATGTGTGGGAGGGAACCGGCCCCAGGTGGGCTGGTGCGCCCCCCACAAGGGGCCCAAGGCGCATGGGAGAGTGGGAGGGGGCAAACCCTAGGGCAGATGGGCCCTAAGGCCCACCCCAGGCGCGCCTCCCCTCTCTCCCCCTCTGGCCGCCACCCAGATGGGATCTGGGGGCTGCCGCCACCCCTGGGGAGGGAACCCTAGAGGGGGCGCAGCCCCCTCCCCTCCCCCTATATATACTTGAGGTCTGGGGGGCTACCAACACATGAGAACTTCTCCTCTTGGCACAGCCCTACCTCTCTCCCTTCTCCTCATATCTCGCGGTGCTTGGCGAAGCCCTGCTAGACTACCACGCTCCTCCACCACCACCACGCCGTTGTGCTGCTGCTGGACGGAGTCTTCCTCAACCTCTCCCTCTCTCCTTGCTGGATCAAGGCGTGGGAGACGTCACCGGGCTGTACGTGTGTTGAACGCGGAGGTGCCGTCCGTTCGGCACTAGGATCTCCGGTGATTTGGATCACGACGAGTACGACTCCTTCAACCCCGTTCTCTTGAACGCTTCCGCTTAGCGATCTACAAGGGTATGTAGATGCACTCTCCTTCCCCTCGTTGCTGGTTTCTCCATAGATAGATCTTGGTGACATGTAGGAAAATTTTGAATTTCTGTTGCGTTCCCCAACAGTGGCATCATGAGCTAGGTCTATTGCGTAGATTCTTTGCACGAGTAGAACACAAAGTAGTTGTGGGCGTTGATTTTGTTCAATATGCTTACCGTTACTAGTCCAATCTTGTTTCGACGATATTGTGGGATGAAGCGGCCCGGACCGACCTTACACGTACTCTTACGTGAGACAGGTTCCACCGATTGACATGCACTTGGTGCACAAGGTGGCTAGCGGGTGCCAGTATCTCCCACTTTAGTCGGAACGGATTCGATTAAAAGGGTCCTTATGAAGGGTAAATAGCAATTGACATATCACGTTGTGGTTTTGCGTAGGTAAGAAACGTTCTTGCTAGAAACCCGTAGCAGTCACGTAAAACATGCAAACAACAATTAGAGGACGTCTAACTTGTTTTTGCAGGGTATGCTATGTGATGTGATATGGCCAAGAAGAATGTGATGAATGATATGTGATGTATGAGATTGATCATGTTCTTGTAATAGGAATCACGACTTGCATGTCGATGAGTATGACAACCGGCAGGAGCCATAGGAGTTGTCTTTATTTATTGTATGACCTGCGTGTCATTGAACAACACCATGTAATTCATTTACTTTATTGCTAACCGGTAGCCATAGTAGTAGAAGTAATAAGTTGGCGAGACAACTTCATGGGGACACGATGATGGAGATCATGATGATGGAGATCATGGTGTCATGCCGGTGACGATGATGATCATGGAGCCCCGAAGATGGAGATCAAAAGGAGCAAAATGATATTGGCCATATCATGTCACTATTTGATTGCATGTGATGTTTATCATGTTTATGCATCTTGTTTACTTAGAACGACGGTAGTAAATAAGATGATCCCTTACAACAATTTCAAGAAGTGTTCTCCCCTAACTGTGCACCGTTGCTAAAGTTCGTCGCTTCTAAGCACCACGTGATGATCGGGTGTGATGGATTCTTACGTTCACATACAACGGGTGTAACACAGATTTACACATGTGAAACACTTAGGGTTAACTTGACGAGCCTAGCATGTACAGACATGGCCTCGGAACACAGAGACAGAAAGGTCGAGCATGAGTCGTATGGAGGATACGATCAACATGAAGATGTTCACCGATGATGACTAGTCCGTCTCACGTGATGATCGGACACGGCCTAGTTGACTCGGATCATGTAATCACTTAGATGACTAGAGGGATGTCTATCTGAGTGGGAGTTCATAAGATGAACTTAATTATCCTAAACATAGTCAAAAGATCTTTGCAAATTATGTCGTAAGCTCACGCTTTAGTTCCACTGTTTAGATATGTTCCTAGAGAAAATATAGTTGGAAGTTGACAGTAGCGATTATGCGGACAGTAGAAATCTTATGTCCTTAATGCACCGCTCAGTGTGCTGAACCCCAAACGTCGTTTGTGGATGTTGCGAACATCAGACATACACGTTTTGATAACTACATGATAGTTCAGTTAAACGATTTAGAGTTGAGGCACCAAAGGCGTTTTCGAAACGTAGGGGAACATATGAGATGTTTCGAGGGCTGAAATTGAGATTTCAGGCTCGTGTCCACGTCAAGAGGTATGAGACCTCCGACGATTTTCTTAGCCTGCAAACTAAGGGAGAAAAGCTCAATCGTTGAAGCTTGTGCCCAGATTGTCTGAGTGCAACAATCACTTGAATCGAGTGGGAGTCGATCTTCTAGATGAGATAGTGATGTTTCTCCAAAGTCATTGCCGGCAAGCTGCTAGAGCTTCGTGATGAGCTATAACATATCAGGGATAGATATGATGATCCTTGAGGTATTCGCGATGTTTGACACCGCGAAAGTAGAAATCAAGAAGGAGCATCAATTGTTGATGGATTGGTGAAACCACTAGTTTCAAGAAGGGCAAGGGCAAGAAGGGATACTTCATGAAACGGCAACTCAGCTGCTGCTCTAGTGAAGAAACCCAAGGTTGAACCCAAACCCGAAACTAAGTGCTTCTGTAATAAGGGGAACAACCACTGGAGCAAAATTGCCCTAGATACTTGGTAGATGAGACGGCTGGCAAGGTCGATAGAAGTATATTAGATATACATTATGTTAATGTGTACTTTACTAGTACTCCTAGTAGCACCAGGGTATTAGATACCGGTTCGGTTGCTAAGTGTTAGTAACTCGAAATAAAAGCTACGGAATAAACGGAGACTAGCTAAAGGTGAGCTGACGATATGTGTTGGAAGTGTTTCCATGGTTGAGGTGATCAAGCATCGCACGCTCCCTCTACCATCGAGATTTGGTGTTTGCGTTGAGCATAGACATGATTGGATTATGTCTATCGCAATACGGTTATTCATTTAAGGAGAATAATGGTTACTCTATTTATTTGAATAATACCTTCAATGGTCTTGCACCTAAAGGAATGGTTTATTGAATCTCGATCGTAGTGATACACATTTTCATGCCAAAAAGATATAAGATAGTAATGATAGTACCACTTACTTGTGGCACTGCCATGTAAGTCATATTGGTGTAAAACGCATGAAGAAGCTCCATGTTGATGGATCTTTGGACTCACTCATTTTTGAAAAGTTTGAGACATGCGAACCATGTCTATTGGTGTATACGCATGAAGAAACTCCATGCAGATGGATCGTTTGGACTCACTTGATTTCGAATCACTCGAGATATGCAAATCATACCACATGGGCAAGATGACTAAAAAGCCTCATTTTTCAGTAAAATGGAACAAGATAGCAACTTGTTGGAAGTAACATATTTCGATGTGTGCAGTCCAATGAGTGCTGAGGCATGCAGTGAATATCGTTATGTTCTTACTTCACAGATGATTCGAGTAGATGTAGAGTATATTTACTTGATGAAACACAAGTCTGAATTATTGAATGGTTCAAGTAATTTCAGAGTGAAGTTGAAGATCATTGTGACAAGAGGATGAAATGTCTATGATATGATCATAGAGATGAGTATCTGAGTTACGAGCTTTGGCACGCAATTAAGACATTGTGGAAATTGTTTCACAATAATACCGCCTGGAACACCATAGTTTGATGGTGTGTCCGAACATCGTAGTTGCACCCTATTGGATATGGTATGTACCATGATGTCTCTTATCGAATTACCACTATCGTTTATGGGTTAGGCATTAGAGACAACCACATTCACTTAAAATAGGGCACCACGTAATTCCGTTGAGACGACACCATTTGAACTATGGTTTGGAGAAACCTAAGTTGTCGTTTATTAAAAGTTCGGGGCTGCGACGCTTATGTGAAAAAGTTTCAGGTTGATAAGCTCGAACCCGAAGCGGATAAAAATGCATCTTCATAGGAGACCCAAAACAGTTGGGTATACCTCCTAATTCAGATCCGAAAGCAATAGGGATTGTTTCTTGAATCGGGTCCTTTCTCGAGGAAAAGTTTGTCTCGAAAAGTTGAGTGGGAGGATGGTGGAGACTTGATACGGTTATTGAACCGTCACTACAACTAGTGTGTAACAGGGCACAGGAAGTTGTTCCTGTGGCACCTACACCAATTGAAGTAGAAGCTTATGATAGTGATCATGAAACTTCGGATCAAGTCACTACCATACCTCGTAGGGTGACAAGGATGCGTACTGCTTCAGAGTGGTACAGTAATCTTGTCTTCAAGGTCATGTTGCTAGACAACAATGAACCTACGAGCTATGGAGAAGCAATGGTGGGCCAAAATTCCGACAAATGGTTAGAAGCCATGAAATCCGAGATAGGATCCATGTATCAGAACAAAGCATGGACTTTGGTGGACTTGCCCGATGATCGACAAGCCATAGAGATAAATGGATCTTTAAGAAGAAGACGGACGTGGACGGTGATGTCACCGTCTATGAAGCTCGACTTGTGGCGAAGAGTTTTTTCACAAGTTCAAGGAGTTGACTACGATGAGATTTTCTCATCCGTAGCGATGCTTAAGTCCGTCGGAATCATGTTAGCATTAGCTGCATTTATGAAATCTGGCAGATGGATGTCAAAACGAGTTTCCTTACCAGTTTTCATAAGGAAAGGTTGTATGTGATACAATCAGAAAAGTTTTGTCGATCTTAAGGATGCTAAAAGGTATGCTACCTCCAGCGTTCCTTTTAAGGACTGGAGTAAGCATCTCGGAGTTGGAATGTGCGCTTTGATGAGATGATCAAAGATTTTGGGTTTTACAAAGTTTATGAGAAACTTGTATTTCCAAAGAAGTGAGTGGGAGCACTATAGAATTTCTGATGAGTATATGTTGTTGACATATTGTTGATCAGAAATGACGTAGAATTTCTAGAAAGCATATAGGATTATTTGAAAAGTGTTTTTCAATGGAAAACCTGGATTAGGCTACTTGAACAATAAGCATCAAGATCTATAAGATAGATCAAAATGCTTAATAGTACTTTCAAATGAGCACGTACCTTGACATGATCTTGAAGATGTTCAAGATGGATCAGTCAAAGAAGGAGTTCTTGCCTGAAATGTAAGGTATGAAGTTAAGACTTAAAAGCTCGACCACGGCAGAATAGAGAGAAAGGACGAAGGTCGTCCCCTATACTTCAGACGTAGGCTCTATAGTATGCTATGCTGTGTACCGCACCGGAAGTGTGCCTTGCCATGAGTCAGTCAAGGGGTACAAGAATGATCCAGGAATGGATCATTGGACAACGGTCAAATTATCCTTGGAGTAAATAAGGACAGGTTTCTTGATTATGGAGGTGATAAAGAGTTCGGCGTAAAGGGTTACGTTGATGCAAGCTTTAACACCTATCCGAGTGACTCTGAGTAGCAAACCGGATACGTATAGTGGAGCAACCATTTGGAATAGCTCCAAGTGGAGCGTGGAAGCAGCGTTTACAATATGACCTAGAAATTTGCAAAGCACACACAGATCTGAAAGGTTCAGACCCGTTGACTAAAACCTCTCTCACAAGCAAAACATGATCAAAACCCCAGAACTCATTGAGTCTTAATCACATGATGATGTGAACTAGTTTAATGACACTAGTAAACTCTTTGGATGTTGGTCACATGGTGATGTGACCTGTGAGTGTGTTGTTGGGAAACGAGCACCTATGGGGCAGGGCCCCTTCTCGGTCCGGCAGGGAGCGGAGGGCGCACGAAGAGCAGATCGAGGCGAAGCACGCGAGGGATTTTACCCAGCTTCGGAGCTCTCCGGAGAGATAAAACTCCTACTGCTGCTTTGTGTTTGTATTGTGTTCTTGCTCAAGAGCGTGAGCATTCTGTAGTTTTGAATGAGTCGAACCCCCTCTACGTTGCGCATGGGCCTCCTTTTATAGGCTAAAGGGGTCACCGACAGGTGGCAACGTAGAGAGGGGTACAAATGTAAAAAGAGGGGTTGGTACAATTGCCTCTACAGTGTACTCTACCTAACTCTGACGGCAGGGGACAAGGGCATTTAATGCCTGTCCGGTCGCCCAAACAGTGCAGAAAACGACCGTTTGGGGCGCCACCGCTTGCCACGATGGCCTTCTCGTCATCTCCACTTGCCACCTCGCACCGCTTGGCTGCACAGCCGCCCGCCACGTGCGCCAGGAATGATCTTGGGGTGACACGTCGTCGGATGCGCTGGAGCGTGGGCGAAGAGTGGCGGCTTCGCCGCGGCAAGCGCCTTGCCGCGGTCGTTGTCTTGTTGCACCCGAAAGCTTGTCGCTCGCTGGGTCTTGCCGGGACGCGCGGCGCGTCGCGGCAAGTTTCTTGAAATGCCTTGGTTGGCCTTCCCGGCAAGCTCCTCTTGCCGGGGCCTTGCCCTTCCCGGCAAGCTCCTCTTGCCGGAATCTTGTCTTCTCAGTCAAAACACTTTGTTCTTGAATGGCATCAATATGAGCTACGGAGGATCTTGGCAGACGCCCGGCAAGCCTTGCCGCTGGGTGCTGCGACTGCCCGTGCACAAGTTCGGGATACTAAGGTACCCCTATTTTAGTACACCGACAGGAGCCCCCGGGCCTGGGCCATACACGGTACCGAGCGCTGTTGGGCCAGGCCCAAAACAGGGCACGGGCATGCGCGGCCTGGGTCCATACCAAATCTAACTCCGTATCCACCGCGCCCTCCCGTAACGGCACGCGTCAAACGCGGCGTCGTGGGAGAGATCGTGGGCAATTCTTTAATCAAGAAAGGCGTAACGTTCGCCTCCCCTCTTTATAAGCAGGGGAAACAGGGGCCGTTCCCCCACCTTCGCCACCTGCGGTTCCTTCCTCAGAAAGCTCCACCGCTCCCCTCTGCTTCCCAAGCCGAAAGAGAGCAGCGCTCCGCCGCCCGTCGCCGCCGCCCGTCGCCGCCGCCCTCCTCCACCGCTTCCGCCATGGCTCCGAAGACCGGAAAGAGTGCAAAGTCGGTCGAGGCGCTGCGGCTTGAGGCGTTGCGCAAGGAGCGAGCACTTTTCCCCCCCGAGCTCACCCCGAAGGCGCTGCGGGAGGAGTTCTATCTCTTCTGGTCGACGGAGACGCGGGCGCATCCGCGCACGCAGACACTCTCCGCCGAAGCTTCTACTTCGAAGCGGTGCCCAAAAGGGTACTACTTCTTCCCATTGTTCTTCTATTGTGGGCTCTGCCCGCCCTTTTCCGATTTCTTCTGTGACATTATGAACACGTACGGGCTCCATCTCCTCGACTTCACCCCCAACGCCGTTCTAACCATGGCGGTTTTCGCGCATCTTTGCGAGAACTTCGTCGGAATCTACCCCAACGTAGACCTTTTCCGCCACTATTTCATGCCCCGAGTCGAGAAAGGAGAGCCCTTGTCTGGCGGGATCGCCTGGATGTCGAGGGCCGGCAAGAAGGAGGTCTATCTGGAAGGGGAGCTCCGCAGCAAGTGGGATGAGTGGAGAGCGGAGTGGTGTTGGATTGTTGACGCAAATCCGCAACCATTCACCAATTTGCGCCAAACCCGAGTGGTGCGCGGCGGCGACTTGAGCGCTCTGGCGGCGGATGATGCTAAGTTGAAGATCGCCACCACCCGGATTCTGTGACTCAGGCTTGCCGGGCTCACTGTAGGGGCCGTTGGCGCGGACTTCCTTCGCCGCCGCATCGCCCCTCTGCAGGAGAGGGGGAGGCCCGCCCGGCTGTTCGGGGGCCCGGCAGATATCATGAGGCTGCGCCCAGGCCTCAATTTTAACTTCACTGTTCTGGAGTTGGACGGGATGCTCAAGGAGCTGTTCAAGCACGACCCCAACCACCCGGAGTGGTTCAGGCTGCCGCAGGGCGTCATCCCCCTGTGCAACAACTCCCAGCTCGATCGCATCCGCGCGATGATGCCAGAGTGCGACTCGCGCGGGATTATCCCAACTTGGCGGGAGCCCTCCGACGACGTCGTGCGGCAATTCTTCGACGGCTTGGTGGAGGTAGCAGTCCGTGCTGACAAGCAGAGGCTCCTCACCCGCGACACCACTGACGACGAGATGCGGTACATCGCCACCAGAGCGGAAGAGGCGGCGGCAGCCGCCGCCGGGCGAGTTTGGTTTCATGTTGGAAGAGGCAGCGGCGGCCGAGGCGGCAAGCCTTGCCGACCGAGAGGACCTTGGCGGGGAGGTCATTGGCGAGGGGGAGCCCGAAGCCGAGGCGAGCGAGCCTGCCGGGGGCGCAAGTGGCCAGCCATCTTCGAGTAGCTTTCCGTAGACGGGGCCCTCAGCGCAGCCCCCAGCTCAACCAAGGAGGCGCCTCCGCAGGACCGGAGACATAGTGGGGCGGCAGACGGGCCAACAGCCGCCGCGTCACGGGACACGCTCCACCGCGCCAAGCACCACTGACACAGGAGCATCTCATGCCGCGCCAGCAACTGGAGAGGGGTCTTCTCAGGCCGCCACTTCTGATCCTGCTGCAGCTCCCGCCAAGCGTCCAAGGGAGCCTACTCCTCCGCCTCGTCACGCAGAAAGGGTACCGGACTTCGACCTTTTCGTGCTCAGCTCCGACGAGGAGGAAGAAGAGGAGGAGGAGTAAGACTTTCTTCCTGTTGTATTTGCACTTCTTCGTTTCTTGTTGTTACTTGTCTTGTATCTGATCTGCTTCCCTCTGACCCTCGTTCCTTGTCAGGACTCTGGCCGAGAGAGCAGCAAAGAGGGCCAAGGTCCCCGTGGTAGTCATCGAGGATGATCCTGCTGTGACAACAGAGGACGCGTCCGAGACCACCTTGACGGACCCGGCAACCTCTCCCCGAAGCAGCCCCCAGCGCAGCCCCCAGCGTAAGTACTTGTTCACTTCCTGTTGTGGGGCGCGCATGGGTGCTCTTTCTTTGTTGACGTCTTGACTGTTAACTTGCTTGTGTAGGAGCAGAGCAGGCCCATCAGGAGCAACCAGAAGCCGCTCCAGAGGTGCTATCTGCTTCAACTACGCCGCCAAGGGGCGATTCTCCGACAAGGGAGCGCTCTCCGGCAAGGGAGAGGTCCCCGGCAAGGGATGGGACCAGCGAGCCTTCGATGGTGGAGCCCATGGTCACAGAGCCCAGCACAGGTAACCCTCCTTGTCGGAAATTTTCCCTTGGGTTCTTCTTCTTCTTGTCTTCTTTTTGGATGTTTGCTTGACTTTTCCTTCCTCTTCCTGCCTTCAGATCCCCCTGCCACAGATCCGATGGAGACTGAGGCCACCGGTGAGGAGGACGCACGCGGCAACACTGAGGACGCTGCCGCCACCGAGGAAGAGGCCGGCGCTGAAGATCCCGCCGGCGAAGAGGCCGCCAAGGCTGCTGGCGCAGGGGCTGGCGAGGGGTCTGGCGATCGTACTGACGACCCCGAGGGCGCAGGAGCGCAAGGCGCTACACCGACCGCCGACCCCTCCGCCGCTGATGCAGCACCGGGCTCCGAAGAGCCCCAGCCCGGCGCCTACTTGAAGGCCGGCGAGGGTGTCTTCATCAAGCTTCCCTGGGCGTCGAGCTCCAGGGCGCCGGTTGAAGGAGAGGCATTTGACGGAGAAGTGCTCCCCTCTGCTGGGCTGATAGTGGTTGACGCGCCAAGCAGCAGCAGCGGCGAGTCTGAGGAGGAGCAGCTGCTCCAGAAGTTGGTGTCGCTCTACCGCGCCCGGCAAGCGAAGCTGGAGTCCCGGGAAGCGCTTGTCGCGCAGGCGGGAGTTGACATAGAGAAGCATGCGGAGGAGCTCCAGAGTCGCAACCAAGAGGCCCTCCGGTCCATTGCGGAGGAGAGGGCGCAGCTTGTCGAGGCGCGGAAGGCCTTCATCCTCGAGAAAGCAGAAGCCGAAGAGCAGCAGCGGCTTGCTGCTGAGGATCTGTCCACGCGGGAAGGCAAGCTGACGTAGAGGAAGGTCAACTTGGACAGTTATGAAGAGGAGCTCGCCGCACGCGAGCAATCACTTGGCGGGGCACTCAAGGAAGCGAAGGACGCTGCCGCAGCTGCCGAGGCCGCCAAGAAGGAACTGGAGGTGAAGATGACGCAGCTGGAGGCTGATCTGAAAGGGAAGGACGAGGAGCTTGCCGCGCTCCAGCGCGAACGTGAGAAGGATGCCCTCGCTCATGGTGATCTGTAAGTTCAACTTGCCGATAAGGGCAAGGAACTGAACGCCGCAAAGGACTCAAATGCTGATCTGGAGCTGAAGCTGGCCACGCTGACGGAGACGCTGGACGGCGCCAAGAAGAGGGAGGAGGACTTGAAGCAAGAACTCAAGTCCAACGAGGAGCTGCTGACGAGGGCCGCCGAAACCCAAAACACCTTCCGGGCTACGGTGGAGCTCTGGACGGAGGGCCTCATCAACATCGCCGCAGTCATCGACGAGGAGCTGGTGCAACTGGACTTGGCGGGCTTCGGGTACTCCTCCGACGAGAACCTCCAGCCCAGCGCCAAGCTTACTCTGTTCTTCAAGGGCGTGGCGACGGCTCTCCAGCAACTCCGGGAAAGGATCCCAAAGCAGCTGGCTGACGAGTTGCGCGCAATCTGCGCCAGAGTCTTGGAGAAGGTGTTGGTGAAGGTGCTCTTTCGCAATCCGACCCTTAACCTCACCAACGTTCTCAAGAAGCTGCCGGCGGGTGCTGATCTTGCAGAGCTCAAAGCCCTTGTCGCACCCATTGTGGACAAGGTGAACGAAGTCAGGAGGGTCGACGGTGATCGAGTAGATTAGGCCGCCCTTTTCCTCCTTTTTCTTGCCGCTGCCAGACATGTCGCAGGAACAATCTATTAGAGCGCGGCAAGTCATTTTTGTAATATAACTTTATTCTGGGTAGTATTTGCTATGTTATTCCCTTTACTTGATTCCCCCCTTGTATGTTTTCACCCTACGCTTTTAGGGAACTTGCCGGCGCAGGCACCCTTGCCGCGAGCGCTGAGTGCGGAACCTCAGCAGCCTGCTGGCGGTGTTGCCTCCGGCAAGAAACCTTGTCGGAACTAGTCGCAGCACACTTACATTGTTGAGCGGACTCGAAACAAAGTAAGGGCGCAACTAGCCACGAGCCGGTTCCTCCGCGCACAGGTTTTCCATACAAAGCACGGCCATTCAAGGAATATAACTTAAGGAATATAAAACTGATTGTGCTCAAACTTTGGCAACTTAGCTTTTCTGTCGTCTGCGTCCCGGCAAGGCTATACTTCTTTGAACGACGCTCGATCCACACCATTATCCTCTCCCCCCCCCCCCGGTGAACTTGTGGGCGAAGGAACCTTCTTTTTGAGAAAAAGAAAGAAGAGAAAATAAAGGTGTGGAGCCTTAACGCTCGTTGTTGCTTACCGGGGGCAATTGCTGCACAAAGTGTCAGACAATACATGCGAAAAAAGAAAAAGGCATGAAATTTGACAAGATGTGCGGAGCATATGATCTTTATTTATGCACGGGATCTGCGCCCAGCTTTGTACAAAGGGTTACATGCAACAGCGGCAAGGCTTGTACAAAAGGTGGTTACCGGAACAGCGGGTTCCGGCAACCGCGCCTCATGGGTAAAACTTACGAAGATGCTCTATGTTCCAGGAGTTGCTCACCAGAAAGCCATCTTCGGTCTCAAGGCGGACAGCGCCGGGCCTAGTGACTCGTTTTACCCGATAAGGGCCTTCCCACTTCGGCGTCAACTTGTTGGAATTCTTGGCGGATTGAACGCGCCGAAGAACAAGGTCGCCTTCCTCGAAACTTCTGGCCTTAACTTTGCGGCTATGGTAGCGACGCAAAGCTTGCTGGTATCGAGCAGCTCGTACAGCAGCCTGAAGACGATCCTCCTCAAGGAGCAGCGCGTCATCTTGCCGCAGCTGCTCTTGCTCAAGCTCATCATAAGCGAGCACTCGAGGCGATCCGTATACGAGTTCCGTGGGGAGAACTGCCTCTGCTCCATAGACAAGAGCAAAAGGTGTCTGGCCAATGGCTCGATTTGGCGTCGTCCTGATCGACCAAAGAACCACTGGCAGCTCCTCGATCCAATTCTTTCCGCACTTGCGCAGCCTGTCAAAAGTTCTGGTCTTGAGCCCGCGCAGCACTTCAGCGTTCGCCCTCTCCGCTTGACCGTTGCTTCTCGGGTGAGCAACAGAAGCGAAGCAGGTCTTGGCGCCAAGATCTTGGACGTACTGCATGAAGGTGCGGCTCATGAATTGTGTGCCATTGTCGGTGATGATCCTGTTAGGGACTCCGAAACGGCAAACAATCGACCTGAAGAACTTGACTGCTGACTGTGCTGTCACCTTCCTCACTGCTTCCACTTCCGGCCACTTTGTGAACTTGTCGATTGCCACGTACAAGTACACAAAGCCCCCGACAGCTCGGGGAAAAGGGCCAAGGATGTCGAGCCCCCAGACCGAAAATGGCTAGGATAAAGGGATCGTCTGGAGAGCTGAGCTGGTTGATGTATTTGCTTGGAGTGGAACTGGCACGCTTCACACTTCGTTACTTGTGTAGTTGCATCCTGGAGGGCTGTCGGCCAAAAGAAAACTTGCCGGAAGGCTTTGCCGGCAAGTGCTCTTGCGCCAATGTGGTGACCACATATGCCTCCATGTATCTCCGCCAACAGCTGTTGTCCATCTTCCCGGGGAATGCACTTCAATTTCACTCCGTTGAATCTTCTTCTGTACAGTATGTCATCGACAAACTGGTACATACTTGATTGCCGGCCTACTCTCTCCGCTTCTTCTTGCTCTTCGGGAAGTTCTCCTGTTTGAAGGAAATGGACGATCTGCTGTGCCCATGCCGGTGCCTGCGGCTCGACAACAAGGACTAAAGGCGCAAATGCTGCTGCGGGAACATCTGCTTCCACGGCAAGAACCTGCGGCTCAGGTGGAGCTTGGTGTTCCCCGGCAAGCTTGCCGGAGCAAAACTTGTCGGGAGCGTCTGCTTCAACGAAACAAACCCTAGGGCTTGTCGGAGCAGACTACTCCTCAGCACTGTTGGTGTTGATCTTGGGGACCTTCTTGGCGGCGGCTTCGGGGAGCTCAGCCGGAAAGTAGTCACCAGAAATCAACTTCCTCTTCTTGCTCTGTCCAGTTGATGGTGTTACAGATGGTTGAGTCAGCTTGAGCACAAAGATCCCTGGTTCCACATGCAACTTGAGTGCGGCGCATTTTGACAGGCCATCTGCAATGTTGTTCTGAGCTCTTGGAACATGTTCCATCTGCAGGCCGTCAAAATGCTCTTCCAACTTCCTCACTTCATCAATTTATGCTTCCATCAACGGACTCTGATAATCTTTGTTCACTTGGCGGACGACAAGCTGCGAGTCACCCCTGATAATAAGCTTCTTGATCCCAAGGTCAGCCGCGATCCTAAGTCTGGCAAGCAAGCCTTCATACTCTGCAGTATTGTTTGTCGCTTGCTCCTTGGGGAAATGCATCTGGACCACGTACTTGAGGTGCTCTCCGGTGGGTGCGACAAGTAACACGCCCGCACCGGCGCCTTGGAGCGAAAAGGCACCATCAAAGTACATGATCCATTCCTTGCTTGCTTCCTTGACGGGGATCCTCGTCTCCGGAGTTTCTTCATCAGGTGTTGGCATCCATTCTGCTATGAATTCTGCCAATGCTCGGCTCTGGATAGTTGAAGTACTTTCAAACTTGAGGCCAAAGCTCGACAGTTCCAGTGCCCACTCGACAATCCTGCCTGTTGCTTCTGGGTTCTGCAATATCCTCTTCAACGGAAAGCGAGTGACAACTGTGATGTCATGTGCTTGAAAATAATGGCGCAGCTTCCTCGAGGCCATAAGGAGGCCGAAAAGCAACTTCTGCACACCAGAGTACCTTGATCTAGCCCCCTGCAGAAGGGAACTGACAAAATAAACTGGGCGCTGCACCATCTTCTTTTGTTTCTCTTCCTGTGGCTACAGAGATTTATCCTTGTCGGGGCCAGAGCTTGCCGGGGAAGCCCCCTGCTTGTTGCTGGACTCGTTTGCCGTGGTTGCTGGCTCATCATCCGCCTCCCTCTCCGCTACTAACGCAGCACTAACCACTTGATTGGTTGCCGCTAGATACAGCAGCAACTTCTCTTGTGGCTTAGGTGCGACAAGTATTGGAGTGGAGGACAGGTATCTCTTCAAGTCCTGCAGCGCAGCCTCCGCTTCCGGAGTCCATTTCATTGGACCTGCCTTTTTCAAAATTTTGAAAAATGGCACGGCGCGCTCAGCCGACTTAGAGATGAACCTGCTGAGAGCAGCAACGCAGCCGGCAAGCCTTCGCACATCCTTGACGCGCTTCGGTGCTTCGATCTGCTCAATGGCCTTGATCTTGTCGGGATTGGCTTCGATCCCCCGCTGAGATACAAAGAACCCGAGAAGCTTGCCGGAGGGGACTCCAAACACGCACTTCTCGGGGTTCAACTTGAGATTGATCTTGCGCAGAGTTGCAAAGGTCTCGTCCAAATCTTGGACCAAAGTTTCTTTGTCCTTGCTCTTGACCACTATGTCATCCATGTAAGCTTCTACATTTCTGTGCAACTGTGGCTCAAAAGCATGACTGACTACTCTTGCAAATGTTGAACCAGCATTCTTTAGTCCGAAAGGCATCCGTACAAAGCAGTACGTGCCACATGGAGTAATGAATGCGGTCTTCTCTTCATCCTCTTCTGCCATGAAGATCTGATGATATCCTGAGTATGCATCAAGAAATGAAAGCAAATCACATCCTGCCGTGGAGTCGACAATCTGGTCAATGCGCGGCAAGGGAAATGGATCTTTGGGACAAGCTTTATTAACATCAGTGAAGTCAATACAAAGCCTCCACTTCCCGTTCGCCTTGCGCACGACTACTGGATTGGCTAACCACGTTGGATGGAGTACTCCTCGGACAAGGCCTGCTGCTTCCAACTTCTTGATCTCTTCTGCAATGAATTCTTGTCGCTCCACTGCTTGTTTCCTTACTCTCTACTTGACGGGCCGCGCGTGAGGACAGATGGCAAGGTGGTGCTCTATTACTTTCCTGGGAACACCGGGGATGTCAGACGGTTGCCATGCAAACACATCGACATTCGCCCGCAGGAAAGCAACGAGCGCGCTTTCCTATTTAGGGTCAAGCGTGGCACTGATGGTGAAGGTACCACCAGTGCCGTCCTCCTTGGCGGCCACTTTCTTGGTCTCTGGTGAAGCTCTCTTTGCCTTCTTGCACTTGCTGATGGAGCTCGATGGTGCGTCCTCGACGGTAGCGCAACACTCCGAAGAGGTGCGCTTGCCGGAGTGGGCATCAGAGCTACTCTTGCCGGACTTGGTCTTCTTCTTCCCCCCGGGAGCTTCAGCGGCAAGTGTCTTGCGATCTGCTGCGGCTGGTGCTTCCCGGTAGATCTTGTCGGTACAGATAAGGGCATCTTTCTTGTCGCCAGGGACAGAAATGACGCTTATCGGACCGGGCATCTTGAGCACGTTGTAAGCATAATGAGAGGCTGCCATGAACTTGGCGAGCGCTGGACGGCCAAGAATCCCATTGTAGGGAAATGGGAAATCAGCAACGTCAAAGGTGACCTTCTCTGTCCTGAAGTTCAGCTCGCTGCCAAATGTCACTGGCAGTGTGATTTTCCCCTTCGGCTTGCTTCTTCCCGGGTTAATTCCTTGAAAGGTACCAGTCTCTTCGAGCTCGCTGTCGGGGATCTAGAGCTTCTTGAGTACCGCGGAGGAGATCAGATTGAAGCCGGCCCCGCCGTCAACCAGCATCTTTGTGACTTTGAGGTTGCGGATAGTTGGCGAAACGAACATCGGCAAGCACCCGACCGCAGTTATGCGATCAGGGTGATCCTCAACATCAAAGATGATGGGCGTGCTAGACCACTTCCCGCACCCATTGTTTGAGCTGGTAGTGTGAAGTATGCAGAGAGGCACCACCGTCGACGCACAAAACCTCCGTCGCTTTCTGAAACTCCTGCTCGTCAGCCTCATCCTCATCTATCTCTTCATCTTCGTCTTCGTCCTTGTCGCGGCCGCGGGGAGGCCTGTCTCCTTGCCGCTGCTTAGCCTTGCCGCGGCGCCCTCCCTGGGCGAGACGCTTCTTGCCGGATCCTCCACCACCTTCTTGGGCCTTCTCCTTGCCGCGCCGCTCGTATTCAGCTTTGTGTAGCTCAACAAGCTGCTCAACTTTCTTGCAGGCCTGGAGATCATGGCCCTTGGTGCGGTGGATCTTGCAGTACTGCTTGCCGGAGCCGTCTTGCTTGTCGGCGGCCACCACAGCCTCGCCAGAGTCACCAGCTTTGGCCTTCTCGGCGCCACCTCCATTACCGGACTGCTCGACAACTAGCACATCCTTGGCTTTCCTCTTTCTGTTATTCCGCCTCCGGTTCTTCTTTGCCGGGGCGGCATCCTCACTGTCAGACCCTACTGCTCCTGCATTCTCTCCGGGGAGTTTCCTCCCCTCGTCAGCACATGAGCATTTGTCGGCTAGAGCATAGAGCTTGCTGACATCTCTGATTTTGCACATCGCCATCTCCTCCCTCATCCTGCGATTACGCACGTTCTGATGGAACACGCTGATAACCGCGGCAGGGTGGATGTCTGGGATGTTGCGTTGCACCTGGCTGAATCTTTGAATGAACTTGCGCAGGGGTTCTCCTTCCTTCTGGGCGATCAGATGAAGATCGCTTTCCTGGCCATGGGGCTTGTGGCCGCCTGTGAAGGCGCCGACAAACTGATGGCATAGATCTGCCCATGAGGAGATGGAGTTGTCCGGCAAGTGCATGAGCCAAGATCTGACGTTGGGTTTGAGCACCAACGGTAAGTAGTTGGCGAGGATCTTCTCGTCGTGCCCCCCGGCAGCCTGCACCGCGATGGTGTAGATGCTGAGGAACTCCGACGGATGTATCCTGCCGTCATACTTCTCGGGTACGTCTGGTTTGAAGTTCTTGGTACTGGGCCACTGGACCTGCCGCAGCTCACGAGTGAACGCAGGGCAACCTACCGCATACGGCAAGTCGCCTGGTTCCCCTGGCGCATGCATATCAATTGTGGGCCCAGCGCGCTGGTCTGACTGACGCCGCGCTTCTCTTCGACGCTCGATACGAGTACGAGCGTCCTCTTGTCGTCGTTCTTGGAGAACTTGGCGCTGATCGCGACGAACTCATGGGTCCGACGACGCGGTGGAGTCGGTGTCGAGGTTAGCCCGGCGAGTCGGCGATCTTGGCCTTCGGGGCGGGGAGTGCACGGTGCTGGCACCCCCACCGGTCTTGTCGCCACCGGCTTGCGCCTGGGCGTCTTGCCGGGGCTTCGACGTGCTCGGTTGCCGGGGCTTGTCGCCGTTGGCGAAGCCGATGAGGCTCTGGATGGTGATCCTCCAGTCGTCGATCTTGTCCGGCACTGGAGGGTAGTCTAGTAGCAGTTGGGCTCGAGCCAACGCTTCTTCTGGAGTTTTCGGCGGCGGGGGCGAACGACGCGAGGAGCGGGATATGCTCAAACTTCTAACAGTGTTAGAAGGAGCAACATCTCGTCCAGGCGACCGTGCTACGCTCAATGCCAACATGTTGGCGTGCATGTTGGCCTGGAGCGTCCCGCGATCCGCCAGCTTGGCCTTGTTCTAACACGAGCGCGGTACTAGGAGCACCGTGGCGTTGTCGATCCCGCGCCTCCTGAGAGGGGCGCGGTGCATGCACGGACGACGAAGTTTGCGGGGCCTTGTCGTTGGATTGGTGACAATGTGAGTTCCTCCGCCGGCGTCTACTCGACCGCCCGTTTGCTCCGGTGGCGGTGGGATCGACGCAGACGGGCCAACCACCTCCGAAGCCTTCTTCTTCGGTGGCATGTCGATGAAGATGATGATGTAGCGCGCGCGAACACCGGATCAGGTTCGCACAACCTCGACGCCCCCTACCTGGCGCGCCATAGATGTCGTTGGGAAACAAGCACCTATGGGGCAGGGCCCCTTCTCGGTCCAGCAGGGAGCGGAGGGCGCACGAAGAGCAGATCGAGGCGAAGCACGCGAGGGATTTTACCCAGCTTCGGAGCTCTCCGGAGAGATAAAACTCCTACTGCTGCTTTGTGTTTGTATTGTGTTCTTGCTCGAGAGCGTGAGCATTCTGTAGTTTTGAATGAGTCGAACCCCCTCTACGTTGCGCATGGGCCTCCTTTTATAGGCTAAAGGGGTCACCGACAGGTGGCAACGCAGAGAGGGGTACAAATGTAAAAAGAGGGGTTGGTACAACTTCCTCTATAGTGTACTCTACCTAACTCTGACGGGAGGGGACAAGGGCATTTAATGCCCGTCCGGTCGCCCAAACAGTGCAGAAAACGACCGTTTGGGGCGCCACCGCTTGCCACGATGGCCTTCTCATCATCTCCACTTGCCACCTCGCACCGCTTGGCTGCACAGCCGCCCGCCACGTGCGCCAGGAACGATCTTGGGGCGACACATCGTCGGATGCGCTGGAGCGTGGGCGCAGAGTGGCGGCTTCGCCGCGGCAAACGCCTTGCCGCGGTCGTTGTCTTGTCGCACCAGAAAGCATGTCGCTCGCCGGGTCTTGCCGGGACGCGCGGCGCGTCGCGGCAAGTTTCTTGAAATGCCTTGGTTGGCCTTGCCGGCAAGCTCCTCTTGCTGGGGCCTTGCCCTTCCCGGCAAGCTCCTCTTGCCGGAGTCTTGTCTTCTCAGTCAAAACACTTTGTTCTTGAATGGCATCAATATGAGCTACGGAGGATCTTGGCGGACGCCCGGCAAGCCTTGCCGCTGGGTGCTGCGACTGCCCGTGCACAAGTTCGGGATACTAAGGTACCCCTATTTTAGTACACCGACAGGGTGTTAATCACATGGCGATGTGAACTAGATTATTGACTCTAGTGCAAGTGGGAGACTGTTGGGAATATGCCCTAGAGGCAATAATAAAAGTATTATTATATTTCCTTGTTCATGATAATTGTCTTTTATTCATGCTATAACTGTATTATCCGGAAATCGTAATACACGTGTGAATACATAGACCACAATGTGTCCCTAGTGAGCCTCTAGTTGACTAGCTCGTTGTGATCAACAGATAGTCATAGTTTCCTGGCTATGGACATTGGATGTCGTTGATAACGGGATCACATCATTAGGAGACTGATGTGATGGACAAGACCCAATTCTAAGCATAGCACAAAGATCGTGTAGTTCGTTTGCTAGAGCTTTTCCAATGTCAAGTATCTCTTCCTTAGACCATGAGATCATGTAACTCCCGAATACCATAGGAGTGCTTTGGGTGTATCAAACGTCACAACGTAACTGGGTGACTATAAAGGTGCACTACAGGTATCTCCGAAAGTGTCTGTTGGGTTGACACGGATCGAGACTGGGATTTGTCAGTCCGTGTAAACGGAGAGGTATCTCTGGGCCCACTCGGTAGGACATCATCATAATGTGCACAATGTGACCAAGGGGTTGATCACGGGATGATGTGTTACGGAATGAGTAAAGAGACTTGCCGGTAACGGAATCTCGGGCAAGTATAATACCGCTAGACAAAGGGAATTGTATACGGGATCGATTGAGTCCTTGACATCGTGGTTCATCCAATGAGATCATCGTGGAACATGTGGGAGCCAACATGGGTATCCAAATCCCGCTGTTGGTTATTGACCGGAGAACGTCTCGGTCATGTCTACATGTCTCCCGAACCCGTAGGGTCTACACACTTAAGGTTCGATGACGCTAGGGTTATAAAGGAAGTTTGTATGTGGTTACCGAATGTTGTTCGGAGTCCCGTATGAGATCCCGGACGTCACGAAGAGTTCCGGAATGGTCCGGAGGTAAAGATTTATATATGGGAAGTCCTGTTTTGGTTACCGGAAAAGTTTCGGGTTTTATCGGTAACGTACCGGGACCACCGGGAGGGTCCCGGGGGTTCACCAAGTGGGGCCACCTACCCCGGAGGGCTGCATGGGCCATGTGTTGGAGGGAACCAGCCCCAGGTGGGCTGGTGCGCCCCCCACAAGGGGCCCAAGGCGCATGGGAGAGTGGGAGGGGGCAAACCCTAGGGCAGATGGGCCCTAAGGCCCACCCCAGGCGCGCCTCCCCTCTCTCCCCCTCTGGCCGCCACCCAGATGGGATCTGGGGGCTGCCGCCACCCCTGGGGAGGGAACCCGAGAGGGGGCGCAGCCCCCTCCCCTCCCCCTATATATACTTGAGGTCTGGGGGCTGCCAACACATGAGAACTTCTCCTCTTGGCACAGCCCTACCTCTCTCCCTTCTCCTCATATCTCGCGGTGCTTGGCGAAGCCCTGCTAGACTACCACGCTCCTCCACCACCACCATGCCATTGTGCTGCTGCTGGATGGAGTCTTCCTCAACCTCTCCCTCTCTCCTTGCTGGATCAAGGCGTGGGAGACGTCACCGGGCTGTACGTGTGTTGAACGCGGAGGTGCCGTCCGTTCGGCACTAGGATCTCCGGTGATTTGGATCACGACGAGTACGACTCCTTCAACCCCGTTCTCTTGAACGCTTCCGCTTAGCGATCTACAAGGGTATGTAGATGCACTCTCCTTCCCCTCATTGCTGGTTTCTCCATAGACAGATCTTGGTGACACGTAGGAAAATTTTGAATTTCTGCTACGTTCCCCAACACCGACTGCGCCGATCGAGGACGGGTGGCTGGACACCGCCTCGGGGCTGCCACCTCAACGGTGATAGAGCCGAATACCAACCCTGTCCTTTGTGAAGCTCGTGACTCCAAGGTGCCGGACTCCTCTCCAGACTCCGAACCTTCCGCGCCCCTGCCAATCAAATCCGATTGGGCGCCGATCATGGAGTTCACCGCTGCAGACATCTTTCAGCACTCGCCCTTTGGCGACATCCTGAATTCACTAAAGTCTCTCTCTTTATCAGGAGAGCCCTGGCCGGATTATGGTCAGGAAGGTTGGGATGCGGACGACGAAGAAATTCAAAGCCCACCCACCACCCACTTCGTAGCGACTATCGATGACTTAACCGACATGCTAGACTTCGACTCCGAAGGCATCGACGGTATGGACGACGATGGAGGAGACGACCAAGACCCAGCGCCTACAGGGCACTGGAAGGTCGCCTCGTCATACGACATATACATGGTGGACATCCCAAAGGATGGGAATGGCGATGGAGCAACGGAGGACGATCCCTCCAAGAAACAGCCTAAACGCCAACGTCAGCGGAGCCGCTCTAAATCCCGCCATAGCAAAAATGGAGACTCCGGCACCGGAGACAACAACACCCCAGACAGTGCCGAAGACAACCCCCTCCAGCAGGGTTCAACGCAGGAGGATGGAGAAGCCAGCCCTCATGAGAGAGCGGCAGACACAGAGGTAGAGGACGATAATTATATGCCTCCCTCCGAAGATGAGGCAAGCCTCGACGACGACGAATTTGTCGTGCCTGAGGATCCCGTCGAACAAGAGCGTTTCAAACGTAGGCTTATGGCCACGGCAAGCAGCCTCAAGAAAAAGCAGCAACAGCTTCAAGCTGACCAAGACTTGCTAGCCGATAGATGGACTGAAGTCCTTGCGGCCGAAGAGTATGAACTCGAACGCCCCTCCAAGAGCTACCCAAAATGCAGGCTGCTACCCCGATTAGAGGAGGAAGCATTTCAACCTACAACACCACCGCATGACGCGGCCGATTGGCCACCTCGTGGACGCAATAGAGAGGCCTCTAGGCCCTCCGCTAAAGCCGCACCCCGGTGTCGCTCGAAGAATACAAAACCACGGGGGAGTGCACCAGACTTGCGAGACATATTGGAGGACAAGGCAAGAGAAACAAGATCGATCTACGGATCGTGTGGGCATCCCACGATACGTGATGACAACCATCACGCCGGATACAGCAAATCCGGCTGGGCCGAACACAGTAGACAAAGCTCATTTGAGCTGCGTTGTGATATAGCCCAATACAGAGGCGCCGCACACCCACTATGCTTCACAGATGAAGTAATCGATCATCAAATCCCCGAGGGTTTCAAACCCGTAAACATCAAATCATACGACGGCACAACAGATCCTGCGGTTTGGATCGAGGACTATCTCCTTCACATCCACATGGACCACGGTGATGATCTACACGCCATCAAATACCTCCCACTCAAGCTCAAAGGACCAGCGCGGCATTGGCTTAACATCTTGCCAGCAGAGTCAATCAGTTGTTGGGAAGACCTAGAAGCCACATTCCTCGACAACTTCCAGGGCACTTATGTGCGACCACCAGACGCCGAGGACCTAAGCCACATAATCCAGCAGCCAGAAGAATCGGCCAGACAATTCTGGACATGGTTCCTAACCAAGGAAAATCAAATCGTTGACTGTCCGGATGCAGAGGCCCTTGCAGCCTTCAAACACAACATCCGCGATGAGTGGCTTGCCTGGCACGTAGGACAGGAAAAGCCGAAATCCATGTCAGCCCTCACAACACTCATGACCCGCTTCTGCGCGGGAGAGGATAGCTGGCTAGCTCGTAGTAACAACATGACCAAGAGCCCCAGTAATTCGGATACCAAGGACACCAACGGCAGGTTGCGTCGCAACAAGCACAAGCGCCGCATTAGTGGCGACAACGCTAAGGATACTGCAGTCAATGCCAGATTCAGAGGCTCTAAATCCGGTCAGCGGAAAAAGTCATTCAAAAGAAATACTCTGGGCCCGTCCAATTTGGACCGAATACTCGATCGCTCGTGCCAGATACACAGCACCCCCGAAAAGCCAGCCAATCACACCAACAGGGATTGTTGGGTGTTCAAGCAGGCAGGCAAGTTAATTGCCGAAACAATGACAAGGGGCTGCATAGCGATGATGAGGAGGAGACCCGGCCGCCGAACAATAGAGGACAGAAGGGTTTTCCCCCACAAGTGCGGATGGTGAATATGATATAAGCAACCCACATACCCAAAAGGGAGCAGAAGCGTGCACTCAGGGATGTATATGCGTTGGAGCCAGTCGCCCCAAAGTTCAATCCGTGGTCCTCCTGCCCGATCACTTTTGATCGAAGGGACCACCCCACTAGCATCCGCGACGGCGGATTCGCCGCATTGGTTCTAGACCTAATCGTCGACGGATTTCACCTCACTAGAGTCCCGATGGACGGCGGCAGCAGCCTGAACCTGCGTTATCAGGATACAGTGCGCAAGATGGGCATAGACCCCTCAAGGATTAAACCCACAAAGGCTCAGTTACACTTGAAGTGGTCTTCGGATCCCCGGATAACTTCCGAAGCGAGGACTTAATCTTCGACATAGTCCCGTTCCGTAGCGGCTATCACGCACTGCTCGGACGAACCACATTTGCAAAGTTCAATGCGGTGCCGCACTATGCATTCCTCAAGCTCAAGATGCCAGGCCCTCGAGGAGTCATTACGGTCAACGGAAACACCGAACGCTCTCTCCAGACGAAGGAGCATGCAACGGCTCTCGCGGCGGAAGTACAAAGCAGCCTCTTAAGGCAATTCTCGAGTTCGGCCGTTAAGCGGCTGGACACCGTCAAGCACGCCCGGAGTAACCCACAACAAGACCACCTGGCACGTTCCGAGCACGCGTAGCAATGCGGCCCCAACCCCATCCCTCGCGAAATCGCGACATCAGTATCACACGTACAAAACTACGCTCTGGAGATACCATGGGCATAGGGGTAGGGGCACGACCACGGCATGCCCGGAGAGCAGCTCAACCGCACCAGGGGCTCCCAATTTTGTCATTCTTTTTTTCTTATTCTTAGGACTCCGTTTTCCAGAAGCCCTGTCCGGCAGTAGAATCGCCGAACTCACGATGCAACAGCCAGGGAAGCAGAAAAGCTACGTCGAGTGTCAAGGTGGTCTCTATTACGAGCAATATACCTGTTTCGTATACAATCCCGCAGCCTACCCCTGGAGGGGGACATGTTAAATAGTCCCATCCCTTGCTTATCACACTATTTGCATCATTCTGCTTTCATTGCAGTATTTTTTGAATAAACAATGCATCGCTTTTTGCCTATTATTGCATTACCCTTTTTTTCTATATATGTTCACTCATGACATGCCGCATCCATACGCTTTGGTATGGCCAAATACACCAGGGGCTTAAGTTCCCCAAAATATGGTGTGATAAGTCCGAACACTTTCACAAGTGCGGCACCCCGAACTTATGGCATTACATGCATCGGCTCCGAATCATCTCTTGGGTCATTAGTTGGGTTTGCCCGGCTCCCATGTTTTGGTACCTTACGTTCCGTTATATCGGCTAAGGTAGCGCTGGGAGAACCACTGCGATTGTGCCCCAGCTGAGCTGGGTGAGCACCTCAGTGGAGAAAGCTAAAACTGACCGTCATGATAGGGCAAGAGCCGGTCGCTGTTCGAGAGGGTTTTTTCGAGTCCATAAAGACTTATGCCGCTTAGAGCGAGGAGCCGGCTTTGTTCGGCCCAGGCGTGGATAGCGCCCCGAATTCGGTCTTCCGAACACTAGGGGCTTCGCTGAAATTTAAAATTATAGAATTCTTTGGCTAAGTGGGAGTGTTCAAGCATCATAAGTCCGGTTGACTTGTTCGCTGTGTTGAGCGCCTCCCTCGAAGGACCCAAAAATGGGAACAAGAGCGCTCAAGTTTATCCTGAACAGCCCAGCACTCGTGGCATGGGGGCTGAAGCCAACGACTTGCCATCTCTCAAATTCGATAAACGGCCGCACAGAAGGTAATATTTCAAATTAAAAAGCTTTGCTTAGTGCATACGAACAAAGTTTTCAGCGCACGGGATAACAAATGCGAGTCTACTCAAAAATTACATCTTTGGAGCATTCGCCTGCTATAAGGCGGGCACCCTTCAGGACACCCTTATAGTACATCTTGGGCGTGCGATACTCCTTGCCCGGTGGTGGCGCGTCCGTCACAAGCTTCTCGGCATCCATCTTGCCCCAGTGCACTTTAGTGCGGGCAAGGGCCCTACGGGCACCTTCAATGCAGACGGAATGCTTCATGACTTCAATCCACGGACAGGCGTCCACCAGCCGCCGCACCAGACCGAAGTAGCTCCCAGGCATGGCTTCTTTATGCCACAACCGAACTATGAGGCCCTTCATGGCCTGTTCGGCCACCTTGTGGAGCTCGACCAGCTGCTTCAGCTGGTCGTTCAGGGGCACCGGATGTCCGGCCTCAACATATTGAGACCAGAATACCTTCTCCGTCGAGCTCCCTTCCTCAGCCCGGTAGAATGCGGCAGCGTCGGGCACACTGCGGGGTAGATCTGCGAATGCTCCTAGAGAGCTTCGGATTCGGGTAAGTAACAAGTAATTCACTTTCACGTGCTTGCTTTGCATGGAGAATGCCTTACCCGACGCTATCTTCCTTATCGCCTCAATCTCCTGAAGGGCTTTTTGCGCTTCGGCCTTAGCGGCCTTGGCACTCTCAAGAGCCGAGGCGAGCTCGGAATCTTGAGTCTTCGAGTCACACTCCAAACTCTCGTGTTTTTCCACGAGAGCCACGGCCGCACTCTTTTCAGCCTCGAACACCGCCTCTTTCAGGGTTGCCACCTCATTCGTGGCCCCTGCAATACTCACGTTATTCCTGTCATTTTTTGCAACCAAATCCTTTCTATAAGGCATTACTTTAATAAGGTATTACTTACCTTCCTTGTCCTCAGCTGCTTCTTGGCACGGCCGAGCTCGTTCTCGGACCGCTCGAGGCTCTTCTTCAACACATTGACCTCTGCAGTCAGTGCAGCAGAGGTCAGCAGCGCAGCCTGCATTCCCATATTGACATGCTTATGTTAGACTCCTGCGTATATCTTTTTAGATCCTCAGTTCGGCTTTTCTTTCCGAACACCAAACTGAGAATCAGGGGCTACTGTCCATGTGGTACTATTTTACATATCTTAATTACATACCTCAAAGCATGTTAGAAGGCTGGTACAGGCTTCAGTCAGCCCGCTCTTGGCGGACTGTACTTTCTGGATCACCACACTCATAACAGTGCGGTGCTCCTTGTCGATGGCGACACCATTAAGCGCCTCCAGCAAATTATCCGGCGCCTCCGGTTGGACGGAGGCCACCGGCGTCACAGTCTTGCCCTTCCTACGAACAGCCCGCCCGCCGGACTTTGGAACCACTGTAGGTTCCGGTACGGAGTCTGGCACAGGGCCGGACTGAGAGCCCTCTGGGGTTTCGCACTCTTTGCGCCCGGAGTCCGGGAGGTCGCCTTGCGGCGCCTCCAGGGCCACCTCCTCCTGGTTGGGCCCCTTTTAGGATTCCACCACGGCATCGTCTGCGTCACGGGGGGAGGAGGCGGTCGGAAGTGAAGTGTTGTTCACATCCGACGAATCCAGGGAGCCGCTCGACGAAGCAGGAAGCTCGTCCTTGGGCGGGCTACATGGGTGTATTCGGCGTTAGAAGACACTACACGACAAAGGAAAAATTATGAGTTATTTTGGAATCCGGACACTTACAATCTCGCCAAGGGCTTGGCCCTCGAGGGCCAATCCTCTTCGCCGTCGTCGGCGTTGGTGGAGTAGTCCGGAGGAAGGGCCTTTCCCTTCTTGGACCCTCCAGCCTCCCCAATGGTGGAGGCCTTCCTTTTCTTCTCTCCCCCCGCTGGGGGAGAGGCTTTCCTTTTCTCCTCGTTTTCACGGGAGGACTCCACCCCAGAGTCATCGGACGATGAGTCCGATAACACCTGATGCCGGGAACTCTTTCGGGTTCCCATGGCCTTCTTCTTGGCCTTCTTCTCCGGCACCACGTAAGGCGCCGGAGCCAGCAGCCCCGTCAATCGGGCGTCCGCTGGGTCTTCTGGTATGGGAGCCGGACAGTTAACCTGCCCGGACTTCTTCTGCGAGGCCTATCAAAGGTAAGGGAGTTTAGATCCCGCATAGAGTCAAACTATGAAAAACAAGTGTCCCGTAAAGGGTAAAATAGCTTACCCCGCCGGCTTGACGCTGCGAGTTGAATCCGCGATCCTCGGTAGCGGATGCGGGAGCCTCGGCGCCCTTGAACAGCACCCTCCAGGCGTCTTCGTACGTAGTGTCGAAGAGCCTGCTCAAGGTCTGGTGCTGGGACGGATCAAACTCCCACAAGTTGAAAGCCCGTTGTTGGCAGGGGAGGATCCGGCGGACGAGCATGACCTGGACCATGTTGACGAGCTTGGTCTTCTTGTTCACGAGGTCTTGGATGCAGGTTTGGAGTCTGGTCAGCTCTTCTAAATCGCCCCATTTCGGGCCCTTCTCTTTCCAGGAGGTGAGCCGAGTGGGGATGCCAGATCTGAATTCGGGGGCAGCTGCCCATTCAGGGTCACGCGGCTCGGTGATGTAGAACCACCCCGATTGCCACCCTTTAATGGTTTCCACCAAGGCGCCCTCGAGCCATGTGACGTTGGGCATCTTGCCCACCATGGCGCCTCCGCACTCCGCCTGCTGGCCGCCCACTACCTTTGGCTTTACATTGAAGGTCTTCAGCCATAAGCCGAAGTGGGGTTTGATGCGGAGGAAGGCCTCGCACACAATGATAAATGCTGAGATATTGAGGATGAAATTCGGGGCCAGATCGTGGAAATCTAGGAAATAGTAGAACATGAGCCCCCGAACGAATGGGTGGAGTGGGAAGCCCAGTCCACGGAGGAAATGGGGGAGGAACACCACCCTCTCATGGGGCCTGGGGGTAGGGACGAGCTGCCCCTCGTCTGGAAGCCGGTGCGCAATGTCATTGTGCAGGTATCCGGCTTTCCTTAACTTCTTGATGTGCCCCTCCGTGACGGAGGAGGCCATCCACTTGCCTCCCGCTCCGGACATGGCTGGGGAAGGTTGAGGCGAGATGTGCGGACTTGGGCGCTGGAGCTCGAGTACGCGGAAATGGATAAGCAAAGGAGGAAGAAGGCGTGGGTAAAAAGGTGGATCCTATCCCCTTATATATGGACGGACGAAACTATGCGTCCCCACCAGCCTGGAAAAACTCGCTTATCTCCCAAGCGCCGTAATCAATGGCGCGGTTGGGTTACCCATGCCCGTATTGATGAGAATCCCGGAATAAGGAGACACGATCTCTGCTTTGACAAGACGTGCCAAGGAAACCGCTTCGCTAAACGCGCTGAGGTGGAACAGTAAAAACGATTTGAATAAAGGCTTGGCCATGGTGTGATGTCAGGCCACGGAATATGTCAGCAGATTGAACTTGTGTAAATATTATTCTCTCTATGGTGGTATGTGGAACTTATTTTGCAGAGACGGACACTATCCTTGTGTTCAAAATCTTCTATGAAGTATTCAGAGGAGGAACCCGCCTTGCAATGCCAAAGACAATATGCGCGCCGGACTCGTCGTCATTGAAGCCTGGTTCAGGGGCTACTGAGGGAGTCCTGGACTAGGGGGTGTCCGGATAGCCGAACTATCATCTTTGGCCGGACTCCAAGACTATGAAGATACAAGATTGAAGACTCCGTCCCGTGTCTGGATGGGACTTTCCTTGGTGTGGAAGGCAAGCTTGGCAATATAGATATGTAGATCTCCTACCATTGTAACAGACTCTTTGTAACCCTAGCCCTCTCCGGTGTCTATATAAACCGGAGGGTTTTTAGTCCATAGGACAAACAACAATCATACCATAGGCTAGTTTCTAGGGTTTAGCCTCATTGATCTCGTGGTAGATCTACTCTTGTACTAACCATATCTTCAATATTAATCAAGCAGGAGTAGGGTTTTACCTCCACCGAGAGGGCCCGAACCTCGGTAAAAACATCGTGTCCCTTGTCTCCTATTACCATCCGCCTAGACGCACAGTTCGGGACCCTCTACCCGAGATCCGCCGGTTTTGACACCGACACTATGCCTTTCGGACTCACAAATGATAGCGCTACTTACCAACGTATGATTCAAGCATGCCTGGAAAAACAAATTGGCAAAAAGGTGGAGGCATATGTAGATGATGTAGTCATCAAAACTAAACTTGTCGAATCATTGGTGGACGACTTGCGCCTTACATTCGACAACCTCGGAACATATGACATACGGCTCAATCCAAAAAATGCATTTTTAGCGTTCCGGCCGGAATGCTCCTCGGGTTCATTGTTTCCAATAGAGAATTGAAGCAAATCCAGCCAAAATCCAAGCCCTGCCACAATTGGCAATGCCAACAGACCTAAAGCAAGTCCAAAAACTAGATGGGTGTGTGGTAGCCTTGAGTCGCTTTATCTCTAGGTTCGGAGAAAAGGCACTGCCGCTTTATCGCCTACTCCGACATTGTCGGCGTTCTGGGACCGAGGGTGCCCAGACTTGCCTACCTGCGGCCTGCAGTGTGGCTCCATCAACGGCCCGGTACGGCCCACCTCCAGCAGCAACAACTCAAGACCCTCGCGAGGGGCTAAGCCTCGGGAGGCGGACGACACCAAGACCTTGCTGGGGGTGGCCTCACTAGGCTGGCTCTAGAGCAGTAGAGATATCTATGCAAGGGGCACCTCGCGAGGTTCATATGACGTGAGCCATGACGACCAAGGCCAGGCGAACGCTAGCGGGTGCAGTGTACCAATTGCCTCTTTGGTGCTAAGGAGGCAAGCGCAGGCGAGGAGTCCCGAGGCATCAGGCAATGGTTTCCATATCGGTGCAACAAGACCAAGACCAGCAGGACGGCAGGACGGAGGTCATTGCAGAGCCCACAGCAATATCACCACCAGAGCCTTTGGCAGGCGAAGACTACTTTTGTGAGGATAGCATGTACTAGTTTTCCCCCTTCAAACTTGGCTGTTGTGGGATCCCTTCCCACCTAAACATTTGAGAAGAAAACCCAGGCCACTATAAATAGGACCTAGCGACCACCGTAGCGAGGGACAGATCATTCAAACCATCCTCACACTCACCAGCTCATCGAGCTCAAGAACACCTCACCTCTTGAGGTTGTTCATCCACTCTACTAGTTCATCCTCGGCCTCTCGAGGCAATCCACCACACACTGGAGTAGGGTATTACACCGCGAGGTGGCCGGAACCAGTATAAACCCCTGTGTCTCTTGTTCTTTGGGTTCATCGAGCTAGGCCGTGGGATCGTTGAGCGAGCGAGCTTGGGAGTGAGAGTTCTTCATGCGCACCCAGAGTTTGAACCTCTCAAGGGTCTGCGGAACCCGTAATCCGACATTTGGCGCGCCAGGTAGGGGTGTGCCGAAACCTCTCTTCCAATCATTGACACCCCACTACTCCAACGCTTCCATGGCTGATGCTCTTCGAGCCCGTGCTGAGCGCCAAGCAACTCTCAGTGCTCGCGTCATCCTGACGGCGCCCGTCGGTGGTCCTCCCCATCGCTCTCCATCACCTGCTGCCAACGCCGCCACCGGCCCAGCGGGGAACAAGCAGCAAGCCTCATCGCTGCACCCCTCCGTGTGGCGGGATGGACGCACTGCCACCCTGTCGTTGACTCTGGCCGGCTCATCGTCCCATGCTCGCCGTGAGCTCCTGCGCCACCACCCCGTCGACGACCTCTACGAGGATTGGCTGGACCGCATTGCCGAGCTCGTCAGCGCCGTAGGGGGCTCTCCTGCCCCGTCCCTCTCGCTGCCTTGCCCGCCTCCTACAGCGGGCGATGTAGCCCATGGAGCACCTCCACCACCTCCACATCAAGACGTCGCTATCGCACCATGACACACGGCCCTGCAGCGTGACCCACTGTGCAGGGCGCTCGCACATGAAGAAGGAAGCTGCCAGGAAATCCCGCAGATGCAAGAAGATGCCCCTGCACATCACCACCATGCCAAGACCGTGCGCTGCCTGTAGAGACGGCGCGTGGGTACCAATACCAAGCTCCACCTCCACGACGGGCTCCAGTCACCACAACGGTCTGTCACGTCTTCACCCCCAAGCTGCGCAGCGTTGTCTGGCCCGACAAGTTCAAGCTCGGCCTACCTCCGCGCTATGATGGAACCCCCGACCGTGCTGAGTTCTTGCGGCTCTATGAGCTGAGCATCGAGGCGGCGAATGGCGACGAGAAGGTCATGGCAAACCGGTTTCCCATGGCTCTCAAAGACGGCGCGCGCTCCTGGCTCCTGAACCTGCCCGCGGGATCAATCTCTTCCTAGGGCGAGATGCACGAGCATTTCATCGCCAACTTCCAGGGCGCTCGCAACCGCTCGCCTGCCGCGGGTGACCTTTGGAAATCCTGCAGAAGTACATCCAGTGCTTCAACAGCGTTCGCCTCAAGATTTCCAAGGTAACAGATGAGGCCATCATCTAGGCATTCTCTGATGGCGTCCGCAATGTAAAAATGAAGGAGTAACTTGCCATACACGAGCACCTGTGCACGGCTCTGGAGATGTTCAACATGGCGACCAAGTGCGCGAGAGCTAGGAGGGACGTTTCTCCCTCCTCGAGCTTCCAGCTGCCGACCCAGAAGACCAGAAGGACAAGACCAAGGATGTGAAGCGCAAGGGAGCCACAACACCATCGACTGTCAGGAGCTCAGGGCCATCCATGATGGGCGCTTCGGTCAGCGCCCCGAGCGCAATGACCGACGATATGGCGGTGGAGGAGGCAGAGGTGGAGGATGTTGGGACGACCGTGGACCCCGCCAGGAGTGGCGCGACCAGCCTCGCAAGGCCCGCTCGCAGGACTAGCCTCGTGAGGGCGCTTGGAGGGACCAGCCTCGTGAGGACCGTCCTCCCGGCAAGGCTGGGCTCCCTCTGCTGCCACCGCCACCAAGGAGGAATGAAGACCATCACCAGGACGAGGGAGCTAGGGGCTTCCAGGAACCGCGCGCCATCGCCTGCATCTTGGGCGGTGCTCTGGCCCAAGCCTCCCAGCGCATCTTCAAGCAGTTTTCTCACGAGATGAACGTGGCCCTCCCCAGGCTCGAGGCCACACGCCCGCTCAGGTGGTCCAGTTGCACCATTACCTTTAGCACGTCCGACCAGCTCAAGTGCATGGCAACTGCCGGCGCCCTCCCGATGCTCTGCTCGCCCATCATCAGCAACATTTTCATCACCAAGACCCTCATTGATGGCGGTGCAGGGCTCAATGTCCTTTCCATCGAAACGTTCGACCGCCTCCAAGTGTCATATGATCAGTCGCAGCCAACCAAGCCCTTCTCAGGAGTGACCGATGGCTTCACCACCCTGATAGGGCAGATCCGCCTCCCTGTCACCTTCAGCAAGCGCGACAACTACCACACTGAGCTCATCGACTTCGATGTCGCCCACATTCATCTTCCATACAACGCCATCCTTGGGTATCCGGCCCTAGCCAATTTCATGGCGGTGACTCATCATGGTTACAATGTCCTCAAGATGCCTGGGAGCTGCGGCGTCATCACGGTCGCTTGCGAGGAGAAGGACGCGATGTGCTCTCTCGAGCGCGCCTACCAGGCTGCGGCGGCCGAAGACCCGAACAACGAATGTGCCATCTACCCTCCTGAGGCTGTCCCCAAGAAGAAGAATGTGACACCCCAAAAATTTGGCCTTGTTTTAATGAATTAAAATTTTTGCCAGGAATTAAAACTTTGGATTTCTGAGCTCCATTTTTATTTTTAAATCATTTCCTTCCCTGTTATGATGAGTTTTTCCAAAGAGAAAACCTTTCAAATATGTTAGTGGACTTGTTTAACCTCTCAAGAAAAACTTTCCTTCTATCAATGTAACTAAATAAATAATTAAGTTGCTTGATCTTTATTTTCTTAAAATTGGATTTTCAAGGTTATATGGCCATATTTGAACTACAACCATTTGATAAATTCACTTAAAATTCCAACCAAAATTTGGAGATGTCATGTGATGTCTCTAAATCACTTTTGTGTAATAATATATTTAATTTATTGCATATTTTGAGCTCTACACTCAATTTTCCTTCTCTGGTCCAGAGTGCATTTTGCACTGCAACCCATTAATGTATTTCTTTAAAACTTCTACCAAAATTAGGGGAGGTCAGCAGGAGCATATTATTCCACTTTGTGCAAAAACCTAGTGTTGTTCCTTGCAAAGTTTGAGTGAATCAACCTCTTTTCCATTCTGGTCCAACTTGATGGTTTGTAAAGCAACCACCATTTTAGTTGCTCCTATACCCTTGATTATTCCTCCTACTTGTAGTCCCCCATGTTAAACCCTTAAGTCCAGGAGCATGCACCTTTTGGATCATTTTTGGTTCATGAAATAATGTCATTTATTTCCTGTCCAGAATTGAAATTCTGCAAAACTTGCACTAGCAAGTTTCCCCTTTTGTCCAAATGACCTCACCACACTCTCATGCATCTAAAGAGACCACCATCTGGAAGTTTTGGCCACCCCAAGAGATGCCTAGGTGCCTGTGGCATTTTGTCAAACACCTTATGGGCATGATCTGTTTTGACATGAGTTTTGGCATTGCACTGTGAACCTAATCCCCTGACCAGACCAGCATGTCCAGTGGTTTTGCCTTAGACCATAACCCCACCCTACTAACTTTCTTGTGGTTTGGAGCCCCCTAACATGCCATAGCATTTCGTCGAGCACGTCCCGTGCGTGCACTGGGCGCGCCCAGAGCGCGCAAATTGCAGCCGCACGCCCGGGCCGACACGCTGGCCCCCCTGGCCTTGGCCCACACGGCAGCACCCCGCCACACGCTCCCCTTCTCTCCGCAACACACCAAGCAGCCCCCGCCGCGCCAGACAAGCCAAGCGCTAGCCGCCCCCGCCGCCCGACAGCCCCTGCTCCGTTCAGCGCCGCCCAAGCCTCCTCCGCTCGCCACCTGGCCCTGGAACAGCGCGTGCTCATCCGCGAGTGTGTCCTCTAGCGCTCGTCGCCGCCACGTCCCCCTAGCCACAGAAAGGCGGTTCGCCGGAGAGCTTATCCGGCCGCCGCGGAACCGACCTCGACGAGCTATAAAGGGAGGCCCCCGAACTTCCCCGAGCACGCAGGCAACCTCAAGCCACCCCATTGGCGCTCCCCTAGCTCGCATTCGACCCGGGGAGGTCTCCTTCCTCGTCTCCGGCAACTGCTGCCGCCGCCACCGCCCCGGTCAATTCGGCACCACCAGGGCCTCCCACTCTCCATTCTCTTTGCCAGAAACTTCCTCATCCTCCCGTGAACCCATCCCCCTACTCAATCTTGATCGGGAACCACCATAGCCCCAGATCCATCTTGCACCCGAAGCTTCCCTCCGCCGTGGAGCTCGCCGCCGGCGATATCCTCCACCTCCGACGACCCCACGACTACCGGAGTGACCACCTCGGCCCCCTGAATCCGCTGGTGGCCTCAGCTTTCCGAACGGAGCCACCGTTCGCCAGCGATGATCGCCGGAGCCCCGCTCCACTCGGGCAGAGGAGGGAGACGACGCGGGCGACTGGTCAAACCTGACCAGTGGGCCAGGCGGGCCCACCGTCAGAGACCCAACGCCGGTCCACGTGGTTAAGTGAAGGCGTAAAGGGCACGAATACGTTTTCTCTGCACCTAAAGCGTAATCTCGTATGAAACGTTTTCTTTTCTGTTTTTAATTCAAAAACAGATTTGACCAGAACTTTGACTGCCTATAACTTTTTAAATATAACTCCAAATGAAATGATTCTTTTTCCTACCTCTCTCAAATTTCACCTAGTTTATTTTAAGATTTATTTTAAAAAAATTCAAAACAACTTTTGGTACTGTTTTTATTTTGTGTGTTAATTCTTTTATTTTGCAAAAATAGGATTTTTGAAGAGAGGAGAAATAGTTCAAGTTTTGGAGTGCACCCTGCCTTTCCACACATTGAAGGCAAGCATTCTGAATCCCGGCATAATATTTTTGGTGTGATCTTTGATACATTTATAACACCACCGCATTTCGAAGGACTTGTTATTTCATGTGGCATAATATTAATGATTCCCATGCTGTTGGAAATGAAGACACTTGTGATGATAATCACCCTCATGTACCTTGCATGCATACCGGCAGGAACCCGGGAAAACCTCTGCCTTGGGTAGGCATGAGTTTGTCGCCAGTCTCCGTCGGGACGGTTAAGGCTGGTATGGCATGGCAAGGTGATATGAGCGGTGACTCTATTGGTTGAAATACTTTTGTCATGCTAACCATGCAGGGAATACTTGAACCTCCTGAGTCGACCGTAGATCGAGTCTTGTTCCAGTAACCCCCATACTTGTTTCGTACTACCACTCGTCTCTACAGCAAGTAGAGTACGGTTCAGTAAGTTGTCAACCTCTTTCTAGCACACACCGTACAGAGAGGCCATGGTGGAAGATATCGGTTGTAGCCGGTAGGCATGCCACCTGGTCCGGGGGCATGGGTGTTTCCGGTTGGGACCGAGAGGGGAGGCCACCCCTTAGAGCGCGCGATATAAATTTGATCCCATGCTACGCGAGGTTGTAGCCTCCCCACTTAGAGTTGCTTGACAGGTGTCGTGGGTGATTCCAGACACGTGTGAGTTAAGCTGGTGTGTGCAAGTTAGGTGTGTTTTCGACAAAAAGACCGTAGACGGAATTAGTCCCGATGGACTAAAGAAATCCGTTACTCGTGGGTAAAGAGTACACCCTCTGCAGAGAATAAACCTATTCGAATAGCCGTGTCCATGGTTAAGGATTACAGTCTGGGATGGGTCAGGTGTCGGTCTTAGTGTCGGTCTTCGGAGGAGAAATTGTTAAACCAGAAATGGAATTACTACTTGTGACTTGTGATAATTATGATTATTATTATTGTTGACTAACCCGCGATATTATTGTTATTATCGAGTATCTCTGGGACGGTTCTACCTCCGGGATATTCACTATGATTGTTTCTTATGAAGCCCTTTATGTGGTGTCGCCCAGACGCCCGACTGTGGCATTTCTTTTAAAGCCCTTTATGTGGCGTCGCTCAGACGCCCGACTGTGGCATTTCTTTTAAAGCCCTTTATGTGGCGTCGCTCAGACGCCCGACTGTGGCATTTCTTTTAAAGCCCTTTATGTGGGCTCGCTCAGACGCCCGACTGTGGCATTTCTTTTAAAGCCCTTTATGTGGCGTCGCTCAGATGCCCGACTGTGGCATTTCTTTTAAAGCCCTTTATGTGGCGTCGCTCAGACGCCCGACTGTGGCATTTCTTTTAAAGCCCTTTATGTGGCGTCGCTCAGACGCCCGACTGTGGCATTTCTTTTAAAGCCCTTTATGTGGCGTCGCTCAGACGCCCGACTGTGGCATTTCTTTTAAAGCCCTTTATGTGGCGTCGCTCAGACGCCCGACTGTGGCATTTCTTTTAAATCCCTTTATGTGGCGTCGCTCAGACGCCCGACTGTGGCATTTCTTTTAAAGCCCTTTATGTGGTGTCGCTCAGACGCCCGACTGTGGCATTGCTTGTTATTTATTTCATAAATTTTTATACTACTATGTTTTGCAATTCTATAAATAGTTTGCTTGCACGCATCATAATTTTATTTATCTTTTGTGACTGACGTCATGAGCATAAAATATTTTCAGCACATCGTTGTTATATTATACCTGTGTTCATAATGTTTGCGAGTACATTCAAAGTACTCACTGGCTTGTCCCTGGCTATTGTCTTGGCCAGATTTTTCTTGCACGGAGAGGACCGAAGCGATGACAGCTCCGGAACCTAAGCGATGGAGATAGCAGCCTCGCGAAGATAGGAGTTAACCTGGTCAGCTGTTCCTGTGGGAAATGGAGTCCCATAGACACTGATGTTTCACAACCCGCTTCCGCCATCAACCACTAGAAACCATTTGTTGTACTCACAGGCCAGAATGGTCTTGTACTACATATTTTGTATTTTGCTTGGAATTTCTGTATCAAGTTGGAGCCTCATCAGCTAACAGTAATCCTGGGGCTGATGAGCACGACGGTCTTTTCTGGAAATTTTTACCCGGAAAACCGGTCGTGACAAAGAAGCAGCTGCTCTGCCAAGGGCCTCAAGAGAGTGGTGTCTCCAGCGGCACCACCTCAGGACCTGCGCCCACGGATGGGGAGCCTCCCTCCCTCGCATAGGAAGGCATGCCCGGCGCCCTCCTTAGGCTGGGCTTGGAGGCTCTCCTTTGGAGGGCCTCTAACTTAGCAATGTCACGAGGGAGGCGCTCAGGCACCACGTGGAGGCATGCTTCACCGCATGCTTCCCTCACGAGGGCACAAGGCATGGAATGCCTGGTGCTCAGGAGTCCATCACCAAGGCGACTGAGGAGCTTCAAGAGGCGAGAGCCACGCGCGGCGACCGCCGCGCACCTCCTAGCATAGCTCCTTGTCCTGGCGAGGACGACGAGCTGCGCGTAAGTGTCAAAATTCTAGGGCTCAACAAAGTCGCATCTCAGGAGCGCTTCTTGCCTTCGCATGTTGGTCGGTGCGAGGGTCCCCCTCACAGCTACGTTGGCATGCCCCTCGGCCTGCCAAACACGGCCGTTACCTTCCAGCACCACTTATGGAGCATTCTGGCAGCTCAGGAGGCCAGGCATCACGCAGTCCTAGCGGAGATGGCGACGGTTCTTCATGAGCCTCCAGGGCCCCCAAAGCCTCCCGAGGCTCCGGACCCAAGTGACTCGTGAGGAGCAACTTCTTCAACATGCGTCTTCAGCTACTTCAACACCTCTTCAGTAATGGTACCAGGTGACATTTTCTCGTTTATTCCAGTTGGGGGTGCCCCTCGGCCCACATCATCCCCAAGTCGCATAGGCCTGTCCCTGCAACGTCTATCCTTTGTGTGATTAGCTTACTCTGTTGGGGGCGCCCCTCGGGCTGCATCATCCCCAGGCCGCATGGGTCCGTCATGTGGCATGTATCGTTCTTGCATCTACCTGAACTACCTCGTCTCTTTCCATGAGTACCTTATGATTATCACTTGCTAGATTGGCAATTCGATGCCATGAAGCTCGTGCGCCCTTGCGAACCCACCCACGACCGCCTCATGATTAAGGGCCAGCACGATGTCTGTTCGCGGGTCCGTCCCTGTAGCGTCCCTAAATCCAAGTGGCTGAGCTCTGGTTCACGGGCTAGACCCCATGTACATCACCTCCCATGGCCCTTGGTGCTTGGTTCTCGCATGAGCTAATTGCGGGTGGATGAGCTAGGGCGCACGATGTCCGCATTCTGGGAATGGGGGTCCTTAGACTTGCCTGCCTGCGGCCTGCGGCGTGGCTCATGTGGTGGCCCAGTGCGGCCCATCTTCATCAACTCAAGCTCAAGACCCTCGAGAGGGGCCAAGCCTCACGGGGCGGACAATGCAAGGCTTCCTCAGGAACGGACTCACCAGGCAGGCTTGCTAGGAGGCGGAGAGATCAAGGCGGGGGTACCTCGCGAGGTGCTCGTGACGCAAGCCGTGACGATCGAGACCAGGCGGGCGCCGGCCTGCGCAGTGTCCTTGTTTCCTCTTTGGTGCAAAGGGGGCAAGCGCAGGCGTGGAGTACCAAGGCATCAAGCAAAGGTTACCATTCCGGTGTAACGAGACCAAGACCAGCAGAGCGGCAGGATGGAGGTCACCGTGGAGCGCAAGACGGCGTTATCGCCAGTGCCTTTGGCAGCCGAAGACCAACTTTAGTTAGGATAACTCGTACTAGATGTTCCCCTTCAAAATGGCCGTTGTTGGCTCCCTTCCCGCTCAATATTTGGGAAGAGGACCAGCGCCTCTATAAATAGGGCTAGCCACCACATTAGAGGGGCATCTGATCGAGACATCATTGAGAGCCTAGATCGAATCCTTCCCAAGCAGAACACCACACCAGCCCAAGAACACCTCTCACGAGGCTGTACTTCCTCTATACTATTCATCATTAGCCCCCGAGGCAATCCACCACACCACACACTGGAGTAGGGTATTACACCACAACGCTGGCCGGAACCAGTATAAACCTTGTGTCCCTTGTGCTGTTCATTGTCTAGCTTAGATTTGTAGCGAGGCGTTGGGACGTGGATAGGTAAGGGAAAGATCTTCGCTCGCACCCCAGAGTTCGAAACATAAGGGTTTTGCCAGAACCCAATATCCGACATTTGGCGCGCCAGGTAGGGGTGCGCCGGAATCTTTCTTTCGATGTTCCGCGCTCGATCGTTCGTCGCATCCATGGCTGACGCCCGCCGAGCTCGTGCCGAGCGTTGGGCTGCTCTCGCAGCCCGCGTCCCCCAAACGGCTCTCGTCGGTGGGCCTCTCCGTTGTTCCCCGTCTCCTGCCGCCAAGGCCGCCATCGGCCTGGCGGGGAACGAGCAGCAGGCGTTGTCGCTGCATCCCTTGGTGCAGCGGGAAGGCCGCACCACCACTCCATCGCTAACTCCAGTTGGTTCATCGTCGCACGCCCGTCGCGCTCCCACGGACGCTGATAGAGGCAAAGGTGTCCCGTCTTTAGATGAGATGGTGGCTATCATTTTGGAGGAAGTCAACTTTGACGATCCGACTATGAACGTGCGAGGACGTCGCGCCTTAGCAATCGCTAAACCAACTCCAAGAGGTTATTGACCACGCCGGAGCACGATCAACCTCACCACGAAGGTCTGTTTCCTGCAGGCACACGAAGAACAAGCAAGAAACTAAGATTGCAATCTGGATATTGCGAATATAAGAGGAAAGCTTTATTGATCAAGGTGGGGTTCTGTGACGCCTTTGTCTGGTCGTTGAACGCAAACGAAGTACGCGAAGTTGCAGCTATGGCGAACTTTAATCTGAACAAAACTCAAAGTCTAAACGGTGCCCTAAGGGTTGTATATATGTAGGAAGAGGGGGAATTTCGTGGCCCTTGGTGGAGGGGTCCAAAATCAACCCTATCTCTTGTTTCCCCACACATAGGGACTCTAAAAATAGCCTATACTTATGTATTTCGAAATTACATGGGCCTGGCCAATAATAAGGTGACGCAGCACCTAGAATAGCCTCGGGACAAAATTTAGGAAGTGGCATCTTGTATATTTCGTCCAAGGCTTCATGCACCCATTATGGTGGCTTGAAAGTCCTAAAATGATCACTTGTAACTCCGTTCTCGTTCACCTTGCGCATGCCATCATCTCCATGTTTGTTCGTGCTCCAATGTCCATCCTTCTCCAAGCTAGGCCCTTCATTTGTAAGCAAAACAAATGTATCCAATTTAGGCAGCATCATATTCTCATGAACATTAGAATCATTACCAACAAACGAAAGTACCTGATAATTTAATTGGCGTGCGCGAGCTCTATTAATTGGTCCAGTATATGTAGAAGTAGGGGCTGTGGGTGTAACAATGGTATTGATGTCCTCATCAGACGCGCATGCCGCGTTGCTCCTGGCATGCGAGCACCTGCACTATCGCCCCGTCGACGACCTCCACGAGGAGTGGCTCGCTCGCATCACCAAGCTCATCAGCGCCGCGGGGGCTCCCTTGCGCCGTCCCTCTTGCTGCCTCGCCCTCTGTCTTGCGGGGGTGATGCAGCTCAGGAGGTGCCTTCGCCACCTCCTCCCCAAGAAGGCGCCCTGGCTCCAAGGCGCGCAACCCCTAGACGAGACCCACCGTGTCCAGTGCCCGTGCGGCAAGAGAGGAGCTGCCAAGAAATCCCTTGTCCCCAAGAAGGTGGTCGCATGCTCCCTGCTCCAGCACACCATGACCGCATCCATGCGCCAGCACATCAAGACCCCGCACTGCCTCTAGCGGCGGTGCGTGGGAATCCCCAGGAGCAAGCCCCACATCTGCAAAGGGCTCCGGTGGCCACCGCAGGCTGCCGCGCCTTCACCACCGAGCTACGTAGCGTCGCTTGGCTATGCAAGTTCAAGCTGGATCTGCCTCCTCGCTATGACGGTACTACCAACCCCGTGGAGTTCCTGCAGCTCTACAAGCTGGGCATCGAAGCGGCCAATGGAGATGAGAAGGTCATGGCGAATTGGTTTCCCATGGTGCCCAAAGATGGTGCCCGCACTTTGCTCCTGAACTTGCCTCCCGGCACGATCTCCTCTTGGGACGAGATGCGCACCCGCTTCATCGCCAACTTCCAGGGCACTCGCGACCATCCTCTAGTCGTGGGTGACCTGCCCGCATCAAGCAGCAACCAGGAGAGACCCTGCAGAAATACATCCATCGCTTCAACAGCGCTTGCCTCAAGATTCCCAAGGTGACCGAGGAGGCCATCATCTAGGCGTTCTCTTATGGCGTCTGCAACATCAAGAGGAAGGAGGAGCTGGCAATCCATGAAGATCTGTGCACATCTCTGGAGCTGTTCAACCTGGCGACCAAGTGCGCAAGGGCTGAGGAGGGGCGCCTCTCCCTCCTCGAGCTCCCAGTTGCCGACCCAGAAGAGAAGAAAGCCAAGGCCAAGGATGTGAAGCGCAAAGGAGCTACCATGATCGCAGCACAGCCAGACACGAAGCACAGCAGGGACTAGCCAGAGTCGTCCAAGGGCAGCCGGTACTGCATGTACCACGACCTCCACACCCAAAACACCAACGAATGCCAAGAGCTTAGGGCTGTGCGAGAAGGACATATCGGTCGACGCCCCGAGCGCAACAATCGGGGCTATGGCCGAGGAGGAGGAAGAGGTGGAGGACGATGGGACGACCGAGGCCCTCGCCCAAGGGTGGCGTGACCGACCTCGCGAGGACCGCTGGCAGGACCAGCCTCGCGAGGGGGCTCGGAGGGATCAGCCTCGCGAGGATCGCCCGCAGGGCAACGCAGGCCTTCCTCCTCTGCCACCACCCCAAGAAGGAATGACGACCATCATCAGGACGAGGGGGCTGGGGGCTTCCAGGAGCCACGTGCTATCACTTGCATCTTGGGCGGTGCCCAGGCCCCAGCCTCTCAGTGCATCTTCAAGCAGTTTGCTCGCGAGGTGAATGCAGTCCTCCCCAAGCTCGAGGCCACGCGCCCTCTCAGGTGGTCCACGTGCGCCATCACGTTCAGCTCAGCGGATCAGTTCAAGTGTGCGGCTAAAGCTGGGGTCCTCCCAATGCTTTGTTCCCCAGTCATCGGCACCGTGCAAGTCACCAGGACCCTCATCGATGGCGGCGCAGGACTCAACATCCTGTCCATCGAGACGTTCAACAATCTCCAAGTGTCATACAATCAGCTTCAGCCAACCAAGCCTTTCTCAGGAGTCACTAATGGTTCCACCACCCCGATAGGGTAGGTCCGCCTTCCTGTCACCTTTGGACAACATAAGAACTACCGTACCGAGCTCATCGACTTCGACGTTGCCCACATTCTCCTGCCATACAATGCCATCCTCAGGTATCCAGCCCTGGCCAAGTTAATGGCAGTGACTCACCATGGATACAATGTTCTCAAGATGCCAGGAAACGGCGGAGTCATCACAGTCCCCTATGAAGAGAAGGATGCGGTGTGCCCTCTCGAGCGTGCCTCTCAAGCTGCATCAGTCGAGGATCCAAACAGCAAGAGCGGGAGCCCTCTCAAGGCAGTTCCCAAGAAGAAGAAGACATCACTCAGCTCAAGGCCTGAGGAGGCAGGCGACTCTGGAGGCTCCGCATCAGGACCTGCGCCCTTCCAAGGGGCGCCTCCCTCCATCCCACTGGAAGGCGCGCCCGGCGCCCTCCTCGGGCAAGGCTCGGGGGCTCTCTCCTGGAAGACCTCTGACTTTGCCAAGATCACGAGGGAGGCGCCCGGGCACCACTTGGAGGCGTGCTTCGCGGCACGTTTCCCTCAGGAAGGCATGAGGCAAGGAGGGCCCAACCCTCAGGAGTTCATCACCAAGGCTATTAAGGAACTGCAGGAATCAAGAGTCATGTGCGGCGACGCCGCCTACCCGACATAGCTCCCCATCCAGGCGAGGTTGGCGGGCTGCGTGTCTGCATCGACTGCCCAGGGCTCAACCGAGTCGCGTCTTAGGAGCGTTTCTGGCCTTCGTGCGTGGGACATTGCTAGGGTCCACCTCATAGCCACGTTTGCATGCCTTTTGGCCTGCCGAACGCGGCTGCTGCTCAACAGCGCCTCATGAGGAGCATTCTGGAAGCTCAGGAGGTCAGGCACCGCGTCTTCCGGGCAGAGATGGAGATGGACCTTGAGGAGCCGCCCGGACCCCCAGAGCCAACCGACGCTCAGGGCTCCGATGGCTCGTGAGGACCGGTTTCTTCACCGCGCATCGTCAGCTACTACAATAGCCGCTCCGCAATGATATCAGGTGACATCTTTCGAGTTTCATTTCAGCTGGGAGCACCCTCAGGGCTGCATTATTCCCAGTTCGCATTGGTCCGTCCCTGTGGCATGTATCCGTTTTGCTTATGTCTTTAGTTCACTTTGCTGGGGGCGCCCCTCGGGCTGCATCATCCCCAAGCCGCTCGGGCTTGACCAACTGGCATGTATCGTTCCTGCATCTATCCAGGCTGATTTGCTCCTCATGCTCAACTTGCCTATGATTATCATCTCTCGCCCATCGCGGCCCATTTTTCTCCCTCATGCAAACCGCTTGCACGTTAAAAGGGGGGTGCCTGAGCATCGCGACTCAGGGGCTCTTACTGCCTCTCCAGCCCTCACCCCCTGGCCTTGTCCATGGCATCGTGACCTGGCATCCAGCGGCGGCTGAGCTTGCTCGAGGGCCGGGACCTGACGACGTAGAGCATTTGCATCTAACCACCCTGCAGGAACTCTCAGCCACCCAAGGCTCAAGATCAGGTGCAACCCGCCTTGAGGTAGGGCCTCGTGAGTACCGCGTTGGCTCACGAGTGCCTAGATACACCTCGTCTAGCCCTACCATGCCAGCCACGTGTCAGGGTGGTGTTGCACACACCCCGGGGGCGCCTCCCGGAGGGGGCCCCCTCCCATGTACCAGTGGAAGCAGCATGCTCCGTGCTGGTTGATGACACTGCCGAGGAGTGGCTATGCCTGTACACATACGGAAGCTCTATGCTCCGCGCTGGTGATAAACAACTGATGGCAGCTCATGGTTGTATCAACCTCAAGGAGCCCAGAGCTCAGTGTCTGGCCTCATAACAACACCTCCCCTCGGGAGCGCCACGCGAGGGGGCTGGACACGGGGGCTGCGCCCGGGTCTCGCTCGAGCGCATGCCACCCAGCCAGGTCCCTCGGAGCTGGTCGTCGCGTGCCCCTCCCCGAGCGGAGCCAAGGTACGAAGACCGTTTGAACATCAAGGGGGACTCCCGAGCATGGTGACTCAGGAGCCTAACTGGTCACGTAGCCCCTCACTCCTTAGTTCTGAAAGGCTAACTACAGTAGAGGTATGCGCGGGGACGGGCCCTGCCGACGTAGAATGATAGATCTACTCCTACACCCCTCCCTATTTGCTGTTTGCGCGTCAAGGGGGACTCCTGAGCATCGCTACTCAGGAGCCTAACTTGACACATAGCCCCTCACTCCTTAGTCCCGTCCTGGTGATCCGGTCGGGGCTAAAAGCGGCTGAGGTATGCACGGGGCCGGGCCCTGCCGACGTAGAACTCAAAGCAAATAGGAAGGAAACCGCAAAATCTCGCAAATTCAGAAGCAAATATTATAGACCATAAATTGTCCTCACAATACCAAACACAAGTTTAAACGCCTCCACGAGACACGATACATGTTGCAGGAGTTAAAACAGGAAAGAAGCCACGAGGACATCACCCTTGGGCAGCACCGTCGTTCGCCGGGATCCCCGGCTCCATGGTGGACTTGCGCTTGTCAGCTCCACCTCCCGAGGCCACGGAACCGGCAGCACCTGCCTTGGGCACAGTGGCGAAGGCGCAGAACTTCGCCAACAAGGCTTCTGCCTGGCCCTTCACGGCCTCAGCAGCAGCGGCGGAGCGCTCGGCGTCCACAGGCTCCAGTAGGTCGTCGAGGTTGGCGTCGGGGTTGCGAAGGTAGACATGGCTATGGATCCGTGTCAGCACTATGGAGGAAAGGACGTGAGCTTCAACCTTGGCCATGGGGCCGATGCCGGTCACGACCTCCTCAAGCGCCTCGACCAGGAAGGGAAGCAGCTTGGCGGGGCCATCCGTGGCTCCAGCCAGCGGCTTCTCCAGGCCTTCGTCATAAAGCGACTTCAGCACCGTGCGATATCTCACCTTGTAGTCCGTGAAGGCCGCATGGTCCTCGGCCAAGACCTTCGCCTTGGCATCCAGCTCAGTCCTCTCCGTCTGCAGCATCTGCTCCAGCTTCTTCAGCCGGCCGCGATCGGCGGACAGTTTGGTGTCACGGTCCCTGACTGCGGCCTCCCGAGCCTTCATCTCTTCCTCCTTTGCCTGACGGTCGTGAGCCTCCTTGGCGAGCTCATCACGCAGGCGTTGCAGCTCGTCCTCCAGCACCTTGCAGCGGCCACAGATAGTCGAAGCATCCTTCAACGTTGCGTCCTGAGCGGCTATGGCCTAGGCGGTGACTTCCTCCTCCTCCTCGGGAGATGTCATAGCCTGGCTCAGCGCCACTCGGATGGAGGCGTCAGAGTGAACCCAGCCAGAGACCAGCTCCAGACGCCCGGCCACCAGGCGAGGGTTGGCGCCCTGGAGATCTTCTCGTAGTCGACTCAGCTCATCAGCAGCATGGTCCAAGGCGGCGGAGGAGGCAGAGGAGACGGGAAACGGTGGAGTAGGAGGAGAAGACGGCAGCATAATCACGTCCTGGGAGGCTGGGACCTCCTAAGCCATGGCAACCTCGGCGACAGCATCAAGCGCCGGTGCCTCCAGAGTCAGCGAGGCCATGGGGGCTAGCCCCCCGCCAGAGCGTCCCTCCTGGCCTCGCGAGGACGATCGGGCAAGGGAGGTGGGAGCTCCACCGCCTCCCCTTCCCGCAGGCGAAGGCGCAGCCACAACAGACGTGCTTGCCCTGAGCGGGGCCACCGTGTCCCCCTTCAGCCTCTTTGCTGCAGGCGGCGGCCTACCCATACAATGAAGGATGTCAAGCCCTGACAGCAAAAACGAGAGCAAAGCAGTTCGAGTACTTACTGGTTAGGCGCGGCAGGCTCCAACATCCTCCGACCGAGCTTGAAGCCCGAGAGCCTCTTGCGGGGAGCAGCCTCGGGAGGTCCGGCAGCAGAGGAGGGCGCACTAGAAGGGCTAGAGCTGGCTTTGGGCATCACCGGGGCTGGAGTAGACCCTCGGAAGATCAGCCCCGACCTATCCTTCTTCGGGATCACGGGCGGATCCTCTCCCCCTCGCCTGGGGTCGGCCTCGTCGTCGTCCGGCATGGAGCAAAGGACGTTGGACCTGCCCCAAGGGGAGTTCTCTCCCGTCTCCTAAGTGGTCGCCTCCGAGTCGCGCTCCTCCTCTTCCTCGTCTTCCTCCTCTCCCCCGTTGGAATCACCGGAGGACAACTCCACCGTCGCCGTCACCGCCTGGCCCTCAGGAGGCACCGCCGGCACCAGACCGTCCCTGTCAAAGGTGGGCATGGCGTCCACCACCCGCTCCCAGTCGTCGCGAAGGAACAAGGGGACAGGAGCGCCCTCCAGGCTTGGCATGTCCTCTCCGACCAGGAAGGAGAGAGCTATGGTCAGATCTTCATCAGCTAGGGCCTCCGAGTTCAGGCGGAGGATGGTGTCTGCATCCTCGAGTCTCCACAACGGGCGCGAGTGCGCCTGAAGTGGAGCCACCCGATGCTCCAGGAACTCCTTCAGGAGCGTGGCTCCGGTCAGCTACGCCGCCTTCATGTTGCTAGCCCTCAGGTCAGTGTTCATCTTCTCCAGCACCAGCTTTGCCTGACAGTCGTCAAGCTTTGCACAGGACCACGCCTCCACGGACTGGGGCAGCCCCGAGGGCGACGCTAGCCGAGAATTGATACATCCGGCATCCAGCATAACCCACTTGCTCCGGAAGCCGTCGGCCCTCTTCCCGGCCTTCGAGATCGTGTTGGCTTTGGAGTACGCAACAAAACTTGCGCAAGCCGAGATATTGGCGCCAGTGACTCAGAGGAAGAAGAAGTGGTGCACAACAAGGCCACGAAGGGCATCACCCCGACATCCACCTCGCAGTAGTTGGCGAAAATCGACAGATGGAGAACAGAGTTGGGATGGAGATGCAGAGCCTGCAGCCTGTAATGGCGGAGGACGGCAAAGAAGAACTCGGAGAAAGGAGGCACCAGGCCAGCGATGACGACACTCATGAAGAAGGGATAGAAGGTGCTCCCCTTGTCCTCCGGCTGGGTGGAGCCGGGTCGGAGCGCAGTCTCCGCCATCTCGCTGCCTTGCGCCGCCGTCATCAGGCGCGTGAGGGCGAGATTCTTCTCCGTCATGTTGGGGGGATCCATGTCAGGACCCCGACTCAATGCCACATCGATCTAGCATGTAACACCTCATATCACTTTGCGGCCTCACGCACGGTATTCCCACGGGTGTCGCCTTACCTTTGCCCGGGACCGTTTGCACCTTTTGGCACACGTATATGATAGTGTCGCTAGCATCCATATGATAAGGAGCCCGGGCTGACATGGCTAGTCGTAAACCCAAAGTGGCACAAACTTACAGGGACAGGCATCCATGACCCAGCATCGAACGTGTCGGTCATCAGCGAGTGAATCCAGGCTGTAGCACTGGGCTAGCAGGACTCCGGTGAACCGGGCTATAGCGGGCTAACAGGACTCCGGTATTCATCGCGTGACATTTCCCCGAAGGGAAAGACACAGGAACGAAGAAGGACACATGCCGGCCAGCCTAGGTGTTCTGGAGCAGTAGCAAGCTACCATGGCTCGGTGGAAACACTAGGAGACATTTCCCGGTAAGAGAGGCTACTAAGGAAAAACAACTAGATAGTCAGATCCCACACATACCAAGCATTTCAATAACATACACACAATATGCTCGATATGTGCAAACACAACATGGCATCACAACATGACTCTACGACTCAAGTATTTATTCATTAGGCTCCGAGGAGCGAGATATTACAAACATAGGTCTCATGACCCAACATTCAGAGCACACAAATCAAAGCACATGCGGAAGCTTAACATGTCTGAGTACAGACATCTACAAATGAAAAGGCTTAGAAGCCTGACTATCTACCAGATCCTGCCGAGGGCACAAGATCGTAGCTGAGGTAACAAGCTAAACGTCAAAGTCCACGCGGAACTACTAACAAGACCGAAGTCTCTCTGCAAAAACATAAAATAGGCAAACGTGAGTTCAAATGTACCCAGCAAGACTTACACCAGAACTAACTACATATGCATCATTATCAACAAAGGGGATGGTGGGGTTTAACTGCAGCAAGCCAGCTTTGACTCGGTGGCTATCCTGAACTACTACTGCAAGTAACTCTTTTGAGGTGGCGCACACGAGTCCACATATTCACCAACCAATACACCACTATGGATCCGCTCCCGTCTCCCTACGAGAACGCCATCCATAGCACTCACGCTTATCTTGCGTATTTTAGAGTATCCACTTTCACTTGTCTATGAACTGTTATAGGCAACCCAGAAGTCCTTTACCGCGGACACGGCTATTCGAATAGATGATGTTAACCCTGCAGGGGTGTACTTCTTCATACATGTTTCCACCACTTAGCGTCTGCACACGACATGTGCTCGGCAGACTTCAAGCGAAAGCCGACGTGGGTGTAGACCACGACCTACCTAAACACTCTAGTCTCTAGTCCAGGTTTATCGCCTATTCGGGTTCCATCCGCGAGGAGATCCGGCCGGAGTTTCGCTCACAGACCCAAACGATGTGTGCAGGGTTCTCGAGACACCAAACGGGCGCCCAGTACACCGTGCCACGTGCCTACCGCATCACAGCCCACCCCTTCGGTCAGCGCTGCGCACGGCCTCCAGCATACTACAAACACCAGAAACTACTTGCAACTCCTGGACAGAGGACAAGGGTGATTAAGAAGTCAAGCGGGGTCATATTTCAGGGCCAATGCATGGTAGTAGCTGAATCATGGATCACAAACACAGAACTCAGTTCCTGAGGACGGCTTCAATGAGACAACCCACCATGTACTCCTACATGGCCTCTCACCGATACCTTTACCAAATCGTGTTCACACACTTAGCTCACACATAGTAGGACATGTTCACACACCTCTGATTCATCCCGGATGAATCAGACCTGACACAACTCTAAGCAATAGCAGGCATGACAATCAAGCATGAATGAGTAGGCACATCAGGGCTCAAACAACTCCTACTCATGCTAGTGGGTTTAATCTATTTACTGTGGCAATGACAGGTCATGCAGAGGATAAAGAGGTTCAGCTACCGCAGCAAGTAATAGATGAATCGTTGTTGTCCTAATCTAGTAAAAGGGAGCAGGGCGAGAGAGTGGGATTGTATCGGAATGAACAAGGGGGTTTTGCTTGCCTGGCACTTCTGAAGATAGTATATTTCTTCATTGGTGTCATCGATCTCATCGTCGAAACCACGTCTATCGAGAGGGGACAGTTACCGGCAAACAAAGAGGGACACAATCAATGCAATGCAACAAATATGATGCATGATAATGTCATGGCAATATGCTGTTGATTGAGCTAATGCAACTAGCAACCATATTAAATGAAGTTGGTTTGAACCAAGGGTTCAAATTCAACTCCATATGTGAAATTCAAATGCCACTTACATGACTTGTGCTAAACAGCAGCTATAAGTTGTTCTAACATGCATGAAAATGGTACAGATAGATAGATTGGATTTTTCTGATCATTTTTCATATATAATTTGTTTAATTTGGAGCTACGGTTGATTTTCTATGATTTTTAGAAGTTTTGGTTATTTTCTGGAATTTCCTATATAAATATAAATCCAGAAAAGGATTTACTGCGTCAGCACTGCGTCACTGTGACGTTAGCAGTCAACGGGCGCGGTCGAGGTCAACCCTGACCAGTGGGACCCGCATGTCAGTAGTTAGTTAACTAACTAAATTTAGTTAGCGTTAAACTATTGCTAATCCTGGTTTAGTTAGTGGCCTGGGGCCCACACGTCAGTGACCCAGGGGGTCAACCTGGGTCCACCGAGTCAACGGTCAGTGGTCAAACTTGCCGGCGTCTAGCCGCCGGCGAGTCCAGACGCAGAAGAGCGGCGCGGGATTCGCCTACAGGGCGCCGTTTGGCGCACGGAGCACAGCTACGGGATGCGAACGCTCGTCCGCATCCAACCAAGGTGGTGGCGCGGCCGGGGAGTGGCCGGAGAAGCGGCGGCGATGAGCTCGGCGGCGGCCGAAGCTCGGTCGAGCTCGGGCTCATTGCTGCAGTGGCCTAGGTGGGGCGGCGCTAGCACCTACGGCTCCTACGCGATGCGGGGAGTGCAATGGGCTCAAGCCCGGGACCATATGGTCACCGGAGCACCACCGGCGACGAGCGCGGGCGGCGGCGTGTGCGGGTGAACGCGGTGCAGTCGCTATGATGCACGGGGAAAGAAAAAAAGAGGATGGGGGAGGTCAGTGGCTCACAACGGTCATGTAGAGACGCTCGGTGGGCTCGGGGAAGGGTTGGTGACGGCGTGCGGTCACCGGCGATCTCGGCGGACCGAGGTTGAAGAAGACGGTGTTGGCAGCATTCTAGGGCTTCCGGCGTCGCACGGCTCGGTGAGGAGGAACAGGAGGTCAGGGCGGAGCACGGGAACACGTCGGAGAGGCGTGGGGAAGGCGGTGGCCACGGCTGCAGCGGTCGGCAGCGGCGACTGCGCTTGGCTGTGGTGGGGAACGGCGAGAGAGGAACGAAGAGGGGAAAGTGCGGTGTCCAGGGGTCGAGGGGAGGCCGGGGAGGCGGTTCAGGCGCCGCGGTGGCGTGGGATGTAGGCAGGCAGGGAGGTGGCGTGTCGCCACGGCGCGCGCGTGCGCTGTCTCCCTCCTCTGCCTACTGGCAGAGGTAGAGGATGACTGGCATGGGCCTTGGTGGGCTAGGCCACCAGCTGGGCCAGCTAGGTGGGCTGCCAGGTAGGTCCAGGTGAGTTCTCTCTCTCTCCTCTATTTTCTGTTTTCTATTATTTCTGTAACTTCAGGTCTTTATTAAAAATAATTCAACAGATCCAGAAATCATGAAACTGCTCAATGCCACTGTTTGGAATATAACCAACAGCAAACATTTTAGTTTATGATTATTTGAGCATTTAAAATATTGCATAGCATCTAAATGCCCAAATGCAAATAGAGTATGATTTAATTCAGAGCCCAAATATGTCATGGAAAAATGTGCAACACCCCTGGTTATGCCTCTAGCATTTTCCAGAAATGATGAACATTTTTGAAAACCATTTGGATTCACTGAAAATATTTTAGTTGAACCTAGTGAATTCCTTTGATGCTAGGGTTTAGGCAATCCCTATTTCAAGTTTCAAAAGAATTTAAACATGATGCGTGGAAGCTAAAGCAGAGACAAGCAAGGCCTGAACTGGGGATGTGACAACTCACCCCCACTAAACAAGAATCTCGTCCCGAGATTCAAGCGTAGGTTAAGAAGACACAGGGGACACTAAGTATCACAAACTTCATGATCCAACTGTCTTCTCGAGGGTGTTGATCTGTTGACTCAATCGATCTTGATGTCTTCGCTTGCGAGGTCTTCATCCAACACGATAACGACAGAAGGAGACTCTCCAGAAAACGATCTCCTCGAAGATCGAGTATTCAAGATCAACTCATGGAGTGAGAGGTAAGATCATCTCTCGAGCTGAGATACGAAGCATTCATCCAAAGGGATGGAGTGGAACAGATGTCGAAGGTTCACTAGGTAGGTAACAATTCCGCACTTAAGAAGCTGGTAATCGGTTGTCAACGCAGCAAGGAGTCGAGTTGCCATGATACCACAACAAGACACCTTAGGGATGGTGACTCGTAGATATATCCCCTTAAGTGGCAAAAAGAATTACCTTTGATTCAGAGATCATTGAAACTCTTTATACCAGCCTAAGGCAATTCTCGAGCGATTGTTTAGAGGGGTTCGGTAGAATGGCATAACCGGATTAGAGTGGATGATGTGGATTACCTTGTTGAAAACAACACAAGGGATGATTTTAGTAACTGGGGAGAAGCTCAACAGTAGAGGGTGAGTCCACTGTTGAAAAGTTATAGCATAACCGGGGAAGCGGGGAGCAATCCCGGTTAGTAACTATGATAGCACCTAGTGCTTGCGCGTGCTCTCAAGAACTTGAGAATTTCCATATTCATCAAGGTTTTACCAATATCCGTGTCAAGGATCCTGGCAACACAACATACTACCATGATGAAAAATGGTTGAGGATGCAGATGCAAAGGAAGATAACACTTTCTCAGATTTCACCTTAGCGAGAACAAGGGGACAAAATCTGGATGATCGACCGAGAGAAATTTAGCACTCCGCTTCTAATGTTCGCCTTGACGTCCTAGTGCAACCCATTAATTAAAATGGTTTGGTACCCAGAACATCAGGTAAAAGTTCGGACTTCGAGAGCACAAGAATCCATAAGGAATAACTATGGAGTAAATCCTACGAAATCCTCATGGGGAGGTGGCCAACTTCCTCAATCAAGATACTACAATAATAGGTCTTCCGGCTGGGTGTGTTGGCCACGACATCCACTTTACCGGTTATCAAGAGACCAATATTATAGTTCTTGGGAAATGTTCCAACCATCACATCTGCCCGAGATTCAGATCTGGTTGGTGTCAGAACATTCCAGACTCATCAGGTCTAGAAAGAGAAATGAAAGTTTGCAACACAAATCTACGAGATGACGTCGCGAGATTCTCGGGAAATGAACTACGATAGCAAGCTCCAAAACATGAGCTGGTTCTGCTACAACATATGAACAGGTTGTCCCAAACAAACATGATCCCATGGTATTCTTACAATAAAACACTACCGAGTTCCGGTGGGGAACCATCATCGAGGATATCGAAGTCCTTGCATAAGTCCCGAGCCTAAGAAGGAACTTCTTCTCCTTGAACAAATCAATCAGTGGCTTGGTGTGCTAGGAACACATATGGAGTGGAGGTAATTAATCTACCAAACCATAGAATACTTTGTACGTATGCATGACTGACTTGGGATGATTCCAAGGGCAACAAAACAAACCTTTCTCAAATTCATGGCGGAAACTTACACCTAATGCACGTGAATATGAGGAAGTCACTTCTTACATTCGAACATATGCTTCATGAATGGGACATGAAGATAATGCTTATAGAAGTTTCCAACACTAGCTTAAGGTTCAACAAAATCATGGAGGAGATAAGGGTGTTGTCGATGGGCTCAACAACAATTCATCTAGATTCCCATGGAGATGGAATTCCATAACTATGTGAACAAGGTGATAGTATTGGTCAGACCCAAAAGACATAATGGTGTATGCTCGAGGAAAATCCACGAGTAAGACAACATTACGAACATCGTTGGTTCTGATTTGATTTGAGAATAGCCCACACTCAAATCAAAGTTTTGGCAAGACAATAGCTCTAACAACTGGCCTCGAGGATCAGTTGATGAAGATATCATCTTTCTTCAACACACACACAAGAAGATATCCCTTAACACGAACTAAGTCGGACAAGCTTTTATCTTCCAACTCTCCAAGTTGTTGTTTAGCTCAACCAACTAGCCCAGTGGTATCCAACACGGATTCTTGGAGAAAGGGTGGTTTACAGGAATAAACCAACTTGATCACGAACTCAACATAGCGGCCAGGTCACAACCTGGTGATACTTCCGAGAAGAAATTCGGAAAGTCACGAACCACCGATATGTTACTAAGCTTGAGAACAATCTCGCTTTTGAGGGCAAGATGGTATGATCAAATGAGCGAGGGATTGGCAAAATCCAAACTCAACGACCAAAGAGTGCACCGGAAATAGGGACTAGGTAGCACAATCAACCTTAGGGTGATGATTCAATAATCAACACGCTAAGAATGAGGTTATCGTCCATTTAACTACCAAGCAATGGAGTTGCTAGCAGTATTGATTTCACACACCACGATTCACTTGTCGGCATTCCGGTTACAATAACACGGAAACCGAGGAATGAACAATGATGGCAAGAAGTGTTATTGCATCAAGAATTCATAAGAGCTAGCGCAATTCTCGTGACAGTCTTAATATAAAGATGGTAATACTCCAAGGTAGAACAGAGCAAAAGCTAGATTAGCAATTTGATCTGCGGAGTACAACTGCTTTGACCCAATCCTAGAAATGGACAAGGTACTGGAGTTTGTTTCTCCTAGTCATTCTGAAATGGAATGGCTTGACAGACCACTAGAGTAATAGGCATCGACAACACGATTGCCAACTACTCCTTACTATCAACTGATAGACGATGGTCGGAATACAAATGAAGAGGGACAACTCAAGGAACATATAACTTTCTGAGTTGTGGATGCATAGATTAGTATGTCGAGCAAGCTCAACATTTCTTCCGGATAACCCATGCAGAAAGGTAGAACTCGTAGAGTCACAAATTTGAATGGAGTACTCCTCAAGAGCACCTTGGTTGTGATCTTTTGGTTCAACGAACTTCTACCATAATGGTTCATGGTATTTGGAAGAAGGAAATAGCACGGACCTCGAGGACTAATGCAAAGGTTACTAATAACCTAAAGGAACGAGCAAAGACTATCAACATGAGGTAAGTAGGGTGAATATCGGGTTCAAAACCTAGGAGTAGAATACCTACTAACTAAATTGCATCACGGGACGCTTTCGAGAATGAAGGCCAGAGTCATCACAATAGGACACAAAACATGGCTAGATTACTAGGTGATACTCTAGACACCTGGGGTCATAATAATAGTTCCAACATATATGTCGAGGCAATAGAATACGTCAACTCAGCAATTAGTGTGATTAACCTAGCCAAAAGGAACATCAAAACCAGAGGGAAAGGATTTGCAATTGCATCAGATTTTTTAGAAACCTGGGATGACTCGGATAGCATAACGGCTGTAAATGCTCAAAATGTTTTGAGACATCCTGCAAATAGTGGTATGACCACTCAACATCACAATAACAAGGTTCTGAGATCAACTAACAACACACAGAAGTAGTGGGAACTGAACTGGGATTTGAAACTAACAATTCTATAAGTCTATGGATTAGTAACACGTCATCCTGATAGATAGATGAGAAGGCCTAGTTCTTAATCCCCATAGAAGAGAAGAGGATGACTCAGATCAGAAGGCCATGAGGTATAAGGAGTAAAAAGAGCCTTACGTTCCCTTCCCACAATCAATTCCCCTACATATAACTAAAGCATTTCTAAACTCAACTTCGACCAGTTTGGCTTGGTAATCCTACAGGCAGTCAGGCTCTGATACCAAAGCTGTCAGGACCCCGACTCAATGCCACATCGATCTAGCATGTAACACCTCATATCACTTTGCGGCCTCACACACGGTATTCCCACGGGTGTCGCCTTACCTTTGCCCGGGACCGTTTGCGCCTTTTGGCACACGTATATGATAGTGTCGCTAGCATCCATATGATAAGGAGCCCGGGAAGACATGGCTAGTCGTAAACCCAAAGTGGCACAAACTTACAGGGACAGGCATCCATGACCCAACATCGAACGTGTCGGTCATCAGTGAGTGAATCCAGGCTGTAGCACTGGGCTAGCAGGACTCCGGTGAACCGGGCTGTAGCGGGCTAACAGGACTCCGGTATTCATCGCGTGACATTTCCCCAAAGGGACAGACACAGGAACGAAGAAGGACACATGCCGGCCAGCCTAGGTGTTCCGGAGCAGTAGCAAGCTACCATGGCTCGGTGGAAACACTAGGAGACATTTCCCGGTAAGAGAGGCTACTAAGGAAAAACAACTAGATAGTCAGATCCCACACATACCAAGCATTTCAATAACATACACACAATATGCTCGATATGTGCAAACACAACATGGCATCACAACATGACTCTACGACTCAAGTATTTACTCATTAGGCTCCGAGGAGCGAGATACTACAAACATAGGTCTCATGACCCAACATTCAGAGCATACAAATCAAAGCACATGCGGAAGCTTAACATGTCTGAGTACAGACATCTACAAATGAAAAGGCTTAGAAGCCTGACTATCTACCAGATCCTGCCGAGGGCACAAGATCGTAGCTGAGGTAACAAGCTAAACGTCGAAGTCCACGCGGAACTACTAACGAGACCGAAGTCTCTCTGCAAAAACATAAAATAGGCAAACGTGAGTACAAATGTACCTAGCAAGACTTACATCAGAACTAACTACATATGCATCATTATCAACAAAGGGGATGGTGGGGTTTAACTACAGCAAGCCAGCTTTGACTCGGTGGCTATCCTGAACTACTACTGCAAGTAACTCTTTTAAGGTGGCGCACACGAGTCCACATATTCACCAACCAATACACCAATATGGATCCGCTCCCGTCTCCCTACGAGAACGCCATCCATAGCACTCACGCTTATCTTGCATATTTTAGAGTATCCACTTTCACTTGTCTATGAACTGTTATAGGCAACCCAGAAGTCCTTTACCGCGGACACGGCTATTCGAATAGATGATGTTAACCCTGCAGGGGTGTACTTCTTCATACATGTTTCCACCACTTAGCGTCTGCACACGACATGTGCTCGGCAGACTTCAAGCGAAAGCCGACGTGGGTGTAGACCACGACCTACCTAAACACTCAAGTCTCTAGTCCAGGTTTATCGCCTATTCGGGTTCCATCCGCGAGGAGATCCGGCCGGAGTTTCGCTCACAGCCCCAAACGATGTGTGCAGGGTTCCCGAGACACCAAACAGGCACCCGGTACACCGTGCCACGTGCCTACCGCATCACAGCCCACCCCTTCGGTCAGCGCTGTGCACGGCCTCCAGCATACTACAAACACCAGAAACTACTTGCAACTCCTGGACAGAGGACAAGGGTGATTAAGAAGTCAAGCGGGGTCATATTTCAGGGCCCAATGCATGGTAGTAGCTGAATCATGGATCACAAAAACAGAACTCAGTTCCTGAGGACGGCTTCAATGAGACAACCCACCATGTACTCCTACATGGCCTCTCACCGACACCTTTACCAAATCGTGTTCACACACTTAGCTCACACATAGTAGGACATGTTCACACACCTCTGATTCATCCCGGATGAACCAGACCTGACACAACTCTAAGCAATAGCAGGCATGACAGTCAAGCATGAATGAGTAGGCACATCAGGGCTCAAACAACTCCTACTCATGCTAGTGGGTTTCATCTATTTACTGTCGCAATGACAGGTCATGCAGAGGATAAAGGGGTTCAGCTACCGCAGCAAGTAACAGATGAATCGTTGTTGTCCTAATGCAGTAAAAGGGAGCAGTGCGAGAGAGTGGGATTGTATCGGAATGAACAAGGGGGTTTTGCTTGCCTGGCACTTCTGAAGATAGTATATTTCTTCATTGGTGTCATCCATCTCATCGTCGAAACCACGTCTATCGAGAGGGGACAGTTACCGTCAAACAAAGAGGGACACAATCAATGCAATGCAACAAATATGATGCATGATAATGTCATGGCAATATGCTGTTGATTGAGCTAATGCAACTAGCAGCCATATTAAATGAAGTTGGTTTGAACCAAGGGTTCAAATTCAACTCCATATGTGAAATTCAAATGCCACTTATATGACTTGTGCTAAGTAGCAGCTATAAGTTGTTCTAACATGCATGAAAATGGTACAGATGGATAGATTGTATTTTTCTGATCATTTTTCATATATAATTTGTTTAATTTGGAGCTAGGATTGATTTTCTATGATTTTTAGAAGTTTTGGTTATTTTCTGGAATTTCCTCTATAAGAATAAATCCAGAAAAGGATTTACTGCGTCAGCACTGCGTCACTGTGACGTCAGCAGTCAACGGGCGCGGTCCAGGTCAACCCTGACCAGTGGGACCCGCGTGTCAGTAGTTAGTTAACTAACTAAATTTAGTTAGCGTTAAACTATTGCTAATCCTGGTTTAGTTAGTGGCCTGGGGCCCACACGTCAGTGACCCAGGGGGTCAACCTGGGCCCACCGAGTCAACGGTCAGTGGTCAAACTTGCCGGCGTCTAGCCGGCGGCGAGTCCAGACGCGGCGGAGCGGCGCGGGATTCGCCTACAGGGCGCCGTTTGGCGTGCGGAGCACAGCTACGGGATGCGGACGCTCGTCCGCATCCAACCATGGTGGTGGCGCGGCCGGGGAGTGGCCGGAGAAGCGCCGGCGATAAGCTCGGCGGCGGCCGAAGCTCGGTCGAGCTCGGGCTCGTTGCTGCAGTGGCCTAGGTGGGGCGGCGTTAGCACCTACGACTCCTACGCGATGCGGGGAGTGCAATGGGCTGAAGCCCGGGACCATATGGTCACCGGAGCACCACCGGCGACGAGCGCGGGCGGCGGCGTGTGCGGGTGAATGCGGTGCAGTCGCTATGATGCACGGGGAAAGAAAAGAAGAGGATGGGGGAGGTCAGTGGCTCACAGCGGTCACGTAGAGACGCTCAGTGGGCTCGGGGAAGGGTTGGTGACGGCGTGCGGTCACCGGCGATCTCGGCGGAACGAGGTTGAAGAAGACGGCGTTGGCAGCGTTCTAGGGATTCCGGCGTCACACGGCTCGGTGAGGAGGAACAGGAGGTCAGTGCGGAGCACGAGAACACGTCGGAGAGGCGTGGGGAAGGCGGTGGCCACGACTGCGGCGGTCGGCGGCGGCGAGCACGCTTGGCTGTAGTGGGGAACGGCAAGAGAGGAGCGAAGAGGGGAAAGTGCGGTGTCCAGGGGTCGAGGGGAGGCCGGGGAGGCAGTTCAGGCGCCGCGGTGGCGTGGGATGCAGGCAGGCAGGGAGGTGGCATGTCGCCATGGAGCGCGCATGCGCTGTCTGCCTCCTCTGCCTACTGGCAGAGGTAGAGGATGACTGGCGTGGGCCTTGGTGGGCTAGGCCACCAGCTGGGCCAGCTAGGTGGGCTGCCAGGTAGGTCCAGGTGAGTTCTCTCTCTCTCCTCTATTTTCTGTTTTCTATTATTTCTGTAACTTCAGGGCTTTTTTAAAAATAATTCAACAGATCCAGAAATCATGAAACTGCTCAATGCCACTGTTTGGAATATAACCAACAGCAAACATTTTAGTTTATGATTATTTGAGCATTTAAAATATTGTATAGCATTTAAATGCCCAAATGCAAATAGAGTATGATTTAATTCAGAGCCCAAATATGTCATGGAAAAATGTGCAACACCCCTGGTTATGCCTCTAGCATTTTCCAGAAATGATGAACATTTTTGAAAGCCATTTGGATTCATTGAAAATATTTTAGTTGAACCTAGTGAATTCCTTTGATGCTAGGGTTTAAGCAATCCCTATTTCAAGTTTCAAAAGAATTTAAACATGATGCATGGAAGCTAAAGCAAAGACAAGCAAGGCCTGAACTGGGGATGTGACAATCCAGCGCCGGCGAGTACCAGGCCAGGGAGCCCCGGCCGCGGTCTTGCAGGGTGCAATTGCTCACACGGAGGAGAAAGGTTGAGGCGAAACTAGAGATTTTGGAAGCAGGATGGCGAGAGCAAGAAAGGGGATTTGGAGCAGGGCGAATGAGAGCAATGAAGGTAAGCCTAACCCGAGCCAGCCTTTTTGTCAGACGGGTAGTTGCCGAGGCAGCGTGGGGAAGTATGGACGCCCACGTCCAATCAACTGCCACGCGGCGCCCAAGGCCACAGGCTGTTGGGGCCCGCGGCGCTCCGCACTTGCCCTTTCGCTTCGTCGCTAAGCCAAGTCCGAGCGCGCCTTGGGCCCAGGGGCTACTGTCGACATTCTGGGAACGGGGGTCCCCAGACTTGCCTGCCTGTGGCCTGTGGCATGGCTCATGTGGTGGCCCAGTGTGGCCCATCTTCATCAACTCAAGCTCAAGACCCTCGCGAGGGGCCAAGCCTCGCAGGTCGGACGATGCAAGGCTTCCTCAGGAACGGCCTCACCAGGCAGGCTCGCGAGGAGGTGGAGAGATCAAGGCAGGGGTACCTTGCGAGGTGCTCGTGACGCAAGCCGTGACGATCAAGACCAGGCGGGCGCTGGCCTGCGCAGAGTCCTTGTTTCCTCTTTGGTGCAAAGGGGGCAAGCGCAGGCGCGGAGTACCAAGGCATCAAGCAAAGGTTACCATTCCGGTGCAACGAGACCAAGACCAGTAGAGCGGCAGGATGGAGGTCACTGTGGATCCCAAGATGGCGTCATCGCCAGTGCCTTTGGCAGCCGAAGACAAACTTTAGTCAAGATAACTTGTACTAGATGTTCCCCTTCAAAATGGCCGTTGCTGCCTCCCTTACCGCTCAATATTTGGAAAGAGGACCAGGGCATCTATAAATAGGGCTAGCCACCACAGTAGAGGGACATCTGATCGAGACATCGTTGAGAGTCTTGATCGAATCCTTCCCAAGCAAAACACCACACCAGCCCAAGACCGCCTCTTGCGAGGCCGTTCTTCCTCTGTACTATTCATCATCAGCCCCCGAGGCAATCCACCACACCACACACTGGAGTAGAGTATTACACCACAACGGTGGCCCGAACCAGTATGAAACTTGTGTCCCTTGAGCTGTTCATCGTCTAGCTTAGATTTGCAGCAAGGCTTTGGGACGTGGGTGGGTAGGGGAAAGATCTTCACGCGCACCCCAGAGTTCGAACCTTAAGGGTTTTGCCGGAACCCGATATCCGACACACGACCCGGTGCCTCCCCACCACAGGAGTCGTGTGCTGGCTGTCTTTCTTCAGGATTTTTCGCATGAGAAGACTGGGCACGGCGTTTGTACTCGGGTCCATCCCTGCAGCATCGATAAACCCAACGACTGAGCTCTGTGTGGCAGGCCGGCCCCGTTCATGTCACCTCTTGGGGTCGTTGGTGTTTGCCCTTCTCATGTGATCACCTCAGGAGATTCATTCAGCGCAGGTTGTCTAACCATCTTGCAGCACCACCATAGCTGACAAGAATCAAGTTCAGGCACAACACGCCTTGAGGTAGGGCTTCATGAGTCCCGCGCTGGCTCATGAGTGCCCATATACACCTCGTCTAGCCCTGTCGTGCAAGCCACGTGTCCGGGCGGGGCTATACACGCCCCGGGTGCTCCACTCAGAGGGAGCCCTCACCCACGCACCAGTGGAAGCACCATGCTCTGTGCTGGCAGTCGAGATGGTCGAGCAGCGGCTATGCCCATGCATGTGCGGAAGCTCTATGCTCTATCCTGGTGATAAACAACTTGGGGTGGCCCCATGGCTGCATCAACCTCAGGGAGCCCCAGGCTCAGTGTCCCGCCTCATCGCAACACTTTCCCCTCGGGAGAGTCGGGCGAGGGGGCTGGGCACGGGGGGCTACACTCAGGTCACCCATAGCGTACACCACCCTACTAGGTCCCTTGGACCTGGTCGTAGCGGACACCTCCAAGCGGGACCTCGGCGAGGATAGGTATGAAGGTCCGTTCGTATGTCAAGGGGGACTTCTCAGCATCGTGACTCATGATCCAAACTGGTCACGTAGCCCCTCACCCCTTGGTCTCGTCCTGGCGATCCAGACGACCCAACAACGGCTGAGGCATGCGTGGGGCCGGGCCCTGTCGACGTAGAACGCTAAGGCCTACTTTCGCATTCCTTTCCGAGGGGTTGTTTGTATGTCAAGGGGGACTCCTGAGCATCGCGACTCAGGAGCCTAACTGGTCACGTAGCCCCTCACCCCTTGGTCTCGTCATAGCGATCCGGACGACCCAACAGTAGCTGAGGCATGCACGGGGCTGGGCCCAGCCGATGCAGAACACTAAAGCAACGGGATGGAAATCGCGACTCAACAAATTATTACAGGACATACTGTTCTTCAAATACCAAACACAAGTTTTAACGCCTCCACGAGGCACGGTGCATGTTGCAGGGAATAAAAGTGGAGGCAAGCGCTGCCAGCAAGCCTTCTCTTTAGCCCTGGGCACTACCATCACCTGCAAGGAGTGCCCCTTCATTGACAATGTTGCCATCGCCCGTGCCGTTCGGTAGGGCCGCAGAGTCGTAGGAACATCAGTCGGGGGCACGGGGTCGATGACGAGGAATTTCTCCGGTAGGGCCTCCACCCAGTCCTTCACGGCTTTGGCAGCAGCCTCACAGTGCTCCTTGTCCACGGGCTCGAGCAGGGCGTCGAGGTCGATGCTGGGGTCACAAAGATGAAGATGACTGAAGACGCGCGCCAGAGCTGAAGCAGAGAGCGCGCAGGCTTCCCCCTCCACCATGGGGCTGATCCCATTAACGACGCTCTCGAGCGACGTGACAAGCTGAGGGAGTAGCTCGGTGGGGCCTTCCTGGTCAGTCACCAACGGCTTCTTCAAGCCCTTCCCGTAGAGCTCCCGCAGTGCTTCACGGGACTTCAGCTCAATGGATTTGAAGGCCGCATGATCTTCAACAAGAACCTTTGCCTTGGCTTCCAGCTGGGCCTTCTCCGCCAACACCTTCTTCCCCAGTTCCTCCAGGTGGCTGCGCTCCGCAGCCTGCGCCCGCATTGACTACTCCAGCTCGGTGTCATGTTCGGCGATCGCGTCTTCTTGAGCCTTCATCTTCTCCTCCCACACCTCACACAAACGAGCCTCGACGGTGCGATCAATGCATAGGGTCTCCAGCTCGTCCTCCACCACCCGACAACGCTCTTTGGCAGTCCTTCAACGATGTGGCGCGGGCGGCCGCGGCCAGGCCGGCGACCCGTACACCCTCCTCGGAGGCTGTTACGACCTGACTCCATGCCGCCTTGATGGATGCGTCGGACCGCAGCGACCCCGAGATCAACTTCAGGCGCCCTGACACCAGGCGGCGGTCGGTGCCTTGAAGGTCAGCGCGGAAAGAGACTCCTCCAGAGCGTCAGGCAAGGTAGGGGGATCACGACCCAGTGGCGCGACGGGAAGAGGAGCAGGCAACATCGGCGCCAGGGCCTGCAGGCTGGCGGCGGCAGAAGGGGACCGGGGTTCCTGAGCCTTCGGGACCTCAGTAGGGGAGCTAGGGGATGGCACCTCTGGAGCCGGCTTGGCCACGGAGGTCACCTTCTCCTGAGGCTGGGCCTCCGGACCTTGCGGGGATGACCCGGTCACCGAGGCTCGAGGGCCATCACCGTCCTTCCAGACCAGAGGAGTCACGGCCGCGGCAGGCTGCTGGGTCTTAGAAATTGAGGTCGCCCCCTTCTTCTTCTTCACCACCGGTGATGGCCTAACAGTACAAGGGGAAGGCATCAAGAAGCTACGGCAAGAATGGGGACAAAAGATCAAGAGGGAGCGCTTACTGGTCCACGGCGGCGTACTCCCTCACCCTCTTCTGGAGCACCGATCGCTTTGCGGGCTAGGCACCGGCGCGCGAGCCCCAGGAGCGGACAAGGGCATGACAGCTGGATCCGCGGCAATGCCGGCCGGCGACTAAGCGGAGGCACCACCTCGGGAGATGAGCGCCGATCTGCCCCTTTTTGGGACCTTGGCATGCGTCTTCTTCAGGGGGGGTGCCCTTCGACCTCGTGGTGACCCCGGTGGAGTGCGGTGACTCCCTCACCAGATGCTCATCGGTGTCATCGTCATCAGGGAAGGTGCGGAGGAGATCGGCCACGCACGGAGGAGAAGTCTCCCTCCCCCTCCCGGGTGGCCTCCGGGTACGACCCCTCCTCCTCGCCGGACTCCCCGGAGGACACCACCACCGGAGCCTTGCTGGGCGTCGCCGGGATGAGCCCTCGCTCGTTCAAGACAGGCATGGCGGCGGCGACCTCCGCCCCATCTGGGCGGCGGTATAGTGGAAGATGGGTGTCTGGCGGGTACCCCTGGTCCTCCCCAACCAGGAAATGGAGGGTCTTGTCCAGCTCCTCGTCAGACAAGGCGTCCGGGCGCAAGCAGAGGTCGCCTCCCTCTTCCATGAGCCTCCACAAGGGGCACGAGCACGCCTGGAGTGGGGACAAGCGCTGCGACAGAAACTCCTTGACGATCATGGCCCCCGTCAGCCTCTCCACCTTCGGGTCATCTGGCTTCAGGACGGCCGCCATCTTCTCTAGCACCAGCTTCGCCCGGTGGTCTGTGAGCTTCGCGCTGAGCCATCCCTCATGAGGCGAAGGAATCCTTGTCGGCAGTGCCAGCCGAGGGTAGGAGCTCTTGGCGTCCATGAGGACCCACTTGTTCCTGAAGCTCTCGACCTTCTTCCCGGTTCTTGATATTGCATTGGTTCCATTGGCTGCGACGATGTTGGCGCACCCGGAGCACTGGCCCTCCTTGTTCTAGAGGTAGAAGAAATGGCGGAGCAGCACCACAGATGGGATCACCCCCACAAATGCCTCCCAGTAAAAGGCAAAGATTGACAGGAGGAGGATGGAGTTGGGATGAAGATGGTGGACGTGGAGATTATAATGGCTGAGGACAGCATAGAAGAAATCAGAGAAAAAGGGGACCAGCTCCGCGAAGACGCTGTGCCAGAAGAAGGGATAGAAGGTACTGCTCGAGGCCTCCAGCTTGGCGGAGCCGACCCGAAGTGCAGTCTCTCCCCCCTCATTGTTGTCACCCGCCGTCACAAGGAGCGCGGCGGCAAGGCTCTTCTCCGAGACCGTAGAGCTCAAGGAAGGCTCATACTAGGAGGGCGAGCGCGTGTCCTTCACCTTGTTGGACGCCATCGGCTATAGGCTCGGAGAGGAGTTCAGGCGGATCTGCAGACTCTTGGGGCAAGAACAGGAAAGAGGATCTGGAGCAAGGCGAAGGAAGGCGATGAAGGCTCCGTAGTGTGCGCCAGCCTTTGTTAGACGAGAATGGTTGACAAGGCAGCATGGGGAAGCAAAGGCGCCCACGTCCCATCGATCGCCATGCGTCAACCAAGGCCGCAGGCGATTGGGGCCCGCGGTGCTCCGCACTTTCCCTTTGGCTTCGCCTCGAACGCAAGTTCGAGCGCACCTTGGGCCCGGGGGCTACACTACAGAAAAAAGACACATCCGTGACATTTTGGGCCGAACGAATTTTTTTTCTGTCATACTTATGACACTTCTATAACGATAATTGTGAAAAAACCCGGTATCATCATACATGTGGTGGGCTCCTACTTCTATGACAAAAAATCATGACAGAAAATGGGCTTTTCGTCCTGGGCGGGCTGGAGACGTAGCTGCATGACATTCTTTGGGCCGTCCATGACGGAAAAAACCATGGTAGAAGCGAGGGCGAGGAAAATTTCGGCGAGTTCCCAGTTACGGTGGGAGGTCGGGGGCCGAGCGATGCACGTTTCTCTCATACACCTACGCGCGTGTCTGCGAGGCGTTGGCTCTAACTGAACCCGAGCGAGGCATCGGGCTCTAACTGAACCCATGGCGATTGCACTGCAGGCTACGCGTTACTGAACCCGAGCGATCGCGATGGCTGTTAACTGAACCCGATCGAGCGATTCCTTCGTTACTGCTACTAACTGAAGCCAATCGATACTGCCCATGGATGATTAGTGAGTTTTCGAGGG
>NC_041382.1:393353412-393384690 GCF_002162155.2 Triticum dicoccoides
GGGTGGATGAACAGGACCCCGTGGCGTTTCCTCTGGATGAACAGGACCCCGATCGATCGAGCCGGTTGGGGCTGGATGAATAGGACCCTGTGGAGGGCTGGATGAACAAGACGACCCTGTGGAGGGCTGGATGAACAGTAGACGGTGGAGGGGTGCCCGTGGAGGGGTGGTTGAACAGGAGCCCGTGGAGGGGTGGTTCAACAGTAGCCAGTGGAGTAGCGCGCGGTGGAGGCTGGATGAGCAGGAGCCTGTGGTGGTTGGAGGAGGTCAACGGTAGCCCGTGGAGGCTGGAGGAGGTCGACGGTGGAGATGAACAATATCCCGTGGAGTCACGTTTTGCGGTACGCCACACCCCTCCTGATGAACAGGACCCCCATTTCGACCGCAGCGCTCCAACACAAGTCTGTTTCGTCTGTTTTGCGGTACGCCACACCCCTCCCGATCAACAGGACCCCCGTTTCGACTATAGGAGGTCCGTTTCCTCCGTTTTGCGGTATGCCAGACTCCTCCTGATGAACAGGATCCCGTTTCAAATGTGGTTGGTCGAACACAAGGCCGTTTCCTCCATTCTGCGGTACGCCAGGCCTCATTTCCATCGCCTCTTCCGTCCAAGCCCTCCCGATGAACACGACAACGCATTCCGTTCCAACACAGCCGGTTGGCTCCCCATGAACATGACGACGACGATGTTTCTCTGTTCCGACCCAGCCATGTACACGAGCCCTGGCCGTACGTATGCGCGAGTAGGCGTTCGAGACCCCGCCCGTATGTACACATACGTGGTCGTATTTTCTTTCTTGCACACTGGCTATTGTACGTACGTGTACATGCTACGTGCGAGCCTCTACTACGACACATGCGCTCCTCTACATCCACCAGTATGTACGTACACGTTCGCGACCAGAATGACAACGCTATGTACGGTTCGATTAGGTGGGTCCCAACTATCAGGCACTTCCTTGTGTGCGAAGATGTAGATGGTGGGTCCCAGCAGTCAGGGGGGCGAATCGTTTTTTTTTTCCGGACACACTTCCTTGCGTGCGAAGATGTAGCTGGTGGGTCCCAGCAGTCAGGGGGGCGAATCGTTTTTTTTTCGGACGCACTTCCTTGCGTGCGAAGATGTAGCTGGTGGGTCCCAGCAGTCAGGGGGCGAATGTCACACCCTAGCTAGTCATGCATCAGAGTGTGTGCATCATGTTTAAAATTCCATTTAATTTTGAAATGGGGATTTGTGAAACCCTCAGATTCATTTTTGAAAATGACCCAAATAAAAATTTCTCCAAAAGGGTCCAAGAAAATGCTCATGTTGCTCTCTGAAAATATTGGACAGAGATAAAAATCAAACCAATATTTTTAAGAGCTCATAGATATTTATTTTGGGCATTTGGAATTAATGCATAAATATTTGCATTGGAAATATATTAGTTATATATATTAATATATGTTCAAAAATTATGCCACCTGATGGGGAGCTCTGGAATAATATATCTAGCTCCTGCAAAAATTGGCATAAGGTAATAAAATGATTTAATATTTTATTTAAATCAAAACAAATGTCAGAAATTAGAAAACGGAAATAAATAAAAGGGAGAAGCTTACCTGGGGCTCCTCCCTGTGCAGCCCAGCCAGCTGGCCGGCCCAGCCAGCAGGCGGCCCAGCCCGTCTCCCTCCTCTGTCGTCTTCGTCCTCGACAGAGGGAGGGGAGTGTGCCCGGCGCGCGCGCGCGCGCCACCGCGCCACGCCACCAGCTCGCCTGCCTGCCTGCCCCTCCCCTCCTCGTCTGGATGGCCTGGAACGACGCCACGCCCTCCCCTGCTCTCTCTCACTCTCCCCCGGTTCTTCCTCTCCTCTCCCTCGCTCTCTCTCTCCCGTGTCCGAATGCACCCATCGCCGCCGTTCGCCATAGCAGCCGCCACCGGCCTCCCCTCGCCTCCCCAACACGCTCCCCAGCTCCGCCGCGACCCCCTCTTCCTCCCCACCAAGCCAAGCCCCTCGGGAAGCTCTGCATCGCCTCCACGCCATCGTCTTCGTCCTCGACCGCCGCCGATGGTTGCTGTTGATTCGCCGCCGTTCGTGCTTCCCCGAGCTCGCTGACCCTCCCTGCATGATCCCCGTGAGCCCCTGCTTCGTTTCCCCCTAACCCCATGTTTGATTTCGAGCTCTAGCCGCCCCTCTACCGGAGCCGAGACGCTCCGCCGCACGGGCTCGTCGCCGGCGAAGCCCCGGTGACCATTTGGTCACGGGCGTGCACCCGTTGTGCTTGCCGCGACCCGTAGAGCCCCTCCAGCGCCTCAGCTCCCTCGCTTGCGAGCAGCAGCGCCGATCCCGACCGCACCCGAACTCCGGCCGCCGCTCACGAGCTCGCCGTCGTCGGTACCGGCCACCTCAGGCACGGCCACCACCACCGTTCGACGCGCGGGAGCAAGGGCTCTCCAACGAGCCCAATCACGGCCTCGCCCATGCCCTATAGTGCGTTTCCGTATCGCGCCGCCGTCTCGGGCCTCGCCGGCGTCATGTCGCCGGTGGGTTTGACCCACCTTGACCACGGCAGGACCCCCCCTGTGTCCATGACAGGTGGGCCCGGCCCTGTTAGCTAATTAGGATTAGCACAAACCGAATTAGTTAAACTAACTACCCCCCTGACACTGACCAGTGGGCCCCAGCGCCACTAATTCCTAATTAGGATTAAATTAACCCTGTTAAACCCCCTGTCACTGACGTGTGGAGCCCACATGTCAGGTTTGACCCCAGCCAGCCGCAGTTGACCACTGACGTCATGCTGACGTCATGCTGGCGCAATATATATATTTCTGGATTTAATTTAAATCAGGAAATTCCAGAATATTACTTAAACTTCAAAAATTCATAACTTTTATTCTGTAACTCCAAATCAGACAAATTATATATGTAAAATGATCAGAAAAATCCAATCTATCCATCTGTACTATTTTCATGCATGATCAAACAAGTTAAATTGATGTTTAAAGCAGAACAAGGAAAAGCACTTTAAAAGGCCATGTTTGAGTTTGAAATTTGAATCTTTGATTCAAATTGGTTCAAACCCTTCTGGTTTTAGTTGCATTAGCCCAACACACTCATATTGCCATGTTTCATGCATGCATCATGTTGTTGCACATTGTTTGGTGATGGTTGTGTATCGGTGTCCTTTGCGACAGGTTCTGCCTCCGAGGAGTACCGTGATTACCCTAACGAAGAACCATATCAGTGCATCGAACCATCAGGCAAGCAACCAACCATTTGACCATATCGATACAATCCCATGTTCTCACTCCTGCTCTCTTTTACTGCATTAAGACAACGCGTTTCAAACTGCTGTGTGCTACGGTAGTTGAACCCATTTCCTCTGCATGACCTGTCATTGCCACAGTAACTAGATGAAACCCACTAGCATGTGTAGGAGTTGATTGAGCCATATGTATGTGTTGTTCCTACCTTGCTATGCCTGCTATGCTTAGAGTCGTGTCAGGTCTGGTTCATCTGGGTGGTGGGCTAGAGTGAAATGATTATGTCGGTAATGAGAGTGGTGTGGTGAACACGATTTGGTAAAGGTATCGATGAGAGGCCATGTAGGAGTACATGGTGGGTTGTTTCATTGAAGCCGACCTTAAGCACTGAGATCTGTATGTGTGATTTAAGATACAGCTACTACCATGCATTGGGCCCTGAAATATGACCCCGCTCGACTTCTTATTCACCCTAGCTCTCTGTCCAGGAGTTGCAAGTAGTTTCTGGTGTTTGTAGCCTACTGGAGGCCGTGGACAGCGCTGACCGTAGGGGTGGGCTGTGATGCGGTAGGTACGTGGCCGGGTGTACCGAATACCCGTTAGGTATCTCGGGAACCCTGTTCACATCGTTCGGGGCTGTATGGGAAACCTCGGCCGGACTCCCTGCGGATGGAACCTGGATAGGCGATAAACCTGGACTAGAGGCTTAAGTGTTTAGGTAGGTCGTGGTCTACACCCACGTCGGCTTTCGCTTGAAGTCTGCCGAGCACATGTCGTGTGCAGACGCTAAGTGGTGGAAACATGTATGAAGAAGTACACCCCTGCAGGGTTAACATGATCTATTCGAATAGCCGCGTCCGCGGTAAAGGACTACTTGGTTGCCTATACAGTTCATAGACAAGTAAATGGAAACTACTAAAAGCCTCAAGATAGGTGTGAGTGCCGAGGATGGCTCTTCCGTAGGAAGACGGAGGCGGATCCTCGGTAGTGTATTGAAGTGGTGAGTAGTGGACTCGTGTGCGCAAAACCATTTCAAGTTGGAGTATCGTAGGATAGTCTAGCCAAGAGTCAAAGCTGGCTTGCTGCAATAACTCCACCAACCCTTCTTGAGAATATGCATGTATGTAGGATCTGATGTAAGTCTTGCTGAGTAACTTTGTACTCATGTTGCTATAATTACATTTTTACAGAAAACGCTGCAACCCCTTCTGATGGGTTCTATGTAGACATTGACATCAACGAGTAGGCTAAAGGCCCAGGTGGTGACCCTGAGCTTGTGAAGGACCACGTAGTATAGAGAGGCTTTCCAAGCCTCTTTTATTTTACTAGTTGTCTGTACTCAGACAAGTTACTTCCGCTGCTGGTTTGTATGACTGTATGACTTGAATGCTGGGTCGTGAGACCCGTACCTTTGTGTACGTTATGTATGGCTCCCTGAGCCTTAAATAAAGTACTTGTGTCATAGAGTCATGTTGTGATGCTTCGTTGTATTTGCACATATCGAGCATATTGTGTGTATGATTGAAATGCTTGGTATGTGTGGGATCTGACTATCTAGTTGTTTATCTTTAGTAGCCTCTCTTACCGGGAAATGTCTCCTAGTGTTACCGCTGAGCCATGGTAGCTTGCTACTGCTCTGGAACACTTAGGCTGGCCGGCATGTGTCCTTCTTCGTTCCTGTGTCTGTCCCTTCGGGGAAATGTCACGCTTTGAGTACCGGAGTCCTGTTAGCCCACTACAGCCCGGTTTACCGGAGTCCTGCTAGCCCAGTGCTACAGCCCGGACCCACTTGCTGATGACCGACACGTTCGAAGCTGGGTCATGGATGCCTGTCCCTGTAAGTCTGTGCCACTTTGGGTTTACGACTAGTCATGTCAGCCCGGGCTCCTTATCATATGGATGCTAGCGACACTATCATATACGTGAGCCAAAAGGCGCAAACGGTCCCGGGCAAAGGTAAGGCGACACCCGTGGGGATACCGTGTGTGAGGCCGCAAAGTGATATGAGGTGTTACCGGCTAGATCGATGTGACATCGAGTCGGGGTCCTGACAGCGTTGGCATCAGAGCCGGACTGCCTGTAGGTTCTCCAAGCCAAACTGGTCGATGTTGAGTCTAGAAATTCTTTAGTTATATGTAGGGGAATTGTTTGTGGGTTGGAACGTAAGGCTCTTTTTACTCCTTTATCTTATGACATTCTGATCTGAGTTAGTCTATTCTTCCACCGGGGATTAAGGAATTAGGATCTGTTCTCTCTATCAGGATCACGTGTTACTAATCAGTAGTACCTTATAGGTTTGATGGATACAAGCCTAGTTCAGTTCTACTACCACGTTATGTTGCTAGGATGGTCTCAGAACTTGGTATGATGATGATGAGTGTGTATGTAATCCTTTGTTAAATGTCTCAAAATCCTTCTTGAGCATTTACAGCTGTTATGCTGCCGAAATTTTGCTAGAAATTCTAATGCCTTTGCATTATGATTGTGCTTTCAGATGGCCACTCGCGACCTCAATCAAGTGGTTCGCCTGACTCGATGCCTAGATGTACCCGGCCATACTGCCAAGTTGGTCAGGGTAATGACTGGGGCTGGATACCGCTGGTATCCTGAGTACACGGTCGAAGAGCAATTTCGGGACTTTAATCAAAGCCAGTATCTCTGCACTGTCAGGATATTTCCATCTTATCCTGGATCCACCGAGCCCCTTCACTGCTCCTACGGACTCGGGGTTACTATTGAGATGGCTGTGCAGGACGCCGCCTACTCTATGATGACCATCATGCGAGTCAGATCTGGTTTATTTCGGGACTCTGATTTCCGGTATATGCCAGGATCACTTCCGGGAGCACAAGGGTATCTCCAGGCTATCTATGCTGACCCCACCCAGGAGGATTCACGGACTCGCACCACTGCTGAGATGCTCGAGGATAAGGACCGTGAAAATCGGGCCTTGAGGTTAGAGCTCTTTAATACCCATGCTGACCATTGGGCCATGTTGACTCGGTTTGCACCGGCGGTGCAAGCTAGATATTCGGATATGCGCGATCTCTATCCTGTGAGATCTGCTCTGCCAGACGTGATGGGTTGGCGTGATGTAGGAGGCATCACCCCACCTCGCGGTCCCCGCAGGCCACCGTCTGTTGGTCCAAGACCTCATCCTAGCCCATATGGTCCACAAGCTCCGCGAGATCGTCTGTTTCCGGATGATCATGTTGAGCTTCCAGGCTATGGAGGTGACTTCTACGAGGACTACTACGGATCGGTCTGAGTTAGTGGTAGTATCACTAGTTCGCACTAGCTGTGTCATCTATCGTCCCGCGTGACTCGTGGGATATGACCTAGTTTGTACTCTTTCCGGAGGTGTAGAAAAATAATGTATAGGAGCTTGGGATGCCTCCGATGAGATGTAGTCCTCTTTTCACCGTAATAGTACTTTGTTTGGTCTTGTACTAAACCCTGTATGGTGTGTATGACGATGGAATAAAAGAAGCAGTTTCTATATCTACCATGTCATAGGGATGATCATCTTGCATTCCGAGTTATTCCTTACATTTTGTATCCTATGTCGGAATTTTATCATCCTGACTAAATCATTGTCTTGTTTACCTAGGATGGTCAACACGCGCACTAACCCTGCTCCTCAAGAGAAGGCCGAAGGCAGTGAAGTCAGGGATGCAAATCTGCCTCATCCTCCTTCCCTAGCCGAGGTTATGATGGAAGCTGAGAGAAACAAGCGGGAGACCAACCGTTTGTTGGAGCGTATTGAACAGAACACGGCACACCATCAGAGAACTAACGTGGTGTCACTCAGTGATTTTATCAAATTACATCCACCCACGTTCCACCACTCCGTCGAGCCTCTCGACGCTGATGACTGGCTTCGCAGTATCGGTCACAAACTGCGTTCCGCGCTGGTAGCGGAGGCTGACAAGGTCACCTTTGCTGCATATCATCTTGAAGGCCCCGCTAGTCTATGGTGGGAGAATAATGGAGCTATGCGCCCAGCGGGCCATGTCACTACTTGGGCTGAATTCAGCGAGGCTTTCCGTGAACATCACATTCCGGAGGGTCTCATGGACCGTAAACGTGAGGAATTTTGCAATATCACCCAAGGCCGACTCTCTGTGGATGTTTACAGCAGGGAGTTTGGTAACCTCGCACGATATGCAACTGAGGAAGTGTCTACTGATGCCAAGAAGCAAGCAAGGTTCCGTAAGGGCCTTAGTCCTGAGCTTCGCCGCGACCTCCGTCTGCATGAGTGCACATCTTTTCAGAAACTTGTTAACAAAGCCATCAGTGCTGAAACTGGTCAGACTGACTATGACGCAACACGCAAGCATGGCCATGACATGGGTTCCTCATCCGGTGCTGGTCCTCAGAAGCGCCGCGTGTGGGTGCCCAACACCGCCCTGCCACCCAGGTTCACACCGAGGCCATCTTTCCAGGCGCCTCGCCCTGTTCAACAGTCTGCACCGGCCAAGCCCTATGGGGGTCCAACCAACAATGCTCCTCCACGTACCAGTTCCGTAACTTGTTTCAAGTGTGGGGAATCTGGCCACTATATGCGTGAGTATCCCCAGACCAACCCCAACCAATCTACTAAAGCCGTTGGCCGTGGCAAGCCGACAGGGAAAGTGTTCCACGCCAAGCCGGCCACCGCCTCACGTGGCCATGTCAACTGTATCTCTGCCGAAGAAGCTCAAGAGGATCCCAACGTCGTTCTCGGTACGCTTCTTGTTAACTGCCACCCGGCATCTGTTCTTTTCGATACAGGAGCCTCTCATTCATTTATATCCGAGAACTATGCTCGTTTGCATAACACCGCATTCTGTGACATGCCATCCACTATGGAAATTTCTACTCCTGGTTCTAGATGGCAGACCTCTAGGGTAAGTTATGGAAATGAAATCCAAGTCGACAGACTTGTTTTCCTTGCATCGTTGATAGCCCTTAAATTTTCAGATATTAATATCATTTTGGGTATGGACTGGATGTCAGCTCATCATGCCAAAATTGATTGCTTCTCTAGGACTGTTCAACTCACTCACCCTTCGGGCAAGATAGTCAATGTCTTGACCCGATTAGCCAAGCGACAATTATATTCTCTTAACGCCAGCCCTTTGCCAGACCTTGAGGACGTTCCGGTAGTCCGTGACTTTCCGGATGTCTTCCCAGAGGAATTGCCAGGTGTTCCACCTGACAGGGATGTTGAGTTCGTAATAGACCTCATTCCAGGAACCGTTCCGATTGCTAGAAGACCCTATAAGATGGCACCCCTAGAACTAGCCGAGCTTAAGAAACAACTCGATGAGTCCTTGAAAAAGGGTTTCATCCGCCCTAGTTCATCTCCATGGGCTTGCCCCGTCCTATTCGTCAAGAAGAAGGATGGTACGGACCGGATGGTTGTAGATTACCGACCTGTCAATTTGGTCACAATCAAGAACAAATATCCACTTCCCAGGATCAACGACCTGTATGATCAGCTCGCTGGATCCTTAGTCTTCTCCAAGATGGATTTGAGGTTGGGCTACCATCAAATCAAAATCAGAAACGGGGACATTCCTAAAACGGCCTTTGTTACTCGTTATGGCCAATACGAGTACACCGTCATGTCCTTCGGTTTAACCAACGCTCCAGCCACCTTTTCTCCGTTAATGAACTCAATCTTCATGGAGTATTTGGATAAATTCGTCATTGTTTACCTCGATGATATACTCATCTACTCCAAGAACGAGGAAGAACATGCCGAACATCTAAGGCTAGTGTTGAAGAAACTTCGAGAGCATCGCCTTTATGCCAAATTTTTAAATGTGAATTCTGGTTGTCAGAAGTGACCTATCTGGGTCATATCTGGTAAAGGTATTGTTGTTAACCCTGAGCGAGTTCAAGCCGTCCTTAATTGGACTCCACCCGAATCGGTCAAGCAAGTTCGGAGTTTTCTGGGCTTAGCGAGCTATTGTCGTCGCTTTGTCGAGAACTTCTCCAAAGTTGCCAAACCTCTAACCGAACTCCTCAAGAAAGATAAGAAGTTCGAATGGACTCCACAATGTGAGCACAGCTTTCAGGAATTGAAAAGACGCCTGACTTCTGCTCCCGTACTGGTACCGCCAGACTTCTCCAAGGACTTTGTTATCTACTGCGACGCCTCGCGACAAGGACTAGGTTGCATTCTCATGCAAGATCGACACGTAATTGCCTACGCTTCACGGCAATTGCACCCACATGAGGAGAATTATCCTACTCATGATCTAGAACTTGCAGCCGTAGTCTATGCACTTAAAACCTGGCGACATTACCTCCTCGGTAACCGTTGCGAAATATTCACTGATCACCAAAGTCTGAAGTACATTTTCACCCAACCGGATCTGAATCTCAGGCAAAGACGTTGGGTTGAGTTGATCACAGACTTCGACTTAGGAATAACCTACACCCCAGGGAAAGCCAACGTCATGGCTGATGCACTAAGTCGTAAATCTTATTGTAACAACCTGATGTTACAACAAAGTCAACCGCTTCTCCATGAGGAATTTCGGAAGCTTAACCTTCACATTGTACCTCAAGGTTTTCTTTCCACCTTGGTAGCAAAACCTACTCTTACGGATCAAATCATCGCTGCCCAAAAGCGGGATAAGGGAATATCTAAAATCAAAAAGAACATTGCTAGCGGAGGTGCTAGTTGTTTCTCCACAAATGATCATGGTGTTGTGTACTTTGAGAACCGTCTAGTGGTTCCCAAGAACCAGCATCTACGGCAGTTGATCCTTAAGGAGGCTGATGAATCTCCTCTCACCATTCATCCCAGTAGTACTAAGATGTATCAGGACCTACGCCAAAGGTTCTGGTGGACTAGGATGAAGAGAGAAATTGCTCAGTATATTGCAAATTGCGACATCTGTCGTCGTGTAAAAGCAGAGCATCAACGGCCTGCTGGCACCCTTCAACCCTTAGCTATTCCTGAATGGAAATGGGATAAAATTGGTATGGATTTCATTACCGGTTTTCCCAGGACCAAGAGAGGGAATAATGCTATCTTCGTCGTTGTCGATCGTCTTTCCAAAGTAGCCCATTTCCTACCTGTTCGTGAGAGTATAACCGCTAGTCAGCTGGCAGACTTATACATCTCCCGAATAGTGTCCCTCCATGGTGTTCCTTTGGAAATTAACTCGGATCGAGGAAGTCTTTTCACCTCTCGATTTTGGGAAAGTTTCCAAAATGCTATGGGAACCCGTCTCTCCTTTAGCACCGCCTTCCACCCTCAGTCGAGTGGTCAAGTGGAACGCGTCAACCAGATTCTAGAAGACATGCTTCGAGCCTCTGTTATCTCATTCGGAATGGACTGGGAGAAGTGCCTTCCATTTGCCGAATTCGCTTACAACAACAGCTATCAATCTAGCTTGGGTAAAGCCCCTTTTGAAGTTCTCTATGGACGACGGTGTCGAACACCCCTTAACTGGTCAGAAACCGGGGAAAGACAATTCTTTGGCCCGGATATGATTCAGGAAGCAAAAGAACAAGTTCGCATCGTTCGTGAAAAGTTGAAAACAGCCCAATCTCGTCAAAAGAGTCAATATGACCGAAAACATAAGGCTATGACTTTCGAGGTTGACGAGAAGGCTTATCTTCGGGTCACCCCTCTGAAGGGAACCCATCGTTTCGGTATCAAAGGCAAATTGGCTCCTCGTTACATTGGACCTTTTCGCATTCTTGCCAAACGAGGAGAGGTTGCCTACCAGTTGGAACTACCTCCGCACCTCTCCAGAGTCCACGATGTCTTCCACGTTTCTCAACTCAGGCGTTGCTTCTCGGATCCTATCCGTGGAGTGGACCACGGAACGCTTGATCTCCAAGATAATCTTACATATCGAGAGTACCCCATTTGTATCCTCGATCAGGCCGAGCGTACCACTCGACGTCATAATATCAAGTTTCGCAAAGTACAATGGTCGCACCATTCTGAGGATGAAGCAACTTGGGAAAGGGAGGATTGTCTTCGACTCGAGTATCCCGCCTTCTTCCCGGAGGAACCCAAATCTCGGGACGAGATTCTTTTGAGTGGGGGTGAGTTGTCACACCCTAGCTAGTCATGCATCAGAGTGTGTGCATCATGTTTAAAATTCCATTTAATTTTGAAATGGGGATTTGTGAAACCCTCAGATTCATTTTTGAAAATGACCTAAATAAAAATTTCTCCAAAAGGGTCCAAGAAAATGCTCATGTTGCTCTCTGAAACTATTGGACAGAGATAAAAATAAAACCAATATTTTTAAGAGCTCATAGGTATTTATTTTGGGCATTTGGAATTAATGCATAAATATTTGCATTGGAAATATATTAGTTATATATATTAATATATGTTCAAAAATTATGCCACCTGATGGGGAGCTCTGGAATAATATATCTAGCTCCTGCAAAAATTGGCATAAGGTAATAAAATGATTTAATATTTTATTTAAATCAAAACAAATGTCAGAAATTAGAAAACGGAAATAAATAAAAGGGAGAAGCTTACCTGGGGCTCCTCCCTGTGCAGCCCAGCCAGCTGGCCGGCCCAGCCAGCAGGCGGCCCAGCCCGTCTCCCTCCTCTGTCGTCTTCGTCCTCGACAGAGGGAGGGGAGTGTGCCTGGCACGCGCGTGCGCCACCGCGCCACGCCACCAGCTCGTCTGCCTGCCTGCCCCTCCCCTCCTCGTCTGGATGGCCTGGAACGACGCCACGCCCTCCCCTGCTCTCTCTCACTCTCCCCCGGTTCTTCCTCTCCTCTCCCTCGCTCTCTCTCTCCCGTGTCCGAACGCACCCATCGCTGCCGTTCGCCATAGCAGCCGCCACCGGCCTCCCCTCGCCTCCCCGACACGCTCCCCAGCTCCGCCGCGACCCCCTCTTCCTCCCCACCAAGCCAAGCCCCTCGGGAAGCTCTGCATCACCTCCACGCCATCGTCTTCGTCCTCGACCACCATCGATGGTCGCCGTCGATTCGCCGCCGTTCGTGCTTCCCCGAGCTCGCTGACCCTCCCTGCATGATCCCCGTGAGCCCCTGCTTCGTTTCCCCCTAACCCCATGTTCGATTTCGAGCTCTAGCCGCCCCTCTACCGGAGCCGAGACGCTCCGGCACACGGGCTCGTCGCCGGCGAAGCCCCGGTGACCATTTGGTCACGGGCGTGCACCCGTTGTGCTTGCCGCGACCCGTAGAGCCCCTCCAGCGCCTCAGCTCCCTCGCTTGCGACCAGCAGCGCCGATCCCGACCGCACCCGAACTCCGGCCGCCACTCACGAGCTCGCCGTCGTCGGTACCGGCCACCTCAGGCACGGCCACCACCACCGTTTGACGCGCGGGAGCAAGGGCTCTCCAACGAGCCCAAGCACGGCCTCGCCCGTGCCCTATAGCGCGTTTCCGTATCGCGCCGCCGTCTCGGGCCTCGCCGGCGTCATGTCGCCGGTGGGTTTGACCCACCTTGACCACGACAGGACCCCCCTGTGTCCATGACAGGTGGGCCCAGCCCTGTTAGCTAATTAGGATTAGCACTAACCGAATTAGTTAAACTAACTACCCCCCTGACACTGACCAGTGGGCCCCAGCGCCACTAATTCCTAATTAGGATTAAATTAACCCTGTTAAAACCCCCTGTCACTGACGTGTGGACCCCACACGTCAGGTTTGACCCCAGCCAGCCGCAGTTGACCACTGACGTCATGCTGACGTCATGCTGGCGCAATATATATATTTCTGGATTTAATTTAAATTAGGAAATTCCAGAATATTACTTAAACTTCAAAAATTCATAATTTTTATTCTGTAACTCCAAATCAGACAAATTATATATGTAAAATGATCAGAAAAATCCAATCTATCCATCTGTACTATTTTCATGCATGATCAAACAAGTTAAATTGATGTTTAAAGCAGAACAAGGAAAAGCACTTTAAAAGGCCATGTTTGAGTTTGAAATTTGAATCTTTGATTCAAATTGGTTCAAACCCTTCTGGTTTTAGTTGCATTAGCCCAACACACTCATATTGCCATGTTTCATGCATGCATCATATTGTTGCACATTGCTTGGTGATGGTTGTGTATCGGTGTCCTTTGCGACAGGTTCTGCCTCCGAGGAGTACCGTGATTACCCTAACGAAGAACCGTATCAGTGCATCGAACCATCAGGCAAGCAACCAACCATTTGATCATATCGATACAATCCCATGTTCTCGCTCCTGCTCTCTTTTACTGCATTAAGACAACGCGTTTCAAACTGCTGTGTGCTACGGTAGTTGAACCCATTTCCTCTGCATGACCTGTCATTGCCACAGTAACTAGATGAAACCCACTAGCATGTGTAGGAGTTGATTGAGCCATATGTATGTGTTGTTCCTACCTTGCTATGCCTGCTATGCTTAGAGTCGTGTCAGGTCTGGTTCATCTGGGTGATGGACTAGGGTGAAATGATTATGTCGGTAATGAGAGTGGTGTGGTGAACACGATTTGGTAAAGGTATCGATGAGAGGCCATGTAGGAGTACATGGTGGGTTGTTTCATTGAAGCCGACCTTAAGCACTGAGATCTGTATGTGTGATTTAAGATACAGCTACTACCATGCATTGGGCCCTGAAATATGACCCCGCTCGACTTCTTATTCACCCTAGCTCTCTGTCCAGGAGTTGCAAGTAGTTTCTGGTGTTTGTAGCCTACTGGAGGCCGTGGACAGCGCTGACCGTAGGGGTGGGCTGTGATGCGGTAGGTACGTGGCCGGGTGTACCGAATACCCGTTAGGTATCTCGGGAACCCTGTTCACATCGTTCGGGGCCGTATGGGAAACCTCGGCCGGACTCCCTGCGGATGGAACCTGGATAGGCGATAAACCTGGACTAGAGGCTTAAGTGTTTAGGTAGGTCGTGGTCTACACCCACGTCGGCTTTCGCTTGAAGTCTGTCGAGCACATCTCGTGTGCAGACGCTAAGTGGTGGAAACATGTATGAAGAAGTACACCCCTGCAGGGTTAACATGATCTATTCGAATAGCCGCGTCCGTGGTAAAGGACTACTTGGTTGCCTATACAGTTCATAGACAAGTAAACGGAAACTACTAAAAGCCTCAAGATAGGTGTGAGTGCCGAGGATGGCTCTTCCGTAGGAAGACGGAGGCGGATCCTCGGTAGTGTATTGAAGTGGTGAGTAGTGGACTCGTGTGCGCAAAACCATTTCAAGTTGGAGTATCGTAGGATAGTCTAGCCAAGAGTCAAAGCTGGCTTGCTGCAATAACTCCACCAACCCTTCTTGAGAATATGCATGTATGTAGGATCTGATGTAAGTCTTGCTGAGTACCTTTGTACTCATGTTGCTATAATTTACATTTTTACAGAAAACGCTGCAACCCCTTCTGATGGGTTCTATGTAGACATTGACATCAACGAGTAGGCTAAAGGCCCAGGTGGTGACCCTGAGCTTGTGAAGGACCACGTAGTATAGAGAGGCTTTCCAAGCCTCTTTTATTTTACTAGTTGTCTGTACTCAGACAAGTTACTTCCGCTGCTGGTTTGTATGACTGTATGACTTGAATGCTGGGTCGTGAGACCCGTACCTTTGTGTATGTTATGTATGGCTCCCTGAGCCTTAAATAAAGTACTTGTGTCATAGAGTCATGTTGTGATGCTTCGTTGTATTTGCACATATCGAGCATATTGTGTGTATGATTGAAATGCTTGGTATGTGTGGGATCTGACTATCTAGTTGTTTATCTTTAGTAGCCTCTCTTACCGGGAAATGTCTCCTAGTGTTACCGCTGAGCCATGGTAGCTTGCTACTGCTCTGGAACACTTAGGCTGGCCGGCATGTGTCCTTCTTCGTTCCTGTGTCTGTCCCTTCGGGGAAATGTCCCGCTTTGAGTACCGGAGTCCTGTTAGCCCGCTACAGCCCGGTTTACCGGAGTCCTGCTAGCCCAGTGCTACAGCCCGGACCCACTTGCTGATGACCGACACGTTCGAAGCTGGGTCATGGATGCCTGTCCCTGTAAGTCTGTGCCACTTTGGGTTTACGACTAGTCATGTCAGCCCGGGCTCCTTATCATATGGATGCTAGCGACACTATCATATACGTGAGCCAAAAGGCGCAAACGGTCCCGGGCAAAGGTAAGGCGACACCCGTGGGGATACCGTGCGTGAGGCCGCAAAGTGATATGAGGTGTTACCGGCTAGATCGATGTGACATCGAGTCGGGGTCCTGACAGTGTTGGTATAGAGGCCATGTAGGAGTACATGGTGGGTTGTCTCATTGAAGCCGTCCTCAGGAACTGAGTTCTGTGTTTGTGATCCATGATTCAGCTACTACCATACATTGGGCCCTGAAATATGACCCCGCTCGACTTCTTATTCACCCTAGTCCTCTGTCCAGGAGTTGCAAGTAGTTTCTGGTGTTTGTAGCTTACTGGAGGCCGTGGACAGCGCTGACCGTAGGGGTGGGCTGTGATGCGGTAGGTACGTGGCACGGTGTACCGGATGCCCGTTTGGTATCTCGGGAACCCTGTTCACATCGTTTGGGGCTGTGAGCGAAACTCCGGCCGGATCTCCTCATGGATGGAACCCGAATAGGCGATAAACCTGGACTAGAGACTTGAGTGTTTAGGTAGGTCGTGGTCTACACCCACGTCGGCTTTCGCTTGAAGTCTGCCGAGCACATGCCGTGTGCAGACGCTAAGTGGTGGAAACATGTATGAAGAAGTACACCCCTGCAGGGTTAACATCATCTATTCGAATAGCCGTGTCCGCGGAAAAGGACTTCTGGGTTGCTTATATCAGTTCATAGACAAGTGAAAGTGGATACTTTAAAATGCGCAAGATAAGCGTGAGTGCTATGGATGGCGTTCTCGTAGGGAGACGGGAGCGGATCCATAGTGGTGTATTGATATGGTGAATATGTGGACTCGTGTGCGCCACCTCAAAAGAGTCGCTTGCAGTCGTAGTTTAGGATAGCCACCGAGTCAAAGCTGGCTTGCTGCAGTTAAACCCCACCATCCCTTTGTTGAAAATGATGCATATGTAGTTAGTTCTGATGTAAGTCTTGCTGGGTACATTTGTACTCACGTTTGCCTATTTTATGTTTTTGCAGAGAGACTTCGGTCTCACTAATAGTTCCACGTGGACTTCGACGTTTAGCTTGTTACCTCAGCTACGATCTTGTGCCCTCGGCAGGATCTGATAGATAGTCAGGCTTCTCGGCCTTTTTCATTTATAGATGTCTGTACCCAGACATGATAGCTTCCGCTTGTGCTTTGACTTGTATGCTCTGATTTTTGGGTCGTGAGACCCATGTTTGTAATATCTCGCTCCTCGGAGCCTATTGATTAAAATACTTGAGTTGTAGAGTCATGTTGTGATGCCATGTTGTATTTGCACATATCGAGCATATTGTGTGTATGTTATTGAAATGCTTGGTATGTGTGGGATCTGACAACCTAGTTGTTTATCCTTGGTAGCCTCTCTTACCGGGAAATGTCTCCTAGTGTTTCCACCGAGCCATGGTAGCTTGCTACTGCTCCGGGACACTTAGGCTGGCCGGCATGTGTCCTTCTTCGTTCCTGTGTCTGTCCCTTCGGGGAAATGTCACGCTTTGAGTACCGGAGTCCTGTTAGCCCGCTACAGCCCGGTTTACCGGAGTCCTGCTAGCCCAGTGCTACAGCCCGGACCCACTTGCTGATGACCGACACGTTCGAAGCTGGGTCATGGATGCCTGTCCCTGTAAGTCTGTGCCACTTTGGGTTTACGACTAGTCATGTCAGCCCGGGCTCCTTATCATATGGATGCTAGCGACACTATCATATACGTGAGCCAAAAGGCGCAAACGGTCCCGGGCAAAGGTAAGGTGACACCCGTGGGGATACCGTGCGTGAGGCCGCAAAGTGATATGAGGTGTTACCGGCTAGATCGATGTGACATCGAGTCGGGGTCCTGACAGCGAATCATTTTTTTTTGCAAAATACGGTGGCCCGTCCGGTGGGTCCCCGCTGTCAGGTGGAGGAATAATTATTTTGCGCATAATAAGGAGGCACTTCCTTGCGGCTGCCGTGGACCCAGCTGTCAGCCTCTCCACGTACAATACTCTTCCAATGGAAGTCGGTCGTTGACCACATTGACTACGTCGCACCGAGAGCACCACGGTGGTGGACGGCGGCGAGGCCTAGGAAGGGGATGACGCGGAGCCGGGGATGACGCAGCAGTGGACGCCCATGCGAAGAGGATTAAGAGGGTTCACTAGTTTGGCTGTGGTGTGAGGCTGTCGTCGCCGCAGAATAATAGGGGGTGTGGGTGAGTAGAGGGATGTCCTGGCCAGCGGTGGGAGTAGTAGGGGGCGGTGAGGCCTCCGCGGCATCACAGTCGGCCACGGGAGGCAGGAGCATGCGACATGACCGACGCTGCTTTGGGCGACTGGAGCACGAAGACCAGAGGTTGAAGTAGCACTACGGCCGTTGGATGGCATCGTACGGTCACTGGAGCTAGAATCGTTCATATTGACTAAGTTGACAAAGCCCTCCATCCCCGTCAACTTAGTAGGCCCACAAGTCAGCCTCTCACCAAGGTGAGTCCCAACTAGCAGGCGAGTATTCATTTTTTTTGTGCGTAATAAGGAGGCATTTCCGGTGGGTCCGAGCTGACAGCGAGGGAACGTTTTTTTTCACGAAATACAGAGGCCCTTACGGTGGGTCCTAGCTTTCAGGTGGAGGAATCATTATTTTGTGCGTAATAAGGAGGCATTTCCATATGTGGGCCCCTACTGTCAGCCTCTTCTGATGGCTGTTGTTTGTTGACCATGTTGACATCGCCGCGCCGAGAGCACAAACGCGGTGGACGAGGGCGAGGCCCAGTAGGAGAACCACCTGGAGCCGGCGAAGCCACCGCAGCGGATGCCCACACTAAGGGGAGTAGGAGCGCTCACTGGTCGGCTGCGGGGTGAGGCTGACGTCGCTGGAAAATGACAGGATGTGTGGGTGGTTAGAGGGATGGCCTGGCGGCAGCACAGCCAGCGACGGGAGGAGGGAGCGGACAGTCCCACCGGCGCTAGTTTGGGCGACTGGAGCAGGAAGATCAGAGATTGAAGAAGCACGGCGGCCGTTCGATGGACATCCAACAGTCACCGCTATGTGTTGACTAAGTTGACAAAGCCTTGCGTATGCGTCAAAAAAAATTTAGGACAGCGTCATCGTCACCCTTGTAGGCCCAGAAGTCAGCCTCCACATCTGTGGAAAACAACATATAGCCCATTAGCCATTATTTTAAATAATTTACATCCCATTTGCTAATTCTTAAGGATATTTGAAGCCCATATTCTTTTTATTAGCATTACAGACCATATATTCTGGGCACTGCTAAAAAATTCAACGAAATTTTGCATATTTTGTTGGGGTCCAAGCTCTTTTAATCACGAAATTTCGAGTCACGTTAAAAATAATTTTCAAAAAATTATATCAAAATAAAATTTGAAAAACAATTCTCCGCAAAAAAAAAATGAATGAAATTTAGATGATATTTTAATGTAATTGTCAGTTCCTTGCACGGAACCTGAAGATGCATTTGTATGAGTAGTTTATCTTGTGGGAGAAAAGATGATATTTTAATGTAATTGTCAGTTGGCTTTAGTTTTTATAAGAGTAGAGAGTAGAGAAATCCTAAAAAATGATATTTTAATGCAATTGCCGGTTGGCTTTGGTTTAAAAATATACAACCCATTTCTTACAACTTATAGCCCATTTTCTAGGGAAGCCCATTTCTTACAACTTACATCCCTCCTCGTCTTGAATGATTTGCAGCCCAGCAGGGCTGAGAAAAGCAAGTAGGCCTCGGTTTTGGTACTCTCCAAAAAAAGGACTGGGCTAGCCAATTTCAGAAAGAAAAAATATATCAACTGGGCTCGTCATGTGCTTAATAAAAGCGTAAGCGTGGGCTAGACGGGCCACAGCTCCCGCACAGCGTGCAGTTGTGCTCCATCTCTGAAACTAAATAACAACTGGGCGAGCTGCTAGGTCCCTGGTGTTATCCGCTCGTTGTGTAATTTTCTCGTTTATTGACTACATTGACGATGGCGTGGGACCTACTTGTCAAACAATTAGGAGGAAGTATTTTTGTGGCTTGTAATAACGAGGCACCTGCTTGCGAAATGCAATGACCCTGGTGGGTCCCTACTTTCAGCCTCTCCACGTACAATCATCTCCTGATTCCTCTTGGTTGTTGACCATGTTGACAACGCCAGATGGCGGCGGGCACAGCGAGTGAACCAAGGCAGAGACCGACCGTGGAAGATGCGGTAGTGTAGTGGCAGGTGGAGGGGAGTACGAGGGCAACAACATGCAACTCAAGCATACAAATGGTACAAAAAGCCCAAGGATTAATTGTTCATCAAATTTTTAGAAAAAACCCAGATTGAACATGACAGTAACATCTAACCCAACCACTCTTTTTTGCAGTCGCAGACAAATGGATCAGTCTGTTCCATAAAATCAACATCCTGTGCAAAAAAATTATTCCAGGATGACTAGAACTTGTTGTAAATAGAATCCGAGCACGTTTAGAAGCCCATTTGTCCACCTGAAACTTCTTTTTTTGCTGTTCAACATGTCCGTCCCTGAGAAATCTCTTGCTGTAGAAATTAAGCCTATGGACAATAGTAACCTCGCATTCAACAGGAAGAATGTGACAAAGCTTTTGTTTGCCTGGTTGGATGCATATCGTCCCATCGTTATTGTCCTCAAACGAATGTCATGAGAACTGATACAATCCTTGTGCTTATTACGCCACCAATTGGTTATATGTTTTTCTCCATGTGGTTCTGCCTAAGTAGACATGAAGATTGAAAGTAGTTATGGTACGAAAAAAAGAGTATGTCGAAAGAATGACAGCTGAACAGTTAATTCTAGTACAATATATACGGGCTTTCAGTGTGCATGAAATCATCACCTCTATGTATAAATTCTCCAAAGATCGAAAGCATCGCAGCAAGCCAATAATTATGTCCAGATCAAAACTATACATTCTGATATATATGATCTTGACAGAATCCAGTAGCACTGATAGGCTATCAACGGACGAACTCTTCATTGAGCATATAACATAATATTAGTACCCAAAGTGTACTCCAAGATGATATAAAACTTATGCGCACAAATGAAAAATGCAGCATATGATTACAAATGTGTAGATGATAATATACGTACCTGAAAAAGTGAGGAGCCAAACACCAACTCCTTGTGATTATTGAACGGGTCACGAATTACACCCAAGGTCTCTAGTTTCGGCGCAGAGACGACAATTATTTGTGAAGGTGTATAACAATTATGAAGGAGCAACCTTTCAAGTGAAGGGGCATCTTCGATGATGAGTTGTTTTTCATTAAAACAAATTCTAATGCTTTTAAGGTGAGGTGACTTTATTTGGAGACAACTGATACAGATTTCTATTCCCAAAATAATCAGCAAGCGCTTTAGGGCAGGGCAATTGGAGTGGATGATGCTGTGCAGTGAGGCATCCGACAGATAAACCACCACTAGCAAAAGTTTTTTTAGCAGTGGGAGTTGAAGCATTTGTACCAGATCGTCTGGTAGATGGCACCAGGCGAAGGTGGCCGTGTGGAGAGAGGAGGAAAACCGCGAGATGGACAACGATGGTGTGGGCACGAATTCTTGGTGTGTTCGTGGTATGAAACTTTTATGCTGGAGTTTTCCAAATTCAGGGGATGTGAGCCAAGCGTCCACCTTGCCGGGTATGGACAGCAGGTAGCGTGTCGGGATGCAGAGGCATTGAACGGGGCCCTGCTGGTGAGAAGGGACGATGGCTCTGAGGAGATCAAATTCAGGAAGGGCAGATACCTGATCACAGTCGAGATTGAGGGGCGCGGTGCGCCATAGAGGGCGCCACCGAGTTGAGAGGACTTGTGTGGCAGCAATCCTTGGTGGTGAGAAGCGAGATGATCTCCTCAAGGATGACGTCCGGGAGATCGCTGATGCGGTCCCCGGAGATTCTATCGGTTCCTCAAATCCAGGTGGGAGGGGGGCCTCGCCGCTTCTCCCCGCGCTACTACGTGCGGGATCTACAACCGGCATTGCCGCTGGTGGGAGCCTCATCTTCTTGGCACTGGGGCCAGCCGACTCCATTTTCCTTGTGGGCGTCGCGCCGAGCTCACGGGTTTGAGCAGAGTAGCCAGAGACGAGCCTAGTGGCAGTGCGAGTGGGAAAGAAGGAGGGTTGGTGATTTCGATAGGAGTTGAAGAAGAGGAGCAGGCGTTTTCTGTACGAGTGAGGAAGAAGGTGAGCGGGGTTTTCTGCACTAACTACTCGCTTTTTCCCAAGAACAGCTCTCTTCTTTTGCGTTGTTGCATTGGAGCTGGCGCCATGCATGCAGGATGCATGTGCCTGCCGGCCACTGCATGCGCCTGGTTTGTTACTAGGCCTATTTAACAGGGTGGTTATGGAGTAAATTAAGGAGATCTATTTTCTCTGTGTGCATCCACCAAATTAGAGGATGTGGTACTGGATGCAGACACTCACATTAAACTAAGCTTCAGAAGATACGGTATGCATACTAACATTTAGAAGAACAAAAGTTCTGTATGTCTATGCATCTCAATGATTCACCATACTATAACCAATACAAAGTTGTGAGAAGGTGTGGATGCTTCTCTGAGCAAAGGGCCTCCCTGCACATGCATTAATTTCCTGGGCATGCTTGTTTCTTCTCAATGTTGCGAGCACTTTGAGCATGTTGGCAACTCCACAGCAAGCTAGCTACCTCATCTTGCAATTGATGCTGACACATTTGCAACAAACACATGAGGCAATAGAGATTACTCAACATGAGTCCATATTGCAGTTCCCCTGAAATCATATTCATTGCCCTAAATCTGAAAAGATAGGAAAACAGTGTGACAGCCTGGTTTGTGCCCTCTTCTTCTTTGCTTGATTTTCAGCTGAGTTGGTTTTGAATTTGGAGTTTTGAATCATTTCATTTGGATTTAACCACTTGGGTAACCCTTGATTTTCACCCAAGTGTCCCCTATCCTCCTCACAACCATCATTTAACCCCTGGCCAACCCAACAATATTGCTTGGAATATTTTTGTCAAATGAAAAATATTCATTTTGGCCTCCAAAACCCTAGCTAACTCATTGAGGTCCAAAGCAACCCTAATTTTTCTTGCCCCAAAAATCCTGAGAAAAATCCTAAATATTCTTTGAACCCTAGGACACCTTTCTAAGCAAAAATATTTCACAACTTTTTGGAATATTTTGGCTACAGAAAATAAAGTCACTTCTGGGCTGAAAGGGTAGTTTCTACAACAACTACCTTTTTACTAGCTCCATTGTAGCTGGTTTTCCCTGTGCTTGTTTACCTTAGAAAGAGATAGTAAAAGCGCAAAGCTCAACCCTTGAATCCCAGTAGTTTGACCTTAGTAACTCTCCAAAGTTATTGTCCAGTAACTTGTCAGCAGCACCATTTTACTTCTACTTCACCTGGAAACTAACCAAACCGTGGTAACATCTCAGTTTACTAAGGACTACACGCCAGTCATATTTGTTAGTGCGTAGGGTGGCCTGATGTCATGGTCCACGCGGTGACCACGTTCGTCCGAGCGTGCTGGCAAGCAATACGCGCGCTCTGCGCGTCGCCAGCTCCTCTGTTGAGCGCTTGTTCGCTGCTCGGCCAGCCAGAGCATGCCACCCCTCGCCACCATCCTCGTCTCCACCTCCATAACTCCCCCTGCCGCTCGCCGACGCCGGAGCTCGCCACAGCGGGCAAGGGCACTGTCCGGCCAATGGTACAGTCCGCGCGCACTGTGTTCGTCTGTTTCCTCCTCGCTCCTGTGCTCGTCCGCACACGCGCATAGTGCCTGCATGACCTCCGTCGCCTTCTCCATCGCTCTCTGGCACCATTCGTCGCCGGGCGCTGGGGACAAGTGTCCTCCGGCGGAGCCCGAGCCCTCCTCGCCGCCCCGACTATAAAAGCAGCCCCTCTACAGCCACTTGGAGCACCTCAGCCACTCCCACTCCCTCCTAGAACCACTAGAAGCCGCAGCCCGCCCGGGCAGGCCGCAGGCTGCCGTCCCGGAGCCGAGCTCGCTGGCGATCCCCTCTAGATCGTTCTCACAGCTCCGGCCCCTCCCAAGCCAAGGCAACCCCGCCAGGGCCAACGCCTCTCCTCCGTGAAACCAACCCACCTAGCTGGAGCCCGTGGAGCCGCCCCAAGCCACCGTCTTCTTCAACTCCGGCAACCTCCACCCTCTGCCGCCGCTAGAGAGGTCAAATCCGACGCTGTCCGGCCACCGTTAGCCACGCTACGGGTACGGGCAGGTGCGTAATCATCTTCTCCGTTGATGCCTCCCTCTCATTTTCCTCCAAGAAGCCTCACCGTCGGCGTGAGCTCCAGTGAAGCGCTGCCCCCCCTCTGTTTCCCTCTCTCCTCCCTCCGGCCTGACTAGCGGGGCCCGCTAGTTAGCCACTCATTACGCGCGCCAAGCGGTATGAGTGGTGGCGCCCCGGGAGTTTACGTTTTCGACGTCACCCCCTTTGTTTATTATTTCAAATCCATTTAAATTCCAGGAAACTTTAAATGGCCATAACTTTTTAACTATAATTCCAAATGCATTGATTCTTTTTGCATCGTGTTCTGTGAACAAAAATCTAACAACATCCAAAAGATGGGATTTTTCCTTGCTGTCTAGATTTTCTGGTAATTTTCAGAAGGTTTCTTGATATTTTCTTTTTGTGGTTTTGAATATTTTCAGCAGAGCCAGCTTCTCTTGAGGATCCCCAGGAGCTTTGTGAACCTCATTAGTACTAAGGCAAGCCACAGTAACATTTTCATGGTGCCAATTCAATATTTATGATTTTCCTAATTGAACTTATGAGTATTGATGCATTTAAATTAGTTATATAATGATTATATTCTGTTAAATGTTGGTTATGTTAAAATACTTGAACTATAGAATGATTGAAGTAAATTTTGTTGTTAAGCTATGGAGAACTTAGTTGCAAGTGATGAATAAATAATATGGTCATAGAGTTTAATGATTAGTTTAATTATTATTTTTGCATGATGAAAAGATGATGAGAATGCTAGAAATGATTCTGGTATAAGTAAGGTGTGATGTTAACCTAAATAGTAGCATGAGTTGATGATGGCTCCGTAGGAGCGTGATCGATGCAGTTATTTGCAAGGTTATGTGATGCATATGTTAAGTGATGCACAGTATGGCATTATGACACTGGTTATTTTCACATTAAGTTGAACCTGATTAATAACTCAACTTGAATATGTTGTTGACCGGGTCATTGTGCCGCTGAAACGAGTCTTTCCCAGTTCAACCACATGTGCCGGTATGGGACGACCTTAATGCGTTTCATTGTCGTGCCTCTGGTTCGTGCCTCCATTTAGGGAAGGTTATGGGCGTGCCGTACCCTGGTCCGGTAGGCAAGCATAACATTGTGAGCCTGTTGTTAAGTTAAGTTTTGGTACTGGGTCCCAGAGTGGATCATGGCCACGATGGTGGTCGAGGTGTCTAGAGGTAGACACGGGGCCACCCAGGACTAGCCCATTGGAGGTCTGAGTCGGAAAGGCCGGGAGAGTGTCATGACAATGAAATGGTTTCGTCGGAACACTGTTGGTTCACCCGAATGGGAGTGCGAGGCCATGGGTTCCGTAGTGTGGGTACAGTGTACTAACATCTACAGAGTGTTTTTAATCTATCGATAGCCGAGTCCAAGGTTACGGACACGCTCGAAAGTAGGGTACACCATGGGTCAACACTTAATAAAATATGCACCCTAAGTTGTACTGAGGATGGCAGGGAGGCCATCATGTTAAGTCGGGCCACGAGTTGGTCGGGTGGTGATCGTCGTAAGGATCACGGGCCACGAGTTGGTCGGGTTGTGATCGCCGTAAGGATCACGGGCCACGAGTTGGTTGGGTTTTGATCGTTGTAAGGATCACGGGCCACGAGTTTGTCGGGTTGTGATCGCCGTAAGGATCACGAGTGTATTTTTGGAATTATCATGTTTGTGGTCTGGTATTGATCACGTCCGGTAAGCGAGTCTAGGGAATGAGTACCAGTTGAACATAGTCCCAGCATGTTGGATATATGGTTGCACTGTTGCTTAAATGATTAAATATCATGATATTGTCTGTCATTATGTTTATGCTTATTGTGAGCTTGCAAGTACATTCAATGTACTGACCTGGTGTGTCATGCCAGATTTCAGGAATGTCTCATTGGAAAGGAGTGCTGTCCAAGTCTAGATCGTGTCCACATCGGTGTCCCTGTGTTATGGAGTCCTGCTATGACGTTGTTCCGCTGCCGAGTAGTTGTCATGATCGAGGCCCCTTTATGTTCACTAAATAATGTACATATTGTTCAGCCGCACCATGTGTGCCGCTTGGCCTCGCTAACTTTTGTAATATAAACTATGCTCCGCTAGCATGAATAAAAGCGGTTGTTTTTCTGTACCATGTTGTTGTGTGTTGCCAGAAGACAAGGTCTCTGGGCTGGCAATGCAAGGTAAACCGGTCGCTCTAAGCCGGGGTGCCACAAACAGTAGCTATACTTAAACGGTGTTGCAAAACAATAGCACATATTAATAGCTCGGCATGACAAAACACGATCATCTGGACGAAGGGGATACGGACCTGCCTGAGGAAGATTATATATAATTTCATAAGTCCTTGGTTGATTTCGACCTTCGGCTGCACTGCTTGTTTGCTCCTTCACACATGACAGGATCGTTCCGCACTGCATTTAGCAAGTCAACGTACGAATAAGCTAATTTCATCTTGTGGTGGTCATTGTACCTAGTTACGAATGTAGGAATACCTGGAGCACCATGAGGTTAACTGACAACAGGTAGATGCAGCCATATAAATTTTGTGCGGTGCTACCAAAATTTAGGTTTGTATCCCTTCCCATTACGAGAATTCTTCTTGAAGTTGGTAGAATGTGACGGCTTGTTCTTTCCATCAAACTTGCCTTTCCCCTGAGATTTTTTCTTGTTGTTTTGGGGCTGGGTGGGCTGGAAGTTCTTCTCGTGTACCATGTGGGCACTAGAAGCTCCCTCAACGACCCGAGCACGTGTGTCTTTTGCTCTCACCTTCTCCTCAAAATCAAGAGTGCTAATGAGATCCAAAACAGAAAACTCATGTCTCTTGTTTTTCAGAGAAGTAGCAAAATCGTTCCACGAAGGTGGAAGCATGGCAATGATGGTCCCAGCAACAAATTTGTCCGGCAACACACACTTAAAGTACTCAAGTTCCTTAGGGAGTGACTGTATCTCATCAGTCTGCTGAACAGCAGAGCGCTCATCAGTCATCTTGTAGTCACAGAATTGCTCCATGACGTACAACTCGTTGCCAGCGCCCGAGGACCCAAACATGGCCTCGAGCGCAGCCCACATGTCTTTGCCGCTGTCAAACAACATATATGAATCCTCAATGGAATCGTCAAGAACACTCAACAGGGCGGCTTTGAAGAGGGTATCCATGTTTTGAAAAGCTTCCTCTTGTGTAGGATGAAGATCGCCCTCAGGCTTACCCTTAGTGGCGTCATAGTAGTACATGATCTGAAACCAATATACTGCTCTTGTGCGACACCTTTTATATTGCACCCCCTTAAAAGTAGGCGGCTTCAAAAGCGCAGCAAAACCACTCGGAGTAAATTGCCTGTAATCAGGTTTTTGGATTGGATTGTTGAATATATGAGCAATTTAGTATGAGATTTAATCCGAATCTGCAGTAAATAGATCATGACGACAATTGCAAACATCAAAGTAATGATGCGGACTAAACCAGGAGGATAGAATCACATACTGCACAGCGGGAGCACAACCGATGTGGTTGATGTTGTCACTCATGTCGTTGATGAAAAGGTTACCGAGGTCGGGGAAGAAGGCTGTCGTTGAGGAAGTCGTCGCTGGCAGCAGTCACAGGAGTGTGCTCCCCAAAAACCTGATCGCCCTTCTCCCGTACAAGATCACGAAAGGCGGGGTTCGGAGGACTGTTGTCCCTTCTCGCGGTGCACGCCGGAAGGTGGGCTGGAGAAGAATTGCATGGCGGTGCAAAGATCTGGAACGGTGCGAAACCATGTGATACAGCAGCGGCTAGGGTAGAGCATGTCAAGTCGGTCGTGCGAGTATAATAGTAGGCCTTTGGCCCCCAAACCCCACGTCCAAGTCAATAATAGCCCCACCAAGGTTTGTCTCAAAAAACGAGTAATTAAGGCATCCGTTAGTCCCTTTAGTATAAATACTATATCATTAATAATGGCCCCACCTTTTGTCTCACAAAGTATGTTGAAGTACAACCGGCTACACATTTATTACAGTCCGCTTCTCTTCTCTCTCGTCTTCTCTCTCCTTCAACTAAGGACAAATACTATATTTAAATCCTTATAGCCTGCTTATGTCATCTAATTGTAGTACTTGTTCCAAAGTTACTCTCCACCGTGTAGTCTGAAATGCCGGGCGTGCAGCGGGCGGTGCCCTCGGTCGGCGCGCTGCTTCAACGGCGGAAGAAGTGAGAGGTCGCATCGCCCTGACTTGCCATCAATGTGGAGCGGCGGGCTCAGCTGGCGTCGGGCAGGAAGCGCACGCGGGAGGGTGGAGGGGTTTTTGTTGGTCCAAGAAGGTGAGAAGCCAACTTGGGATCGGTCCGGACGGGGAAATATCATGTGCTCCCATACTCTGTATATGACACTAGTTGTAACGCCCTCGATGCGGCTATATCTCCCACGTGTCGAAGCACGACTTAGAGGCATAACCGCATTGAAAGCAATGTCGCAAGTGAGGTAATCTTGGCACAACCCATGTAATACATAAGGGAAAAGAGATACATAGTTGGCTTACAGTCGCCACTTCACACAATACATAAATAAACATCCATCATTCAGTTTACACTCAAGGTCCGACTACGGAACCAAAATAAAAGAAGACTACCCCAAAAGCAACACAGATCCCCGATCGCCCCAACTGGGCTCCACTACTGATCGTTTGGAAATGAAACATAGTAACGACCAAGGGCCTCATCAAATTCCCACTTCAGCTCAGTTGCGCCATCTGCGCTGGCATCACCGGTACCTGCATCTGTTTTGGTAGAATCTGTGAGCCACGGGGACTCAGCAGTCTCACACCCGCGAGATCAAGACTATTTAAGCTAAAGGGAAGGCTGGTGTAATGAGGTGGAGCTGCAGCAAGCGACTAGCGTATATGGTGGCTACGATCGCAAAAGAGAGCGAGAAGAGAAGCAAGGCACGGTCGTGAAGCTAGTAGCGATCAAGAAGTGATCCTGAAACTACTTACGTCAAACATAACTCCAACACCGTGTTCACTTCTCGGACTCCGCCGAGAAGGGACCATCACGGTTACACACGCGGTTGATGTATTTTAATTAAGGTCAACTTCGGGTTTTCTACAACGAGACATTAACAAATTCCCATCTGCCTCATAACCGCGGGCACGGCTTTCGAAAGATAATACCCTGTAGGGGTGTCCCAACTTAGCCCATCACAAGCTCTCACAGTCAACGAAGGAATAGACCTTCTCCCGGGAAGACCCGATGAGTCTCGGAATCCCGGTTCGCATGACATTTCGACAATGGTAAAACTAGACCAGCAAAGCCACCCGACTGTGCCGACAAATCCCGATAGGAGCTGCACATAACTCGTTCTCAGGGCACAACAGATAGGTCAGCCTACGAGTGAAACCAGCCCTCGAGTTGCCCTGTGGTGGCCCCGCAGTCTGCCCGGTTCGGACCAACACTCGAAGGAGCACTGGCCCGGGGGGGCTAAAATAAAGATGACCCTCGGGCTCGCGAAAACCCAAGGGAAAAAGGGGTGTAGGTGGCAAATGGTAAAACCAAGGTTGGGCCTTGCTGGAGGAGTTTTATTCAAAGCGAACTGTCACGGGGGTCCCATAAATCACCCAACCGCGTAAGGAACGCAAAATCAAGGAACATAACACCGGTATGACGGAAACTAGGGCGGCAAGAGTGGAACAAAACACCAGGCATAAGGCCGAGTCTTCCACCCTTTACCAAGTATATAGATGCATTAATTAAAACAATAGATATTGTGATATCCCAAAATATCCGTGTTCCAACAAGGAACAAACTTCATCTTCACCTTCAACTAGCAACGCTATAAGAGGGGCTGAGCAAAGCGGTAACATAGCCAAACAACGGTTTGCTAGGACATGGATGGTTAGAGGTTTGACATGGCAATGTGGGTGGCATGATATAGCAAGTGGTAGGTATTGCAGTATAGGCATAGCAACAGAGCGAGCATCTAGCAAGCAAAGATAGAAGTGATATCGAAGGTATGGTCATCTTGCCTGCAAGGTTCTCAGAGTTGTCGAAGGCTTGATCCTCGTAGGCGTTCTCAACAGGTTCCTCGTACACGTACTCGTCTCCCGGCTCTACCCAAAGCAAGAACACAAGCAATGGAACAACAATCAAACAAGGAGCAATGCACAAGCAATATGATGCAATACATGACATGCTATGCGAGATGTGATATGCAATGCATATGTGTGCTCCGGAAGGAAAATGATGAACAAGGCATCAACTTGGCAATCCAAGTATGCCGCTGGAAAGATGAGATGATTTCGGTTGAAATCGATATAAAGATCACCGGAATCGGATGCACGGTTTGCAAATGACAAGCAAAACAAGAATGACGTGAATCTGCGTTTAACAGCACGATGCTACTTAGCACGCAACAAGAAACTATGCTACAGCACCCCAACATAAAAACAAAGCATATGGCAGTGATCTACAGAAGATGCTTAACAAAAGAGGAACACTGAGCTACGGCTAAATCACATCCTAACATGTTCAAACAAGCATGGTGAAAGTGCAAAAAAATATCAGGTTCACAGACTTAGTGAAAATACTAGCATGCCAGAAATTAACATCAGGAAGGCATGTTTAGAGCAAGCAAACAACAAGCTACAGGAACTTATAATAGTAAAACAAGGCATGACATGAATCTAATCAAAGCATAGATCAATAGTCCCTTACTGACCATAAGCCAAAAAGGACCATAAGAAATGATGGCACCCATGTAAACATAGCAAGTTTCATTACAGATCTCAGACTTAGTAGAAAACTGGGCATGGCAAAAACAAATAACAAGTAGGCATACACCCATCAAGAAGACATGGCATAGAAGCTATACATGGCCAGAACAACATCATAGCATACACGGATCAACTACAACAACCTTGTGAAAATTGAATCTCATGCAAACAATCTGCCAGGAAACATTTTGAAGCAAAAGTAGAGCACGAAAATGACATGCTAGACTACTCTATACATGCCAACAAAGGCATTGATGGATAGAGAACATCCATATGTTCAAAACACCCTTACTGATCATGCTCAAAAAGGGCATAGATCTCTCTGAAACAACATGAACATGTGGCATAAAAATAACAGCAGGACATGACTTAGTGAAAACACCAAGTTCCTGAAATCAGCAACATTATCATCCCTAGTTTGCATGCTTGTTCTAATCACCACATAACTCACAAAAATACATGGCATACACCCCTGGAAAGAAGGCATGGCATAGTTCAACACACATGTAGGGCTCAAGTTCATAAGGTGCACACATTAATCATGGCAAAAATGATAAAAGTGCAAGTTCTGTTAAGAAACAGAAACTAACATCACATAGCCCTCTTCCAACAGCATTTCGGGCATTAAGATGAGCTCAAATGAAAATGGTGCAATGAGAAAAAATGATCTACTCTTCGAGGCGAACAATTTGATATGCTACACGCCCAAAACGGAGCCACGAGTGCGGAGATGTCATGCGATGAAAATGCAAGAAAATTAACACAGAAAAGACTTAGTGGATTTCGGGGGGGAGAAGAAAGTCAACCTAGGGTGATCTTGGATCTGGATCTGGCCGGATCGGGGTGTCGCCGGAGTCTCGCCGGAGTTGGAGCTCGGGCGGAGGTGGCCGGAGCGGAGTCAGCCGGCGGCGCGCGGGGCCGAGGCCGGAGGCGGGGCGGACGACGGCGGCCGGCG
>NC_041382.1:393385064-393448107 GCF_002162155.2 Triticum dicoccoides
GAAGCCCCCGTGTCGCGCTGCGATTCGCCGGGGGCGCGGCGGCGGACGCGTCCGGTCCGATCGGGACGTGTCCGGTGGCGCGGAGAGGGATTTTTGCTAGGGTTTCCCGTGAATTTGGGGGAGGGATCTATATATAGAGGTAGAGGGAGCTAGGAGACTCCAAATGGGGTGCGGTTTTCGCTCACACGATAGTGATCGAACGACCGAGAGCATGGAGGTGACTTAGATGGGTTATTGGGCTGTTTTGGAGGGTTGTTGAGCTGCAACTTAAAAGAGGCCTTTGCGAGAGTGCAGTTAACCGTTGGAGTACCAAACGAACTCCAAATGACCCGAAACTTGACAGGTGGTCTACCGGTGCTATACCAGGGCCACTTGGCAAGGCTCGGTCCATCCCGAGAATGTTCAACACCCGCACACGGAAAAATGTAAAAGGGGACGCCGGGGAACATAGGAGTGCCGGATTGCAAAACGGACAACGGGGAAAATGCTCGGACTCATGAGACGAACACGTTTGCAAATGAGATGCACATGATGACATGATATGAGATGCATGACATGGACAAAATGCAAAACGAAAACAAAACCGAACCACGGAGGGAATAACATAGCACATGTCCGAAAATGGCAACAGTTGGAATTACAAATATGGAAAGTTACATCCGGGGTGTTACAACACTCCACCACTACAAGAGGATCTCGTCACGAGATCTAGGACTGAAAGAACTCCGGATATTCGGAATGGAGGTGATCCTCGCGCTCCCAGGTGGCTTCTCGGTCGGAATGGTGTGACCACTTCACTTTCAGGAATTTGATTGACTTGTTGCGAGTCTTGCGCTCGGTTTCTTCAAGAATAGCAACGGGGTGCTCATGATAAGAGAGATCTTCTTGGAGGTCAATTTCTTCAAAGTTGATGGTGCGCTCAGGAATCTTGAAGCACTTGCGAAGCTGTGACACGTGAAACACATCGTGCACGTTTGCAAAGTTGGATGGAAGCTCAAGTTGATAGGCGAGATCGCCTCTTTTGCCAATGATCTTGAAAGGACCCACGTATCTAGGGGCAAGCTTCCCTTTGATACCGAAGCGACGAGTGCCTTTCATTGGAGAGACGCGGAGGTAGACATGGTCTCCGATTTCAAAAGCCACATCACGGTGCTTGTCATCATAATAGCCCTTCTGGCGCGATTGCGCGGCTTTAAGATTCTCACGAATGACTTTGCACATTTCTTCGGCTTCTGTGATCAAGCCGTTGCCAAGAAGTTGGCGTTCACCTGTCTCGGACCAATTGAGAGGAGTACGACACTTTCTGCCATAGAGAATTTCGAATGGGGCCTTGCCCGAACTTGCTTGGAAGCTATTGTTGTAGGAGAACTCGGCATATGGAAGACACTCTTCCCACTTCATGCCAAAGGAAATGACACAAGCCCTGAGCATATCTTCAAGGATTTGATTGACTCGCTCGACTTGGCCACTAGTTTGAGGATGGAAAGTTGTGCTGAAACGAATGTTGGTGCCCATGGCCTTTTGAAAGGAGTCCCAGAACTTAGAAGTGAAGATGCTTCCACGGTCTGAAGAGATCAATTGTGGAATACCATGCAAGCAGACAATTCTTGAGGTGTATAGCTCTGCCGGCTGAGCTGCTGTGATAGATTCTTTGACAGGAAGAAAATGAGCCACTTTAGTAAGCTTGTCAATGACAACGAAGATAGCATCATTTCCACGCTTGGACTTAGGAAATCCAGTCACGAAGTCCATCTCGATATGATCAAACTTCCATTCCGGAATAGCAAGAGGTTGGAGGAGACCCGCTGGTCTTTGGTGTTCTGCTTTCACCCTTCTGCAGACATCACATTCATTCACGAATTGAGCAATTTCTCGCTTCATTCGAGTCCACCAATACGACTGCTTGAGGTCATGGTACATCTTCGTACTTCCAGGATGAATGGATAGGAGAGAATTGTGCGCCTCGTTCATGATGACTTTTCTCAGATCGCCTTTAGGAACCACAATACGATCCTCAAAGAAAAGAGTATCTTTGTCATCCAAGCGATAGCACTTGTATTTGGAAATGCCCTTGTCAATACCACGTTTCACCTTCTTCACCATGGCATCCAGGAGTTGTGCCTCCCGAATTTGATCTTCCAAAGAAGGAGAGACTATGAGGTTGGCAAGAAAGCCTTGAGGAACAACTTGAAGATTCAGTTTGCGGAAAGCTTCACAAAGATCCGGTTGAAATGGCTTGAGAATTAGACTGTTGCAATAAGCCTTTCTACTCAGAGCATCTGCAATCACATTCGCCTTGCCAGGAGTATATTCAATATTTGGATTGTACTCTTGAATCATTTCGACCCATCGAGTTTGCGTGAGGTTGTGGTTTGGTTGAGTGAAGATATACTTGAGACTCTTGTGATCGGTGAAAATGTCCACTTTCCTTCCCAACAAGAGATGTCTCCATGTTATCAATGCATGGACAACTGCCACCAACTCAAGATCGTGAGTGGGGTAGTTCTTTTCGTTGGGCTTCAACTGACGAGAGGTATAGGCCACAACCTTCTTCTCTTGCATTAACACAGCACCGAGACCTTGCAAGGAAGCATCACAGAAAACTTCGAATGGCTTGGATTCGTCAGGAGGAGTCAAGACAGGAGCTGTAACTAGCTTCCCTTTGAGGGTGTTGAAAGTGACATCACACTCACGCGTCCAGACATACTTGACATGCTTCTGGAGGAGTTTGGAAAGAGGCTTTGCAATCTTAGAGAAGTTCTCAATGAATCTTCGACAATAGCTTGCAAGCCCAAGAAAACTGCGGAGCTGCTTGACATTCTGAGGAGGTTCCCAATTCAGAACCGCAGAAACCTTCGCCGGATTAACAGCAATTCCCTTGGCGGAGATGATGTGACCAAGATAAAGAACTTCATCAAGCCAGAACTCACATTTGGAAAACTTCGCATAGAATTGATGCTCTCTGAGCTTGTCGAGCACCAATCGCAAATGTTTGGCATGATCCTGCTTGTTCTTGGAGAAGACCAAAATATCATCGAGATACACCAAGACGAAATCATTGGTGTAGGGGTTGAAGATAAAGTTCATCATGCGAGAGAAAGTTGGAGGAGCATTGACAAGGCCGAAAGACATGACAGTATATTCATAAGAACCAAAGCTTGTTCTGAATGCTGTCTTGGGAATATCTTGTTCACGAATGCGAATCTGATGATAACCCATACGAAGGTCAAGCTTGGAGAATACTTTAGCACCTTTGAGTTGCTCGAATAGCTCATTGATGTTAGGAAGTGGATTGTCTTCTTGTTCAATGGACGGTAATCGACACAAAGTCGGTCCGTGCCATCCTTCTTCTGGACAAAAAGAACTCCACATCCCCATGGAGATGAACTCGGTCTGATCAAACCCAGACGCTCTTGTTCATTGAGCTGCTTCTTCAATTCTTTCAGCTCCTTGGGTCCAAGCTTGTAAGGACGCTTGCAAACGGGTTCAGTGTCGGGCTCAAGATCGATAACGAATTTGACTGGCCGATGCGGAGGCATACCCGGAAGCTCTTCTGGAAAGACATCTTGGTACTCACAAACGACTGGAATTTGAGAGATTGCATCCAACTCGCCCTTCTCATTGAGAGAAAACAACCGAATGGTTTCATCACGAGCAGCATAGATGATAACATCCTCAGAAGGGTGTGTCATTTGAATTTGCCTGGCAGCACAATCAAGCTGAGCCTTGTGCTGAGAAAGCCAGTCCATCTCGAGAATTAGAGCAATATCCGAGTCACCAAGAACAACTGGAGAAGACAGAAATCTATAGTCGCCCATCTTGATTGTGGTATCCGGAACCACCAAACTGGAGCTCAACCGTTTACCCGGAGAAATGACAGCCATGGGTTTATCCAAATGAGAAGAAGTGAAATCATGCTTGGCAAAAAACGGTCTTGACATGAAACAATGCGATGCACCAGTATCGAATAAGACTTTTGCAGGAATAGAGTTAACTTGAAGGTTACCCATGATCACATCTGAAGAATCCTCTGCCTGAGCTGCATTCATCAAGTTCACTTTTGCATGCTTTGGATTATGCTTGACCACTGCATTGCTTGAAGACCTCACAGGAGGAGGAGGAGGAAGGCGCATTTGGTTGAAGCATTTGTTCGCATAGTGACCCTTCTGCTGGCACTTGTTGCAGGTCACCTCTGAGAGCGGACGGTGATAAGGAGCATTTGACTTTGGAGCTTGAGGCTGAGACTTGTTCTGGTAGCTTGGGTTGGGTGGGTGGGAAGATCCACGACCACCTGAGTTCTTCTGCTGGTAAGGCTGGCAAAACGGAGGAGGAGGAAGGTAGAACTTTTGCTGCTTTGCTGCCACTTGAGAGGAAGAAGACTGAACTGCATCCCTGATTCTCTTCTTCGAAGCCTCACACTTGAGCTGAGCACCTTCTTGCTTGAGGGCCATATTGTAGAATTGATCAAACTGAGTAGGCTCAACAAGAACGGGAGCTAACTGCAGATCCTCTCTAAGGCCACCTCTGAACTGATAGATCATACTCTTCTCATCAGGAACGTCTTGTTTAGCGAAGCGAGCAAGTTTCTGAAACTGTATGTTGTATTCGTACACTGACATGTTTCCTTGCTTGAGATTGCGGAACTCCTCACGCTTGCTCTCAACAACACTGGTAGGAATGTGATGAGCTTTAAAGTCCCGACAGAAGTCAGTCCAAGTAATCACTCGACCTCCTCTGGAATCCTTGTATTGCTGGAACCAATCAGCTGCCTGATCCTTGAGCTGAAAAGACGCGAACTTGATGTAGTCCTCAGGCCGGACATTGCTGCATTCGAAATGCTTATTGATATCCACGAGCCAATCGTCGGCGTCTGTGGCCTCGGCACAGTAGCTGAAAGACTTTGGCTGATTTGCAAGGAACTGGTTGAGGGTATGGAACTGAGGCTGATGGTAGAACTGCCCTTGACCTTGATTCCCTTGGTTGCCTTGGCCTTGGTTACGCTCTTGCATCAGCTGAATCAACAACTGAGCGTTGGCATTAGTGGTTGCCATCAAAGTTTGCCATGCCTCCGGAGGCGGAGGTGGAGGTGGAGGGTTCGCCTGACTCCCATCACTGCGTTCCGGATTCTGACGCGTTGGTGGAGCCATCCTGAAGAGGGTGACATCCGTTAGCATCTTGATAGACAGATAGACAAGTTGAATCAATGGATAGAAATTGCAACATATAGTCTTCACAATAAACATTCGAACAGGGATGAACGAATGAATTCCAAAGTAAACATCACGTCCATTAAGGTGAGAAGCCACTTGATAAGAGATTGATGAATGAAAATAAAAACAAGGTATGAATGGAACAAATAAGTGGTAAGGATTACCCAATCACAAAGCAAATATCTGCGGAAGAAATGCTAGAGCTACTTGAATCCCACCTATAAACTCCCGAAACTTTCCGGTTATGCAATCAGGTGTTGGGGATACAGGGGAAGCAATATATCTCACCCAAACTAACAATTCCTACATCCAGCTGTATCCATCCGTCAACACATAACCAAGAAACCTTCGGAAATCGTGTACCTCAACCTTCGAATAGCATCCGTTATACGAGTCATGGCAATACTCCCGTACTCACCTCAGTACTGGGTTAGCGGGGTTATCTCACCAACGAACTGCATAAAAGAGATTTTTGATGTCGGCGTACTAAACTCAGGTATTGTAGAACTGCAACAATAAAATTATGACGACAACACCTCAGAGCTCAACTCCCCGGGACACTTCCACTAAACCCCTGACAGGAGGCACCAAGACAATGTTCTCATCATAAAACCATCGGAACGATTCCAAGATACCCGCGTGATCCTAAAAAAAAATTTAGTGAAATTTGAGGACAGGAAAGTCAAAACTTCTACGTCAGGAGACCTCACCAGAGCGACGAAGGGACTGAGGAGTAAAAAGAATTCCTAACTCTCCGATATATATATAATCCTAAATGACTCAAAACATTTTTCTAGACACAACTCGGCCGCTAAAAACGATCAAGCAATGGGGCTCCTAAGGTCGGGGAAGGCTCTGATACCAACTTGTAACGCCCTCGATGCGGCTATATCTCCCACGTGTCGAAGCACGACTTAGAGGCATAACCGCATTGAAAGCAATGTCGCAAGTGAGGTAATCTTCGCACAACCCATGTAATACATAAGGGAAAAGAGATACATAGTTGGCTTACAGTCGCCACTTCACACAATACATAAATAAACATCCATCATTCAGTTTACACTCAAGGTCCGACTACGGAACCAAAATAAAAGAAGACTACCCCAAAAGCAACACAGATCCCCGATCGCCCCAACTGGGCTCCACTACTGATCGTCTGGAAATGAAACATAGTAACGACCAAGGGCCTCATCAAATTCCCACTTCAGCTCAGTTGCGCCATCTGCGCTGGCATCACCGGTACCTGCATCTATTTTGGTAGAATCTGTGAGCCACGGGGAGTCAGCAATCTCACACCCGCGAGATCAAGACTATTTAAGCTTAAGGGAAGGCTGGTGTAATGAGGTGGAGCTGCAGCAAGCGACTAGCGTATATGGTGGCTACGATCGCAAAAGAGAGCGAGAAGAGAAGCAAGGCACGGTCGTGAAGCTAGTAGCGATCAAGAAGTGATCCTGAAACTACTTACGTCAAACATAACTCCAACACCGTGTTCACTTCCCGGACTCCGCTGAGAAGGGACCATCACGGTTACACACGCGGTTGATGTATTTTAATTAAGGTCAACTTCGGGTTTTCTACAACCGGACATTAACAAATTCCCATCTGCCTCATAACCGCGGGCACAGCTTTCGAAAGATAATACCCTGCAGGGGTGTCCCAACTTAGCCCATCACAAGATCTCACGGTCAACGAAGGAATAGACCTTCTCCCGGGAAGACCCGATGAGTCTCGGAATCCCGGTTCGCATAACATTTCGACAATGGTAAAACTAGACCAGCAAAGCCACCCGACTGTGCCGACAAATCCCGATAGGAGCTGCACATATCTCGTTCTCAGGGCACAACGGATAGGTCAGCCTACGAGTAAAACCAGCCCTCGAGTTGCCCCGTGGTGGCCCCGCAGTCTGCCCGGTTCGGACCAACACTCGAAGGAGCACTGGCCCGGGGGGGCTAAAATAAAGATGACCCTCGGGCTCGCGAAAACCCAATGGAAAAAGGGGTGTAGGTGGCAAATGGTAAAACCAAGGTTGGGCCTTGCTGGAGGAGTTTTATTCAAAGCGAACTGTCACGGGGGTCCCATAAATCACTCAACCGCGTAAGGAACGCAAAATCAAGGAACATAACACCGGTATGACGGAAACTAGGGCGGCAAGAGTGGAACAAAACACCAGGCATAAGGCCGAGTCTTCCACCCTTTACCAAGTATATAGATGCATTAATTAAAACAATAGATATTGTGATATCCCAAAATATCCGTGTTCCAACAAGGAACAAACTTCATCTTCACCTGTAACTAGCAACGCTATAAGAGGGGCTGAGCAAAGCGGTAACATAGCCAAACAAAGGTTTGCTAGGACATGGATGGTTAGAGGTTTGACATGGCAATGTGGGTGGCATGATATAGCAAGTGGTAGGTATCGCAGCATAGGCATAGCAACAGAGCGAGCATCTAGCAAGCAAAGATAGAAGTGATATCGAAGGTATGGTCATCTTGCCTGCAAGGTTCTCAGAGTTGTCGAAGGCTTGATCCTCGTAGGCGTTCTCAACAGGTTCCTCGTACACGTACTCGTCTCTCGGCTCTACCCAAAGCAAGAACACAAGCAATGGAACAACAATCAAACAAGGAGCAATGCACAAGCAATATGATGCAATACATGACATGCTATGCGAGATGTGATATGCAATGCATATGTGTGCTCCGGAAGGAAAATGATGAACAATGCATCAACTTGGCAATCCAAGTACGCCGCTGGAAATATGAGATGATTTCGGTTGAAATCGATATAAGATCACCGGAATCGGATGCACGGTTTGCAAATGACAAGCAAAACAAGAATGACGCGAATCTGCGTTTAACAGCACGATGCTACTTAGCACGCAACAAGAAACTATGCTACAGCACCCCAACATAAAAACAAAGCATATGGCAGTGATCTACAGGAGATGCTTAACAAAAGAGGAACACTGAGCTACGGCTAAATCACATCATAACATGTTCAAACAAGCATGGTGAAAGTGCAAAAAAATATCAGGTTCACAGACTTAGTGAAAATACTAGCATGCCAGAAATTAACATCGGGAAGGCATGTTTAGAGCAAGCAAACAACAAGCTACAGGAACTTATAATAGCAAAACCAGGCATGACATGAATCTACTCAAAGCATAGATCAATAGTCCCTTACTGACCATAAGCCAAAAATGACCATAAGAAATGATGGCACCCATGTAAACATAGCAAGTTTCATTACAGATCTCAGACTTAGTAGAAAACTGGGCATGGCAAAAACAAATAACAAGTAGGCATGTTCGTGAGCTCGATGCACTCACTAAAGAGCATCTCACGATAAACTAAGCATACACCCATCAAGAAGACATGGCATAGAAGCTATACATGGCAAGAACAACATCATAGCATACACGGATCAACTACAACAACCTTGTGAAAATTGAATCTCATGCAAACAATCTGCCAGGAAACATTTTGAAGCAAAAGTAGAGCACGAAAATGACATGCTAGACTACTCCATAAATGCCAACAAAGGCATGGATGGATAGAGCACATCCATATGTTCAAAACACCCTTACTGATCATGCTCAAAAAGGGCATAGATCTCTCTGAAACAACATGAACATGTGGCATAAAAATAACAGCAGGACATGACTTAGTGAAAACACTAAGTTCCTGAAATCAGCAACATTATCATCCCTAGTTTGCATGCTTGTTCTAATCACCACATAACTCACAAAAACACATGGCATACACCCCTGGAAAGATGGCATGGCATAGTTCAACACACATGTAGGGCTCAAGTTCATAAGGTGCACACATTAATCATGGCAAAAATGATAAAAGTGCAAGTTCTGTTAAGAAACAGAAACTAACATCACATAGCCCTCTTCCAACAGCATTTCGGGCATTAAGATGAGCTCAAATGAAAATGGTGCAATGAGATGAAATGATCTACTCTTCGAGTCGAACAATTTGATATGCTACACGCCCAAACGGAGCCACGAGTGCGGAGATGTGATGCGATGAAAATGCAAGAAAATTAACACAGAAAAGACTTGGTGGATTTCGGGGGGGAGAAGAAAGTCAACCTAGGGTGATCTTGGATCTGGATCTGGCCGGATCGGGGTGTCGCCGGAGTCTCACCGGAGTTGGAGCTCGGGCGGAGGTGGCCGGAGAGGAGTCGGACGGCGGCGCGAGGGGCCGAGGCCGGAGGCGGGGCGGACGACGGCGGCCGGCGGCGCGCGGGGCCAAGGCCGGGCGGGGTGGACGACGGCGGGCCGGGAGGTGGTCGGCGGCGGGCGAGCGGCGGCGGCGGCGGCGGGGGAGATGGCCGGCGGCGGAGGCGCGGGAGCGCGGCGGCGGCACGCACGGGCTGGGCGGGCCCCGCCTGGGCCCGACGGGCCGGCGGCGCGGCGAAGCCCACGTGTCGCACTGCGATTCGCCGGGGGTGCGGCGGCGGACGCGTCCGGTCCAATCCGGACGTGTCCGGCGGCGCGGAGAGGGATTTTTGCTAGGGTTTGCCCGTGAATTCGGGGGAGGGATCTATATATAGAGGTAGAGGGAGCTAGGAGACTCCAAATGGGGTGCGGTTTTCGCCCACACGATCGTGATCGAACGACCGAGAGCATGGAGGTGACTTAGATGGGTTATTGGGCTGTTTTGGAGGGTTGTTGGGCTGCAACTTAAAAGAGGCCTTTGCGAGAGTGCGGTTAACCGTTGGAGTACCAAACGAACTCCAAATGACCCGAAACTTGACAGGTGGTCTACCGGTGCTATACCAGGGCCACTTGGCAAGGCTCGGTCCATCCCAAGAATGTTCAACACCCGCACACGGAAAAATGTAAAAGGGGAAGCCGGGGAACATAGGAGTGCCGGATTGCAAAACGGACAACGGGGAAAATGCTCGGAATCATGAGACGAACACGTTTGCAAATGAGATGCACATGATGACATGATATGAGATGCATGACATGGACAAAATGCAAAACGAAAACAAAACCGAACCACGGAGGGAATAACATAGCACATGTCCGAAAATGGCCAGAGTTGGAGTTACAAATATGGAAAGTTACATCCGGGGTGTTACACTAGTCTATGTTACTACTCCCTCCTTTCCGGTTTATAGAGATGTTTAGAGTAACATACTAATATGTTACAGTATAAGTTTGTCACATCCCTTGCTTCTGGTACTGCCTGGTGTGGGCATCTTGTTGCATCATGTTTAAACTCTTTTGAAACATGAAATGGGGATGTTCAAACCCTAGCATCAAATGTAATTCAAATAGGTTCAACCTAAAAATATTTTCAATGAACTCAAAATGCCCGTTAAAAATGTTCATCATTTCTGGATTAAGGTGGAAGCATCTACCAAAAATGGTTTGCATTTTTGAAGGACATATTTGGGCTTTTAATTAAATCAATAAGTATTTGAGTTGGAGCTATAAAATTCTATAAATAATTACATAGCACCAATATTTCTGAAAATTGTAGAGGGTCTCTGGAATAAGTCCATCTTGCAGCCACTACTTTTCTCAGAATTTACCAAAATGATTTAGTGGTTAAACTAAATCAAAACAAAGGTTAAAAAATGAAAAAATGAAAAAGAGAGAGAGAGAGGGGGGAAAGGACCCAGGTCCACTTACCTGGCTGGGCCGCCCCAGCTGGCATGTGCCAGTCGTCACCCACCTCTACCAGTAGGCAGAGGAGGGACAGCGCACGACGCGCGCGGGCGCCACGCCACCAGGCTGCCTGCCTGCGTCCCCTAGCCACCGCGACGCCACGCGTCTTCTCCTTGGTGCCGCCTCGACCCCCTGGACACCACTCTCCCCTCCTCTGCCCTCTCCCTCGTCCTCTCCTGCTATGGCCGACGCGCCCATAAGCCGCCGTCGCCGTAGTCGACGCCACCGCCTCTCCCTCGACCCCTCGCCGTGCCTGCGAGCTCCGCCTCGACTCCTCTTCCTCCTCGACAAGCCAGGTGATGCCAGAAGCCCCGGAGTGCCGTCCTCGCCATCGTCTTCTTCCTCCGGACACCGGAGATCGACTTTGTTGTTCCGCCCACACCGAACCTCCCCTGAGCTGCTGACCTCCTCCAGGAGATCGTTGTGAGCTTCCTCGCCGAACCCCACTCTTCCCCCTCGCGTTTGCGAGCTCCAGTACGCATCTCCGCCATGGACGAAAGCTTGGCTTCGCCGCGGATGCTACCGCCGTCGTTCTAGCCACAGCCGCTCACGTCCGAGCCTACCAATGGGCTCAGAATGCTCCCAGGAGCCGAGCGCACCCATGCGCTAGCCCTCCCGTGCACAATAACGCCACACCAGACTCCGCCCGAACTCCGGCCGCCGCCATGAGGTCGCTTCCGGCGAACTTCGGCCACCCCACGCCTTCCTGTTGGTCCCCCTGGATGCGCGCAGGCATGGGCTACCTCCTGGTGCCCTCGGCGCATCGATCCGTCGCCCCTGGCGCAACTCCGACGGACGCCGCCGGCCTAACTCCGGCCAAGCCGACGTGGCACACTTAATTAGCGGATAAACACCCCGCTAACCGACCCCCTAGGCCACCGACACATGGGCCCCATTGCCTAATTAACTGCAGCTTTATTTCTGCTTAGATTAGTTATAACCCAACAGGACCCACACGTCAGAGTTCACCGTGCTGATGTGGCCGTTGACCGGACCCACCTGTCTGTGACACTAACCAGCGCTGAGTCACTGACCAGTGGGCCCCACTGGTCAGGTTTGACCCGGGGCAGCTCTATTGACCAGCTGACATCACAGTGACGCAATGCTGACGTGGTAAGTCATTTCTGGATTAAATTTAATTAGAAAATTCCAGAAATTAGCTAAAACTTCTAAAAATCATACAAATTAATATATCTATATCTATTCTATACCTAATAATAAAGTAAGGTGCGTTTCACCGATTTTTTAATCCGTTCACCTCTATTTTGGTAAGATTTTTTATTATCTGAGGTGGTACTATTTTTTGTGCCGTACGATCGCATGAAAATATTGTAGGCTGAAGTTTCGTAAGTAACAAGTCCGTCTTGGGCCTGGCAGCCTTGCAGATGGGATTTCCTAGAGCCCAAAGAGATACTAGGCCGATAGCCACGTGAGTGGGCTTTCTACTGTACGGCAAAAAATCTCCCAAGGGATTCTAGATACAACAACCAGCTGAGCTAAGCACTTTTGATGTTTAGTTGTCCCACACTTCCTTTGTAAACCCGAAATCAACACAGATGGTGAAAATGAGTAGCCTTCTCATGTTTGGGACGATCTAATTACGGATGGGCACTAATTAAAGAAGGATGGATTGCATATAATGAAAGTAATTAAAGGAAGGATCTGTGGGCTCGATACACAAAAAATGCATGTGGGCAAGGAGGAGCACCATGACATGTGGAGAGCACGGAGCTTGCCGGCGACAAAGCGCTGGAAAAGTACGACGAGCATGCATGTGTTCGAGCAGGTGCCTCCACAACCGAAGCCACTGGGTTGTGCGCGTTCATATATGCATGTATTCTGTATTCATGCAGGCGACCACCACTGAAGCAACTAGCCTGTGTGTGCGCATTCAATACATGCACATGAAATGGAACCTATTGGATGGTGACATCAGCCGACAGCGACGATGAGGTACGACACTCCACACTTAGACCTGTACGTGTGTTCCTTAACGCTGCGAAGGAGTAGAGGGCACCGGAGTCCAGTCCGAGGCTGCCGCGAGTATTTATATGAATCTATATTGTTGTCGGGGCTTGCAGGTTACAGAATTTTATACGTGTAAGCGAGCATTTCTGCTTAGGCCAACTCTCCTTTTTCTATTCTATTCAAGAATATTGTTTGCAACATGGAGAATTTCGTAAAAGATGTAGTAGCATTTGAAAGACACGTCAAAAAGCACAAACCATCTTGATCATGAAAATCCTAAACCATCTAGAATGAGGTGGACAAATACGAGAAGGAGGATAAGAGAAGCACCAAAATTTCATGCAATACAAACATCTGAAACCTCTCGTTCAAAATTTATTTTGAGGGAACCTGTCGTTCAATCTAGCAAAATCCTACAACCCACGTAAGTATACGTCGTGGTTTTGACACATTCCACGCCAGTTTTGGTCAATTAGGGATTTATCACCAACCCAATATTTTAATTCGATGGAATTGACCGGTAGATGTGTATTTCATGGTTATGTTCTTTTGTTGATCTTATAGCTTGATCCTTGGAGGAACAAAGGTCGATCGACCAAGAAGAGCTCTTTCAAGCTATAGCACTTGCTCGTTTTGTCTCATGGTATCAAATTATCCTCTTTCCTTTTGTTTTGGTGGAAGTTATACTATTTGTTGTGTTATGATTTTTTTATCAAAATGAAGTATTATGTGGTGGGTGGTGTGATTGACTGCAATTTTTTTAGGATTAACTATAAAGGTTTATAGGAGTTCTGGGATTAATTGCAAATATATATTTCTAGGATTAACTACAAATAATATTACATAATAGTATATTAATTTTCTTAGGGGGGAGTAAGACAACCTGCACCTCTGGTTTAGCATTTTAGGGAAACGGTTTACCAAAGCAGAATGAGTTTTTAGAATATGGTAATTTGCCATGTTGGTATTTGTCGTCTCAATTGTTGGGTAGTTGATAGCGCCTAAACTGAAGATTACACCATGTTACAATTGAAGGCGTCCAACTAAATCTTCTTTTGTTTGTATCCTTCTCAATTGTTCTAATTTCTAAGCAATATATGTATTCGTGTGGCAACATTGAATGTTAAAGTATTCAGTTTCAAAGGTTCACTGAGAGGTGTCTCATGCACTGGTCAAGCTCATCGCCTTGGGATTTACCATGTTCGGACAAGTTATGATTAGGTTGACACCACGGCGAGGGTGAAAAAGGATAGGCGGTAATACAGATGGGACATTGTTTTCAAAAAGTGGGCGTGATTTTTTTTGTTCTCCCGTTGCAACGCACGGGCATCTTTGCTAGTAACTCCAAATGAAATAAGTTATATATGAAAAATGATCAGAAAAATCCAATCTATCCATCTGTACCATTTTCATGCATGTTAGGACAACTTATGACTACTGTTTAGGACAATTCAATTAAATGGCATTTAAGAAATCACATATGGAGTTTCAATTTGAACCTAGTGTTCAAACCAACTCCATTTAACTTGTTGTTAGTTGCATTAGCTCAATCAACAGCATATTGCCATGTCACATTCATGCATCATAATGTTGCATTGCATTGACTGTGTTTCCTTCTCCGTTGTCGGTATTTGCCCCCTCTCGATAGACGTGGTTTCAACGATGAGTTCGATGACACCGATGAAGAACTATACTATCTTCAAAAGTGCCAGGCAAGCAAAACCCCCTTGTTCATTCCGATACAATCCCACTCTCTCGCTCCTGCTCTCTTTTACTGCATCAGGACAACAAGAATTCATCTATTACTTGCCACGGTAGCTGAACCCCTTTTCCTTTGCATGACCTGTCATTGCCACACTAAATAGATGACACCCACTAGCATGAGTAGGAGTTGTTTGAGCCCTGATGTGCCTACTCATTCATGCTTCTTTGCCATGCCTGCAATTGCTTAGAGTTGTGTCAGGTCTGATTCATCGGGGATGAATTGGAATGTGATGAACATGTCCTAATGTGTGTGAGCTAAGTGTGTGAACACGATTTTGTAAAGGTAGCGGTGAGAGGCCATGTAGGAGTACATGGTGGGTTGTCTCATTGATGCCGTCCTCAGGAACTGAGTTCTGTGTTTGTGATCCATGAAACAGTTACTACCATGCATTGGGCCCTGAAATATGACCCCGCTCGACTTATTAACCACCCGAGTCCTCTGTCCAGGAGTTGCAAGTAGTTTCTGGTGTTTTTACTATGCTGGAGGCCTTGTGTAGTGCTGACCCGAGGGGTGGGCTGTGATGCGGTAGGCACGTGGCACGGTGTACCGGGCGCCCGTTTGGTGTCTCGGGAACCCTGCACACATCGTTCGGGGCCGTATGTGGAAACTTCGGCCGGACTCCCTGCGGACGGATCCTGAATAGGCGATAAACCTGGACTAGAGACTTGAGTGTTTAGGTAGTTTGTGGTCTACACCCACGTCGGCTTTTGATTGAAGTCTGCCAAGCACATGTCGTGTGCAGACGCTAAGTGGTGGAAACATGTATGAAGAAGTACACCCCTGCAGGGTTATAAATGATCTATTCTATTAGCCACGTCCGCGGTAAAGGACTTCTGGGTTGCCTATACAGCTCGTAGACAAGTGAAAGTGGATACTCTAAAATGCGCAAGATAAGCGTGAGTGCAATGGATGGTGTTCTCGTAAGGAGACGGGAGCGGATCCATAGTGGTGTATTGATATGGTGAATATGTGGACTCGTGTGCGCCACCTCAAAAGAGTTACTTGCAGTCGTAGTTCAGGATTGCCACCGAGTCAAATATGGCTTGCTGCAGTTAAACCCCACCATCCCCTTTGTTGATAATGATGCATATGTAGATAGTTTTGATGTAAATCTTGCTGGGTACATTTGTACTCACATTTGCCTATTTTATGTTTTTGCAGAGAGACTTCAGTCTCACTAGTAGTTCCGTGTGAACTTCGACGTTTAGCTTGTTACCTCAGCTACGATCTTGTGCCCTCGGCAGGATCTGGTAGATAGTCAGGCTTCTCAGCCTTTTTCATTTATAGTTGTGTGTACTCAGAAATGTTAAGATTTTGCATGTGCTTTGACTTGTATGCTCTGAATGTTGGGTCACGAGACCCATGTTTGTAATAGCTCGCTCCTCGGAGCCTATTGAATAAAATACTTGTGTTGTAGAGTCATGTTGTGATGCCATGTTGTATTTGCACATATCGAGCATATTGTGTGTATGGTATTTAAATGCTTGGTATGTGTGGGATCTGACTATCTAGTTGTTTATCCTTAGCAGCCTCTCTTTCCGGGAAATGTCTCCTAGTGCTTCCACTGAGCCTTGGTAGCTTGTTACTGCTCCGGAACACTTAGGTTGGCCGGCATGTGTCCTTCTTCGTTCCTGTGTCTGTCCCTTCAGGGAAATGTCACGCAGTGTCTACCGGAGTCCTGTTAGCCTGCTACAGGCCGGTTTACTGGAGTCCTGCTAGCCTAGTTGCTACAACCCGGATTCACTCGCTGATGACCGACACGTTCGTTGTTGTTCATGTATGCCTGTCTCTGTAAGTTAATGCCACTTTGGGTTCACGACTAGCCATGTCAGCCCGGGCTCCTTGTCATATGGATGCTAGCGACACTATCACATACGTGTGCCAAAAGGCGCAAACGGTCCCGGGCAAGGTAAGGTGACACCCGTGGGAATACCGTGCGTGAGGCCGCAAAGTGATATGAGGTGTTACATGCTAGATCGGTGTGGCTTTGAGTTGGGGTCGTGATAGCTTTGGTATCAGAGCCTGACTGCCTGTAGGATTACCAAGCCAAACTGGTCGAAGTTGAGTCTTGAAATTCTTTAGTTATATAAGGGAATTGATTGTGGGATGGAACGTAAGGCTCTTTTTACTCCTTATACCTTATGCCTTCTGATCCGAGTCATCTTATCTTTCCTACGGGGTTAAGGAACTAGGCTTTCTCTTCTTTTTATCAGGATCACGTGTTACTAATCCGTAGACTTACCAGACTGTTGGACTTAAGTTTCGGTTCAGTTCCTACTACTTCCGTATGTTAACTGTTGATCTCGAAACCTTGATATTGTGCTTCTGAGTGGCTATGCCACCATTTTTGTAGCATGTCTCCAATCTTTTTGAGCATTTACAGCCATTATGCTGTCCGAGTCATCCCAGGTTTCTAAATAGTCTGAAGCATTTGCAAAATCCCTTCCTCCCGTTTTGATGTCCCTTTGGGCCAGATTAACCACACTAATCGGTGAGTTGAGGTACTCTGTTGCCTTGACATATATGTTGGAATTATTATTATGACCCTAGGTGTCTTAGAGTGCCACCTAGTAATCGAACCATGTTTTGCATTCCCAGTGTGATGATTTTGGCCATTATTCTCGAAAGCATCCCGTGATGCCATTTAGTTAGTAGGTATTCCACTCCTGGGTTATGAACCCGAGATTCACCCTATCTACCTTATGTTGTTATTGTTTGCTCGTTCCTTTAGGTTATTAGTAACCTTGGCGATAGTCCTCGATGTCCTTGGTATTTCCTTCTTCCAAATACCAAGTACTGCTTATGGCAGAAGTTCCTCGCTGAACTGAAAGATCACAATCAGTGTGCTCTTGTTGAGTTCTCGATTCTATATTGTGACTCTGTCAGTTCTACCTTTTTGCATGGGTTATCCGGAAGAAACCTGTTGAACTTGGTTCGACATACTAATATATGCATCCACATCTCATAAAGTTATATGGTCCTTGAGTTGTCCCTCTTTAGCTGTATTCTGACCCCCGTCTATCAATTGATAGTCAGGAGTAGTCGTGCACTCGTGTTCATCGATGCCTATTATTCCTGTGGTCTGCCAAGCCATTCTATTCCGGAATGACTAGGAGAAACTAACTCCAGTACCTTATCCATTTCTAGGATTTGGTCAAAGTAGTTGCACTTCGCAGATCAAAATGCCAATCTAGCTTTTGTTCTATTCTACCTTGGAGTATTACCATCTTTATATCAAGAATGTCATGAGAATTGCACCAACTCTTATGAATTCTCGATTTAGTGATACTCTCGCCATCATTATTCATTCCTCGGTCCTGTGTTGTCGCAACCGGAATGCTGACAAGTGAACCATGATGTGTGAAATCAATACTCCTAGCAACCGTGTAGCTCGGTAGGCAAAGGACAATAATTTCACTCTTAGTATGTTAGCTATTGAATCACCATTCTAAGATTGATCGTGCCACCTGGTCCATATCTCTGGTGCACTCCGTGATCAATGAGTTAGGATTGTGTCAATCTTTGCTTATTTGATCATATCGTCTTGCCCTGAAAAGCAAGATTGTTCTCGAGCTTAGTAACATATCGGTGGTTCGTGATTTTTCAAATATCTTCTCAGAAGTATCACTAGGTCGTCACCTGACTATTATGTTGAGCTCGTGATCAAGTTGGTTTTGTATAAACCACCCCTTCTCCAAGAATCTGTGCTGCATACCCCTGAGCTGGTTGGTCAAGCTAAACAACAACTTGGAGAGTTGGAAGATGGAAGCTTATCCGAATTAGTTCATCTTAAGGGTCATCTTGTATGTGTGTTGAAGAAAGATGATATCTTCATCATTTGATCCTCGTGACCAGTCGTTGGACCTATTGTCTTGCCAAAACTTTGATTTGAGTGTGGGCTATCCTCAAGTCAAATCAGAACCAACAATGTTCGTAATGTTGTCTTACTCGTGGATTTTCCTCGAGCATACACCGTTATATATTTATGTTCTGACCAATGCTATCATCAGAACCAACAATGTTCGTAATGTTGTCTTACTCGTGGATTTTCCTCGAGCATACACCGTTATATCTTTATGTTCTGACCAATGCTATCACTTGATCTCATAATTATGGAATTCCATCTTCATGGAAACCTGGATGAATTGTTGTTAAGCCCATCAGGAACATCCCTATCTTCTCCATGACATTGTCGGACATTAAGCTAGTGTTGGAAATTTTGTAAGCAATGCTTTCGTGATCCGTTCATGAAGCTTATGCTTGGATGGAAGAAGTGACTTCCTCTAGTTCATGTGCATTTGACGCAAGTTTCCGCCGTCAATTCGAGAGAGCTTGTTTTACCTCCCTTAGAATCATCCCAAGTCAGACATGCATTCGTGCGAAGTATTCTATGGTTTGGTAGATTAATTACCTCCATTCTCTATGTGTCCCTAGCACACCAAGCCACTGGTTGATTTGTTCAAGATAAAGGAGTTTGTTCTAAGATAAATTCTTTGGACTTCCATGCGTGGAGACTTCGATATCATTAATGATGGCTTCCTAAAAGAACTTTGGTACTGTTTCATTGTAAGACTACCATGTGGTCATGCTTGTCTGGGACTGCGTGTTCACATGTTTGTAGCGGAACCCGCTTATGTTTTGGAGCTTGCTATCGTAGTTTATTTCCCGAGAATCTCGCAACACCATCTCGTCGATTTGTGTTGCAAACTTTCATTTTATTTCCAGACATGCTGTCTGAAATATTCTGTTGCCAGCCAGATCTGAATCTCAGGCAGATATGATGGTTGGAACTTTTCCAAGATCTATGAGGTAGGCTCTAGCAAGGTTGATGTTTTTGCCGACACACCTAGCCGGAAGATCTATTATTGTAGCATCTTGACTAATTAAATTGACCATCTTCTCCATGAGGATGTTGTGCGACTTATTCTAGGAGTTGTTCCTTACGGATCCTTTGTCTTCCCGAAGTCTGACCTATACTTGATGGCCACATTAATGCTTTAAGTATGACCGTGGTATGTAGAACATCAAGGAGAACAATAGAAGCGGAGTGCTAAATGCCTCTCGGTCACTCATCCAGATTTTGTTTCCTTCGCTTCGCTAAGGTGGAATCTGAGAAAGTGTTGTACTCCTTTGCATCTGCATTGTCCATCATTATTCATCATGGCAGTATGATGTGTTGCCAGGATCCCCCGACATGGATGTTGGTAAGACTTTGATGAGTATGGAAATGCTCAAGTTCTTGAGAGCACGTTCACGCACTAGGATATATCCTCGGTACCAATTGGAATGTGCTTTCCGTTTGCCGAGTTGTTCCATAACCATATTATCCTTCCCGATCTGAGTATGCCATTCCGACGAACTCCTTCAAACGATCATTTGTGAACTGCCTTAGGCTGGTATAGAGAGACTCAATGATCTCTATATCAAAGGTAATTCTTTTTGCCACTTCAAAGGATAAATCTACGAGTCACCTTCCCTGAGGTGCCCCGTTATGGAATCATGGCAATTTTTCCTAGCTACTTTGAAACCCTCATCAATTGTTTCTTCCGTCCTTTTTAAGGTGTGTTTTGCCTCTCAACTCAAGAGATGTTCAACGTCTCATTCCATGAGTTGATCTTGAGTGTTCGATCTTCGGGGAGATCGTTTTCTATAGAGTTTTATTTTGTTGTCATCGAGTTGGATAAAGATCTCAAAAGAGAATACGTCAAGATCAATTTGAATCAATGAATCAACATCTTCGAGAAGGGAAAATGGATCATGAAGATTGTGATAGTTTTGTGACCCCTTTCCTCTTACCTCACGTCTTGAATCTCGGGATGAGATTCTTGTTTAGTGGGGGTGAGTTGTCACATCCCTAGCTTCTGGTACTGCCTGGTGTGTGCATCTTGTTGCATCATGTTTAAATTCTTTTGAAACTTGAAATGGGGATGTTCAAACCCTAGCATCAACTGGAATTCAAATAGGTTCAACCTAAAAATATTTTCAATGAACTCAAAATGCCCTTTAAAAATGTTCATCATTTCTGGATTAAGGTGGAAGCATCTACCAAAAATGGTTTACATTTTTGAAGGACATATTTGGGCTTTGAATTAAATCAATAAGTATTTGAGTTGGGGCTTTAAAATTCAATAAATAATTATACAGCTCCAATATTTCTGAAAATTGTAGAGGGTCTCTGGAATAAGTCCATCTTGCACCTACTACTTTTCTCAGAATTTACCAAAATGATTTAGTGGTTAAACTAAATTAAAACAAAGGTTAAAAAATGAAAAAAAACAGAAAAGAGAGAGAGGGGGGAAAGGACCCCAGGTCCACTTACCTGGCTAGGCCAGCCCAGCTGGCCTATGCCAGTCGTCACCCACCTCTGCCAGTAGGCAGAGGAGGGACAGCGCACAGTGCGCGCGGGCGCCACGCCACGAGGCTGCCTACCTGTGTCCCCTGGCCACCGCGACGCCCCGCGTCTTCTCCTCGGCGCCGCCTCGACCCCCTGGACACCACTCTCCCCTCCTCTGCCCTCTCCTTCGTCCTCTCCCGCTTTGGCCGACGCGCCTGTAAGCCGCCGCCGCCGTAGTCGACGCCACCGCCTCTCCCTCACCCCTCGCCATGTCTGCAAGCTCTGCCTCGACTCCTCTTCCTCCTCGACAAGCCAGGTGACGCCAGAAGCCCCTTAGTGCCGTCCTCGCTGTCGTCTTCTTCCTCTGGACGCCGGAGATCGACTTTGTCGTTCCGCCCGCACCAGACCTCCCCCGAGCTGCTGACCTTCTCTAGGAGATCGCTGTGAGCTTCCTCGCCGAACCCCTCTCTTCCCCCTCATGTTTGCGAGCTCCAGTACGCATCTCCGCCATGGCCGAAAGCTTGGCTTCAACGCGGATGCTACCGCCGTCGTTCTAGCCACCGCTGCTCACGTCCGAGCCTACCAACGGGCTCAAAATGTTCCCAGGAGCTGAGCGCACCCATCTGCTAGCCCTCCCGTGCACAATAACGCCGTACCGGACTTTGCCCGAACTCTGGCCGCCGCCATGAGGTCGCTTCCGGCGAACTCCAGCCACCCCACGCCCTCCTGTTGGTCCCCCTGGATGCGCGCGGGCATGGGCTACCTCCTGGTGCCCTCGACGCATCGATCCGTCGCCCCTGGCATAACTCCGACGGACGCCGCCGCGGATTGAGGTCGCCGTCGGCGTGGCACACTTAATTAGCGGCTAAAAACCCCGCTAACCGACCCCCTAGGCCACTGACACATGGGCCCCACTCCCTAATTAACTGCAGCTTTATTTTTGCTTAGATTAGTTATAACCCAACGGGACCCACACATCAGAGTTGACCGTGATGATGTGTCCGTTGACCGGACCCACCTGTTTGTGACTCTAACCAGTCCTGAGTCACTGACTGGTGGGCCCCACTAGTCAGGTTTGACCCGGGGCAGCTCTGTTGACCAGCTGACGTCACAGTGACGCAATACTGACGCAGTAAGTCATTTCTGGATTAAATTTAATCAGAAAATTCCAGAAATTACCTAAAACTTCTAAAAATCATTGAAATTAATATATAACTCCAATGAAATAAGTTATATATGAAAAATGATCAGAAAAATCAAATCTATCCATCTGTACCATTTTCATGCATGTTAGGACAACTTATGACTATTGTTTAGGACAATTCCATTAAATGGCATTTAAGAAATCACATATGGAGTTTGATTTTGAACCTAGTGTTCAAACCAACTCCATTTAACTTGTTGTTAGTTGCATTAGCTCAATCAATAGCATATTGCCATGTCACATTCATGCATCATAATGCTGCATTGCATTGATTGTGTTTCCTTCTCCGTTGCCGGTGTTTGCCTCCTCTCGATAGACGTGGTTTCGATGATGAGTTTGATGACACCGATGCAGAACTATACTATCTTCAGAAGTGCCAGGCAAGCAAAACCCCCTTGTTCATTCCGACACAATCCCACTCTCTCACTCCTGCTCTCTTTTACTGCAGTAGGACAACAACAATTCATCTGTTACTTGCTGCGGTAGCTGAACCCCTTTTCCTCTGCATGGCATGTCATTGCCATAGTAAATAGATGAAACCCACTCGCATGAGTAGGAGTTGTTTGACCCCTCATGTGCCTACTCATTCATGCATGTTTGTCATGCCTGCTATTGCTTAGAGTTGTGTCAGGTCTGATTCATCGGGGATGAATTGGAATGTGATGAACATGTCCTACTGTGTGTGAGCTAAGTGTGTGAACATGATTTGGTAAAGGTAGCGGTGAGAGGCCATCTAGGAGTACATGGTGGGTTGTCTCATAGAAGCTGTCCTCAAGAACTGATTTCTGTGTTTGTGATCCATGAAAAAGTTACTACCATGCATTGGGCCCTAAAATATGACCCCGCTCGACTTCTTAACGACCGTAGTCCTCTGTCCAGGAGTTGCCAGTAGTTTCTGGTGTTTGTGGTATGCTAGAGGCCGTGCGTAGCGCTGACACGAGGGGTGGGCTGTGATGCGGTAGGAATGTGGCATTGTGTACCGGGCGCTCGTTTGGTGTCTCGGGAACCCTGCACACATCGTTCGGGGCCGTATGTGGAAATTTCGGCCGGACTCCCTACGGATGGAACCTGAATAGGCGATAAACCGGGACTAGAGACTTGAGTGTTTAGGTAGGTCGTGGTCTACACCCATGTCGGCTTTTGCTTGAAGTCTGCCGAGCACATGTCATGTGCAGACGCTAAGTGGTGGAAACCTGTATGAAGAAGTACACCCCTGCAGGGTTATAAATGATCTATTCGAATAGCCGTGTCCGCGGTAAAGGACTTCTGGGTTGCCTATACAGTTCAGAGACAAGTGAAAGTGGATACTCTAAAATGCACAAGATATGCGTGAGTGCTATGGATGGCGTTCTCGTAGGGAGATGGGAGCGGATCCATAGTGGTGTATTGACATGGTGAATATGTGGACTCATGTGCGCCACCTCAAAAGAGTTACTTGCATTCGTAGTTCAGGATAGCCACCGAGTCAAAGCTGGCTTGCTGCAGTTAAACCCCACCATCCCCTTTGTTGATAATGATGCATATGTAGATAGTTCTGATGTAAATCTTGCTGGGTACATTTGTACTCACGTTTGCCTATTTTATGTTTTTGCAGAGAGACTTCAGTCTCACTATTAGTTCCGTGTGAACTTCGACGTTTAGCTTGTTACCTCAGCTACGATCTTGTGCCCTCGGCAGGATCTCGTAGATAGTCAGGCTTCTCAGCCTTTTTCATTTATAGTTGTTTGTACTCAGACATGTTATGCTTCCGCATGTGCTTTGACTTGTATGCTCTGAATGTTGGGTCAAGAGACCGATGTTTGTAATATATCGCTCCTCGGAGCCTATTGATTAAAATACTTGAGTTGTAGAGTCATGTTGTGATGCCATGTTGTATTTGCACATATCGAGCATATTGTGTGTATGTTATTGAAATGCTTGCTATGTGTGGAATCTGAATATCTACTTGTTTATCCTTAGTAGCCTCTCTTACCGGGAAATGTCTCCTAGTGCTTCCACTGAGCCTTGGTTGCTTGCTACTTCTCCGGAACACTTTGGCTGGCCGGCATGTGTCCTTCTTCGCTCCTGTGTCTGTCCCTTCGGTGAAATGTCACGCGGTGTCTACCGGAGTCCTGTTAGCCTGCTACAGCCCGGTTTACCGGAGTCCTGCTAGCCTAGTTGCTACAGCCTGGAGTCACTCGCTGATGACCGACACATTCATTGCTGGGTCATGTATGCCTGTCCCTGTAAGTTATTGCCAATTTGGGTTCACGACTAGCCATGTCAGCCGAGGCTCCTTGTCATATGGATGCTAGCGACAGTATCACATACGTGTGCCAAAAGGCGCAAACGGTCCCAGGCAAGGTAAGGCGACACCCGTGGGAATAACGTGCGTGAGGCCGCAAAGTGATATGAGGTGTTACATGCTAGATCGGTGTTGCTTTGAGTCCGGGTCCTGACAAAGTTACTCCCAACTATGACCAGCCTTGGCATCTCCCAGTGCTCCACCATGTATAGCTGCTAAGCCTGCCACGTAGGCATAAAATATGATGTGGCACCAATAAACTAAGCACCTATGCATTGAAGACTTGAGTTACTAAGCCATTTAATGCACTTAGCCCCTCATCTAAGCACATCTAAGCACTTACTAGCACCCCCTTGACCGTGGACATTGACGGTGTACGTCACCTTGTGTCTCATTATTTTTCTCGTTATCATCTGAGTCCTAGAAGATCTCACCCACATCATCATTAGCATGCGGCCGCCTTGATAGACAACATGTGCAGAAGGAATAGAGGCGACTGGGGATGCACCACCACCACGTCGTGGGCACTTCGTACATGCTCGTGTGCGTGCAGCGTGCGTGTTTTTCCATCGGTGCTAGCTTTAAGGCCGAGGCTGCGGTCGTCTTCGTCTCTGACTAGTAGTTGAGAAACGACGGCAAATAGGTGCTGCAAGAGATGCGTATGTGCCGTTGCGTGCGAGCTTCACCGTAGCAACCGGACATCACCACGGATGGCGCACGCCTCCATGCAGCCAAGTGTGTGCGCATGTATGTGTTATTCACGTGCATTCTGCGGCTGAGCATGTGTGCATGCACGTGTTGTGTACATGCGTTGTGTGCTCCATGCTGTGCGTGTATGTGCATGAGTTGGATCAGATGGAGTTAGTGTGTTTGGCTTGTGTACATGTGTGGCTGCATGCGTCCTGTACATGCGTGGCTTGTTGCATGGTTATCAATAATTCAATATAAACTACTCCCTCTGTTCCTAAATATAAGTCTTTCTAGCCATTTCAAATAGACTACAACATACGGATGTATGTAGACATATTTTAGAGTGTAGATTCACTCATTTTGTCTCATATGTAGTCCCTTATTGAAATCTCTAAAAAGACTTATATTTGGGAATGGAGGGAGTATAAAACGTCTTCAACTTAGCATCCTGATGTACCATTTCTAGTGGTTAGCAAAAACTTCATGTTCTTTTATTTGTTTATAGGTGGGCAGGCAGCAAAAAACAGGGGAAACGCACAAGGTTCCTTGCAGACGCTCCACCGCGAGGTTCCTTGCTCCTTCTCGGTCGTCGGGAATCTATGCTCTTCAACTCTTTTCTTTTACGTGAGCTTTGTTCATCCTTTTCCCAACACACGAGACATCTAAGCATCAAGGTGCACGTGTCATGCAAGGAAATGGAGATAATTAGATAAGCAGTGCGTAAGTGAGTCGTGCACTTCGATGGCACCTATGCAATATTTTTTCTCCTCGATGGCACGTGAATAGTGCACATACTCAACGACGGAGCACGGGATGGTAGCAATGACATGGTCAGCCCTTTTTTAGAAAGAGTACGTACTAAATAACTTTGATCTGTCCCGTCAACTCGCAGAACGACGAGAAGCTTGATTACGCCTTCTCCCTCGCCAACACGTGCGCGGTGGCTCACAGGACGAGGAGAAACTTTTGCTTACAAGCGGTGGACGTGCAGCAGTTCATTTGGTGTCAAATTGCCAGAAGTACTACTGTAGAACCATCGACTTCCGAAAGAGGTGAAGAGCCAAGCGCAAGGTCACCTACTAACCTTAGGCTAGGCGTAGTGGGAGTAACATTAGTAGGGGTACCTCCTTTTTTATTCTAGAAACAACCACACGCGAATATCGAGGTGTTGGTTACATAGAACAAATTTCCTAGAGTCCGTGCTCAACACCCCTCTATCTCTCTTCTCAGCCAGCCAGCGGATGCGCGGAGCCCATCGTCTTTCTGCTCACATGTGGTCCCACATGTTAGTGAAAACGCAAGAGGACCCACTGAACCTACACATCTTTCACCTCGACGTGCTGGTGATGAAAAACAAATCCAATAAAGATCTTAAGTGGCCGCTTTTGGAGTTACTCAAGAGTAGTAAGATTCTATTTACAGTTTAACCCAAGATGCACATCACGTGGCTTCAACTACCACTCTATTTTCTTGCATGACACGACCAGGACGCTGGATGTCCCACGTGTCGGCAAAAGGAGGAAGAACCCGACCTAATCTTCGGTTGTGCTCTCCGATTAGACTAGTTGTGCTAACTTAAAAAATTTATTGTGTAGTAGAATGGATGCAAGTTTTGGTATTGGGAAGAAGAGTACATCGATATATTGATAGAGCGCAATTTAGTAGTAGATGTTCTAGCACTTTTAGCTAGCATAGAGGCTAGAGATGAGACTAGTGCACTTGTTGATACTCCTACTAGAATAGAGGCTAGACATGAGACTAGACGCGAGGAAGCAACGTCTACTTCTTTACACTCGAAGAAGAAAGAAGCACGCAAGATGGAGCCTCCGCAGATCAATAATGAATGCATCGAGAAGGCAGTAATCCAACTTACAGGAGCAGTTATGGAAGTTGGATATCTTCTAAAATGTATTCTTGTGGTTCTTGTTTTCTTTCTTCTTGCTTTTCTAGTCAAAATTATCGTTGGAGTTCGTGCAAAATGAAGGTCCATTTGGGGTCGTGCGTTGGAGTTGGCCTTACAAGTGGGACCGCAATTGAGGAAACCGACTATCGGCGATGGCTGAAGTTGGAGAAACGACGAGGTTGAAGAGATTGCTCTAGCACGGACCTCAAGAAATATGGTGACAGATGGATGTCGTGGTAGTGGCGTGTGTCGTACTCCTGGACGTGAATGCTTGTTCTGGCCCATGCCACCCTACTACTCCTACTACTACTTATATAGTACTAGTATCGAGGATTTGAGGTGCTGGTTAGGTACAGCGAACATATTAACATATGGCTACGGTAAAAACACCCGCCCGACACGTGAAGCATGTGAAGCTAGTACAAATAGTGTACTACTATTGTTGATTGGCCTCATCTGATAACCTGTTGCAATGCACGTACAATTATGTATTTGAAAATATTTTTTGCCTTGTCGGACCACTCACTCAGAGAAACGACTCGAAAGCCATTCATAAATTTAGTAAGTTTATCACATGCATATCATTTTATTACATACAACAGGTCATCAACCCACATCGACAACGAGGATACATTATAAATACTAAAGTTTTCATCACACAAGAAATAACAATCAATGAAATGAACTTCAACTCAACCAATCCTCTCGGCGTTGGAAATGCTTGCTTTGAACCACAAGTGATTCTTTGGGACTTGCCATCTATTGTCGATCTCGAAACCAACGCAGGACTGATCATCCAGGCTAAAGCAGCCTACTATATCAGTAGCAGGGTAGGGAACCACCCAAATGTCCGAGGTATAGGCACAGTTGCTTCTCATAAATGGTACTAGTAACGTTATGTCAACAGCAGTTGGATCGCCTTTCACCATCATCGGATAGTTTTGTCCAAGGAAGAGCGAGTTTTCTCCAAGACTATCAATTCTGTAACAGGGAAAAGGTGTTGGCGCTAGCACACTAGTATCCATCCCGAATACCATGCAACGGGTGTTGGCTAGGTCCGGAGAGTGCGACCATGGGAGACAACACATGCTCCCTCAGTAGTAACAAACTCAGTGCGCTCTATACAGACAAGAAGAGGTGATCCATCGGAATTAGTTGCCAGGCGCCACTGAGTATATACGTTCTGCTCGTCCTCATGCTTGTGATCATCACCATCGTCATCTCCCCCTTGGTTATAAATTTTTTCAAGTATACGTGGTGGAATGTTCATAGGACCTTGGAAACACAAGAAGAAGGTTAATTAGTAAAGGGAAACTTGCTAACCCGCATGCATGTGGATGAAACAATTATAATTACGGTGGAGGACAAACGTACATAAACTATGAGCATCCCATGCAAAAACAGTGCCATGAGCGGTGGAAGCAAACACAAGACCCTCGTATTCAATTGAATCACAGTACACATCCGTGTATAGAAACTGATTTTTGACCAATATCCATCGAGTCGAACCACAAAGGACGGCAACAAGCTTGTCAAAGATAGCAACAACTTCATAGTTCTTGTAATTCCAAGAGCGGTTGGGAACTCGAAAAATTGCTATCTTCCGTAGAAGACAGTCACCATGATCGTATTTGAATGTGCGTAGGATACCGCTGTGCTCAGCCTCTGGGCAGTCTGCTGAGATTTTTAAAAGTGGAACCCGGTGACGAGTGTACGCATTCACAAGTTCCCACTCATAGTTGTACCCAATATAAACAACCCAATCTCCATTTGCGCCTGCCCAATCCTTGCTGAGGGAGTCCTAGACTAGGGGGTGTCCGGATAGCCGAACTATCATCATTGGCCGGACTCCAAGATTATGAAGATACAAGATTGAAGACTTCGTCCCGTGTCCGGATGGGACTTTCCTTGGCGTGGAAGGCAAGCTTGGCGATACGGTTATGTAGATCTCCTACCATTGTAACCGAGTCTGTGTAACCCTAGCCCTCTCCGATGTCTATATAAACCGGAGGGTTTAGTCCATAGGACACATAACAATCATACCATAGGCTAGCTTCTAGGGTTTAGCCTCCTTGATCTCGTGGTAGATCTACTCTTGTACTACCCATATCATCAATATCAATCAAGCAGGAGTAGGGTTTTACCTCCACCGAGAGGGCCTGAACCTGGGTAAAAACACCGTGTCCCTTGTCTCCTGTTACCATCCGCCTAGACGCACAGTTCGGGACCCCCTACCCGAGATCCGCCGGTTTTGACACCGACATTGCTGGTTTTATTGAGAGTTCCTCTGTGTCGTCCCATCAGGAAGGAAGCCTCATCCCGTCTTTAAAGACGGTACCGTCGCCAAAGGAGCTTCGGCCATCGGCCAAACTATCCGGCTAGGTTGTTTTCTTATGACCGCCTGTTCGGCCGCCACGCCGACGATGACCTCTTGGGTCATCAAAATAAATCTTCATGTCAACTCAGAACTCGTCGAGCAGCTAGATCCGATGGAGCTCTCTCGCGTAAACAAGCTCTTGGATCGCATCGCCGCCCTGGGAGTCGCTACAGACTATGATCAGATCGGGCCTAAAACCGATCTGAGAGAGATCAACTCTCCCCAGGCTACCCACCACGTTGCTTTGGTGGAGGAACAGCACGGCGACTCTTCTTCTACATTAAGGACAAGCTGTGTCCGAATTCCCGACCCCTCCATGTTGGATTCCCGCGGAGGGACAGACGCCGATCAAGCCCTGAACCTAAAGTCAGGTAGCGGGCCGGATTCGTTGGATAACATCCAACAAGCCGAACTTCCAAGTTCAGAAACTTTCCAGCCCCTGAGTCTCAGATTAGACGCGGTTCTGAATTTAATTCCACCCGCCCACCCAAACACAAGCGATCTATCCCAAATCCGGCAAGAGCCCGCTGAAACAGTACATCATTACTGGGCCAGATTCCTCCCGGTTATGGACAGGATAAAGGACTGCCGTGAGGAAAGCGCAATTTCAATTTTCTGCAATAATTGCACGGACAAAGGAATCTTGAACGCCATAAGTCGTCGCGAAATTACACGCTTCACCGACCTGGCGTCCATAGTACAAAAGTACTGTGCGATGGAGAGCGCCTGGAAAACCGAAACCAAATTTTGGGACAATCCGGCTCCGAACACAACCCTAGTCCGAAATAAAAGGGTGCATCACATTCATGCACCTGGGTTAAAAACCAAAAAGCAAAAACCCCCTAAAGGGAACGGAACCGTACTGGAGGGATGGCTCAACGGACCTTGCAAAATTCATAGCATAGAGGGCGCCACTCCGACGCAAAGCCTTCGAGCATGTTGGATACTACGGCAGGTGGCCAAAAGTGGCGAAGAGCTCCTAGCCCCAGAGAACCAGCCCAGCAGTACCAGTGCGGTATTAATAGTCTTCGAGACTTTCGCATCAAATAATATGCGGAAACGAACACTCCGCAGCCTCGCCGAAGTCTACCAAGTAGCAACGATAAATCCATGGAGCAACACGGCTATCACCTTCAACGCCAGTGACGAACCTAAATTCCGAACAGCTCGAGCACCAGCCGCATTGGTACTCAGTCCAATAGTGGACGGCTTTCGCCTTACTAAGGTACTCATGGATGGCGGCAGCGGATTAAACCTCATCTACGAGGAAACCCTTCAAAAAATGGAAATAGACTAGAGCCGCATTGAGCGAAGCAGCACAACCTTTAGAGGAATAATCCCTAGTCGGGAAGCACGCTGCACAGGAAAAATTACACTGGATGTGGTTTTCGGCTCGCGGGAAAATTACAGGTCCGAGGAGGTCACGTTCCAAGTGGCCCCGTTCAGTAGCGGATATCACGCTTTATTAGGGCGAGAGGCATTCACAATTATTCAAGCTATACCCCATTACGGGTACACGAAGCTCAAAATGCCCGGGCCCAACGGAATCATCACTCTTGTCAGTGATCCGGACATAGCACTCTGCGCCAAAAATAAGACAGCCACAGTAGCCCTAGAGGCACTATCGGAAGCCCTAGCGGCCGAGGAACTCACTGCGCTGCGCTCCACGGTGAACAGGGACAAAGTGATACTCGATAAAAGATCCAAGTCCACCTCTTTCAAGCCAGCGGACGAAATAGTCAAATTCCAAGTCCATCCAACGGACCCCATAAAGACGGCCTCCATTGGGGCACAATTAAACCCTAATGTAGACGCCGCACTACGCGAATTCCTTCAGGAAAATTGGGACATTTTTTCCTGGCACCCTTCAGACATGCCAGCAATCCCATGCAGGTTGGCAGAGCACAACCTAAATATCCTAAAATGATTCAAGCCGGTCAAACAGGCTCTTCGGCGATTTTTCGAACCCAAAAGATAGACAATGGGAGAGGAGCTAGCCAAACTATTAGAAGCCGGATTCATCAGAGACATAAAACATCCGGACTGGCTAGCAAACCTGGTAATGGTACCAAAGAAGGACAAATCCTAGCGCATGTGTGTCGATTTCAAGGACCTTAACAAGGCTTGTGCAAAGGATCCTTTCCCCCTCCCCCGCATCGATCAAATTATAGATGCTACCGCAGGGCATGATTCATTGTGCTTCCTCGACGCATACTCCGGCTACCATCAAATCAAGATGGCGGAGCCAGACCAAGCCGCAACGGCATACATTACTCCATACGGACCATTCCGCTTCAACACAATGCCCTTTGGGCTCAAAAATGCCGGTGCAACATATCAGCGCATGATTCAGACATGTCTGGCAACCCAGATCGGCAAAACAGTGGAGGCATACGTAGACGATGTGGTCGTCAAGTCTAAACACGTCGAAACTCTAGTAGACAATTTGAGGCTCACATTTGACAACCTCCGAGCATACGACAGTAAGCTCAACCCGGAAAAATGCGTTTTCGGCGTACCAGCCGGAAAACTCTTGGGCTTCATTGTATCCGGTAGAGGAATTGAAGCAAACCCAGCCAAAATCCAAGCTTTGTCACAATTGGATATTCCAAAAGACCTCAAGCAAATACAAATATTGACTGGATGCGCGGCGGCTCTAAGACGCTTCATTTCCCGCTTGGGAGAAACGACATTACCCCTTTATCGCCTCCTCCGGTGCACCGAACACTTCGAATGGACGGATGCCGCCACGGCCGGACTCGAAGAAATAAAGGCCATATTGGCAACAAATCCGGTCCTGGCCGCGCCCAACTTGGGCGAACCAATGCTATTATATATCGTGGCAACTCATCAAGTTGTAAGCGCAGTACTCGTCGTCGAACGAGAAACGGACCGACATAAGTTCCCTCTTCAAAAACCAGTGTACTACGTTTCCACTGTCTTAACTCCATGCAAATACCGGTATCCGCATTATCAAAAGATAGCGTACGCGGTGTTCATGGCATCCCGGAAGCTCCAACACTACTTTCAAGAGTGTTCGATAATAGTAGCCTCCGAAGTACCTCTCAATGACATTATAAACAACCGCGACGCGACCGGTAGGATTGCAAAATGGGCCATCGAGCTCCTACCATTCGACATAACCTACAAACCACGGTGAGCCATCAAGTTGCAAGTTTTGGCTGACTTCATCGCCGAATGGACTGAAGCCAAACTCCCTAAAGAGTACGGCGCATATTCTAACTGGATCATGCACTTCGACGGCTACAAAATGTTGGCCGGCCTGGGGGCTGGCGTCGTCCTGACGTCCCCAACCGGGGACACAGTCCAATACGTACTTCAGATAATGTACACGGACTCCAACAACGCAGCCGAATACGAGGCCCTTCTACATGGCCTCCGTATGGCGGTCTCCATGGGCATTAAACGCCTAGAGGTGCGAGGGGATTCAAACCTCGCGATATCCCAAATAAATGGAGACTTCGACGCCAAGGTTCCAAAAATGGCAGCTTACCGTAACGCCGTTTTGAAAATGTCAGCTCGGTTTGAAGGGCTCGAATTTCACCATATAGCCCGGGATAACAATCGAGCGGCGGACGTATTGGCACACATCGGCGCAAAGCGCGATGACGTCCCCCCAATATCTTCCTGGAATGGTTTTTAAGCCATCCGTACTATGGGAAGGGGAGTCCGGACATAACAATCCGGACCCAACCGCACTACCCGACACCGTACACTCTGACACAATCGACGGTTCTGCCAATGAAACAACACCTTCAGCCCACGAAATAATGGCAGTCATTGCCCCATGGACCGAGCCATTCCTAGCATACCTAACTAAGCAAGAACTTCCCGAGGACCAAAATGAGGCCCGCTGCATAGTATGGCGCTCCAAAGCCTATAAGGTCCATGAGGGAGAGCTTTATAACAAAAGCACTACAGGAGTCCTTCAAAGGTGCATCTCCGAAGAGGAAGGGCGAAATCTTCTGGCTGAAATTCATGCCGGACTCGGTGGGCACCACGCGGCAGCCCGGGCCCTTGTAAGCAAGGCCTTCCGTACAGGATTTTATTGGCCAACGGCCCGGACAGACGCTCAGGATTTAGTCCAACGATGCGTCGGTTGCCAGCTCTTTGCTAACCAAAGCCACATGCCACCCACCGCCCTAAAAACTATACCCATCACCTGGCCGTTCGTGGTCTGGGGGCTTGACATGGTTGGACCCCTTAAAGGGGGAACCCACAAGCCAAAATACCTATTGGCCATGGTGGATAAATTCACCAAATGGATAGAGGCCAAGCCAGTTAAAACGGCCGAATCCGGGCCTGTGATAGACTTCATATCAGGAGTAGTACACCGTTATGGTATCCCCCACAACATCATCACTGATAACGGCACAAACTTCACGGCCGACGAGGTTAAACTCTGGTGCAAAAACATGGGCATTAAGCTTGACTACGCTTCAGTCTATCACCCTCAAACTAACGGTCAAGTCGAGCGAGCAAATGGTCTAATCATGAGCGGCATTAAACCAGACTAGTGCAGTCCCTCAAGGAATCTAACACGCACTGGGTAGAGGAGCTCGACTCCGTACTCTGGGGGCTGCGGACCACGCCGAATCGTACTACCGGATTCACACCATTTTTCATGGTGTACGGCGCAGAGGCAGTCTTGCCCTGTGACTTAATTCATGACTCACCTCGCGTGCGCATGTACGAAGAAAGAGAAGCCGAGCTGGATCAGTAGGATAGTTTGGACGCCTTGGAGGAAGAGCGCGACGTGGCAAAAGCTCATTCCGCATTCTATCAACAGCAGGCTAGAAGATATCAAAGCAGAGAAGTACGGGCCAAAACTTACAATGTTGGCGAACTCGTTCTACGCCTGCCAGGAAAGAAAAAGGACAAACTCAAGCCCAAATGGGAAGGTCCCTTCATCATCGACCAAGTCCTGACCGGTGGAGCATACCGTCTGCGAAACGCATCGGACAACCGACTCGAGCCGAACCCATGGAATGCAGCCCATCTTCGAAGATTCTACGCCTAGCGCCGAACACAGAGTTCGTCTTCTTCCTCCGTCCACATTTTATACTTTAGTTGTTTTTTGTTTCTCTCTTTCTCCTTCCTTTTTCCTTAAAGCCTTTGAAGGCCGATCTGCGCATTGTTCGCACACATTGACGTGCTACTCGCACTCATTATACCTGGGGGCTTCTTTAACAGAAGCTTATTTATACGGGCTTCATGCCCAACACATGCGTCCACACTTCCGCATGTACCTTTTATTGACCATTATATGCATCGATATGACTTAAGTTTTGGCCAAGCTGGGTTGCCTGGCTCCTGTGCTTACCCCTACGTTCCCGATTGTTCGGCTAGGAGGTAAAGGGAGCACCTCTGCGATTTTTACTGCCGGGTCAGCCGGATGTGTACCTCAGACTGGGTGAAGCCGAAAGCTAGCGTTCTTAAGGGAATATTCGGTCAGTGACGTAAAAGATGATTTTTTACTTATTCATTTATCTGCCCCCAGATGCTCTCCTACTTTTTTCGCAGTCCGGACATGCACTTTAGGGCATGCCCCCCAGGGAAAGGAACCCCTAACGCAAATATTCTCCCTGGAAGATGTTTCTTACTAACCATGTAATATAACATAACTAGTTGGGCACTTATCTGATAAAGCACTAATGACTCCTACGCCTGGTCTCCACGCATGCCCCGGTTTTCCTATAACCGCGAGGGTATTTGGACACACTCCGGACTGTCGGGTCCCGAGGTTGAAGCGAAAAGGTCCGCAATGACAAACGATCTACAATCCGGCTAGAAGGCATTTTACATGTCATTTTAAATTACATGGTCAACTTGACTGATTGTATTCCTCTTCAATACCATCTAGCAGGCTGTCTAGCTTGCAGTCCCGCTGGGAATACTTTGCAGCCAACTCCACTTGGCCGTACATTAAGCTCACAGGGATCTCCTTCCCATCAGGCCCCACAGCCCCGACCTCGGCCATGTGGTTCGGGTCGGCCTTCGTGTACCTCGTCTTCACCATGGCCCAAGCCTCCCTGGCGCCTTGACGGCAGGCCGATATCTTCCACAGACAGAAGCGCCGCCGAGCTCCTTTAAGCTTCTCCACAAGCCCTCCAAGACCCTCGGGTAGGGAGACGGCCGGCCATAAGGCCTAGGCGACGCCGCTCATCACCTGTCGAACTCGTTCGTGCAGCTGCAACAGCTCGAGAAGCTGGTCACCCGTTGAACCGGGCATTTCCTCTGCAGGACGGCCTGTGAGCATACCTACAGACATATTCTGGTTAATCGACTTCCTCGCCAAACTCTTGTTTCCAAAAGTTCGTTCAAGCACTTACTGTAAATGCCGCGACGAAGCCGCAGATTCTCCTTCACGGAGTAAGACAGCTGGACCCGAACATCTTTTAGTTCCTCGCCCAGCTGAGTGTTGGCATCTTGGAGGTTATTCTTCTCCTGCCGCACCCTTGTCAGCACCTTCTCGCCGGCCTTTAGCTGGCATAGTAGCTGCTGCCTGTCAGGATCTAGTCCGGCACCATCTGCAATATTATTGTCAGACTTATACATGCGCTGCACTTTGCAAATTACTTATCTTTCGAAGTATGTATTACCAGAGGGGATCTCTGTGGCTCCCCCTGCGGTGGCTAGTGCGGCCTCAAGTTGGGCCTTGCACTCCTGCAGCTCCTGGGACAGGTGGGTATTCTTCTCCGTAAGATCCTGCACAACAAGTGATCCTTAAATCAGTTATTCTAACTATTTTAAGTCTCGGGGGCTACTGGCATATATAACCATCAAAATTCTCACCCGTATGTGTTTTACATACTGCCCCGTGGCTCTGGCTAGAACATCTTGAGTAGCACGGAGGTGCGCATCACCCGAATTAAAGGCATTTAACGCCTCGGGGGAGAAGCATGTGTCGCGAAGAACTGTCCGGCGACGCCTGTGATTCATGGCGCTCTCCACCTCAGATCTGGTGGCGGATAACCTATCGGCGTCCTCCGTTGGAGGAGCACCCGACGCACGCCTTGCGTTTGCTTCCCCCTCCGGACCTGGTGTTGGAGCCTGGCTGGTGGAGGCGGGATTGGCGACCTCTCCGGGCAAAGTCCGGCGAGCGCTCTTTCTTTAGAGAAAACCACAAGCGTTAGTAGGCCTTCCAGGAATCTTTTCCGGAAACATGGGGGCACATCATACCGTTGCGGCGACGTCTCGATTTGCGTCGCACTCCTTTTCCGCCTACCGGGCCGAGCTGCCCCTTGTTGGTCAGCCGCCGTAGGTTCGGCTTCCCGACTCAAAGGAACCTCCCGTGGAGTACCATTAGTATACGGTGGTCAGAAATAAGCATGAATGATTCGTGGTATCAGGACTCCGGTCACGGTTACCTGGGAAGCCGGAGATAAACCGGGGTAGTCGGCCGTAATGGCGACCAAAGCATTATCCATACTAAGTTGGTGGAACACCCCGTCGATCAGCTCCACCTTTATATCCGGATCCTCTTCGGAGGCCGGATCAAGGGATCGTTCCGGATCCTCTGGTTGTGGAGCCGGGCTGTGTATGTCCTCTACGGCCTGGCGCAGTTCCTGCGTCGAAATCACAAAGTGAGACACTTAACTTTGGGAACAAGGATCGGATAGACAAGCGTCGGCTTACCCAGCTCCGAGGGTTGTTCATCGAAAATCCATTCAATGGACTCGCACGGAGGAAGTCCTCCTTCTCCCCCTTGTACAAGCCGGACATGATCTTCACCAGATCAGCAACCGATACTGGCCCCTTGCGGCCATGGCGGGTGGCGTCATCCTCCCCGTTGAACTCCCACATGGGGTGGCCCCTGTATTGAAGCGGCTGCACCCCTCGCATGATGCATGTGGCCATGACTCCAATCATGGTCAATCCGGAATGAGTCAATAACCTTATTCGGCCCATCAGATATTGAACGTCCCCCTCATTCTCCCGTTGAGGGCTCCGCGGGCGCCAACTCAGGCGTTTCTTTAGAGGAGCGTTGCTGAACTCCAGGAGGCCAATCCAAACTGGGTCCGGCAGCGGGGCGTCCTCCATGTAAAACCATTGCGAAGGCCAGTCTTCGGACGCCTTCTTCGGGGTTCCGGATGGATATCCGGTCCCGACGATGCGCCATATATCGGCTCCGCCCACTTGATATATCGACCCCTCGTGAGAACAGGGTACGAGGCAAAATAATCTCTTCCATAGCACAAAATGGGCCTCGATGCCCAAGAACAGCTCGCAAAGGGCCACGGAGCCCGCGATGTGCAGAATGGAGGCCGGCGTGAGGTGGCGAAGCTGGAGCCCATAGAACTCCAGGAGCCCCCGGAGAAAGGGATGTATGGGAAATCCGAGTCCCCTTATTAGATAAGGGACGAAGCATACCCGCTCTCCTTTGGAGGGATTGGGGACACTCTCCGCCTACTTTCCGCCCTTGTAGGTGGCCAGTCCGGCTCGAACCGGAACCATAAAGGCTGGGGGAAGATATCCCTTTGCTTGGAGCATCACCAGCTCGCTATGCGGGACTGAACATCTCCCCCAATTTCCTGGCTGAGGGCTGGGAGCGCGAGAGGAGGAGCCACGTCGACTGTCCATGATGGAGTGGATTTTTGTCAAAGGTGCTTCGATGAATACTCGCGGAAGGAGAATGGTGTGATTCGGATCTGGATGCTCGCCTCTTTTATAGGCAGTTTATTCACGCATCTAGGGGGTAAAGTGTAAGAATACCCTGGCTTTTCGCATTCATATGACACATGGAAGAGGGCCATTATTGGATGTCGAAGCTAAGGAGCGCAACATTTATAAGGAAGCCGTACACTATTCGGTAAGCACGTGGAATTTGGAGGAGAACCCGCCTTGCAATGCCGAAGACAATATGCGCGCCGGACTCGTCGTCTTTGAAGCCTGGTTCGAGGGTTACCGAGGGAGTCCTGGACTAGGGGGTCCGGATAGCCGAACTATCATCATTGGCCGGACTGCAAGATTATGAAGATACAAGATTGAAGACTTCGTCCCGTGTCCGGATGGGACTTTCCTTGGCGTGGAAGGCAAGCTTGGCGATACGGATATGTAGATCTCCTACCATTGTAACTGACTCTGTGTAACCCTAGCCCTCTCCGGTGTCTATATAAACCGGAGGGTTTTAGTCCATAGGACACATAACAATCATACCATAGGATAGCTTCTAAGGTTTAGCCTCCTTGATCTCGTGGTAGATCTACTCTTGTACTACCCATATCATCAATATCAATCAAGCAGAAGTAGGGTTTTACCTCCACCGAGAGGGCCTGAACCTGGGTAAAAACATCGTGTCCCTTGTCTCCTATTACCATCCGCCTAGACGCACAGTTCGGGACCCCCTACCCGAGATCCGCCGGTTTTGACACCGACACTTGCCCTCAAGCGATGGCATCTTAACATCATACGTTTCATTATTAAGTGGCATCAACTTGCACAAGACGAGGCCTCCGTCGTCCCCGCGCCAGTAGTCATCAGGGTCACGGCAAAGAAGATAGGGGAGATCAAACCGCTCCTTGACCCTTGGGTTCCTTGTAATGATGTTATTCGTTGAGTCGAGAATGGTCTTGAACGAACCTGCCATGCTAGCCGACGTGATGATGTTGCACCGATCAATAAGTTCCTCCACCACGTCATCTTTCAGATCGGGGCAAGAATAACGGGGTCGTTTTTGGCCTGTTCCCTCCATGGAGAAGACAATCGAACAATGGCAGAAGGAAGGGTGAAGGGCTGAAGGAAAATGGAGGAGCGAGAGGAAGAGTGTGCGACAGCAGTTCCAAATTGAGAGGGAAAGGCGAAGAGTCGGTGGAAGGTTGCCAGTTTGCCACGGTACACGAAGAGGTGCCCCGGCCTACACGGGCTGTTCCCTCCATGGAGAAGACGATCGAACAATGGCAGAAGGAAGGGTGAAGGGCTGAAGGAAAATGGAGGAGCGAGAGGAAGAGTGTGCACAACAGTTCCAAATCAAGGGGGAAAGGCGAAGAGTCGGTGGACGGTTGCCAGTTTGCCACGGTATACGAAGAGGCGCCCCGGCCTACACATCCGTTCAGAAATACTAGTAGAAAAGGACTCACCGTCGTCTCACTGATATGTTGGAACGGGACCACATGTCAACGAAACATGGTGTGTAATTTCTCGTGCAAAATGCGATCTGGCCGCGTTGGCCCGATGTGCCGCATTAGTTATCGACCTTTATTTTTTTTATCATGCAATCTGAATGGATAGCTCCTGTGGTCATCACACGTGAGCGGATATAGTGATGGTTGATTCGCCCGAGCAACTTATTACTGTGGGTATATGGGAGTACTAGCGGATTCAAGGAACAGAGAAACGATGGTTGCTTCGTCCGAGCAACTTACTGTGGCGAAGGTGGGGCTCTATGATTTGACTGCTCACTAGTCATTACTACTGCGGTGCAATGACCGGGGTGAATCTTTCCCTGAAGTTGTGTTGTGCACTCAATATTGCTGCATGGCAGGTGGAGCCGGATGAAGGATGTCCAACATGTCGGCGAAACGAAGTTGAATTGTTTCTGGCATTTCTATCAATCCTTCAGGATTTGTTTACATGTACGCATAATTTTAATGAAATTGTACTGTGATGCTATGAAGGTTTCAACTTTGGTTCCCGCAGGAAAAAAAAGGTTTCAACTTAGGATTCATGTGTCTTGCCTCGAGATTATCTCGTTACAACATTCCATCAAATACAAATGAAACTACCATGGCTAATGCATCTCAATGGTTCGCAGATCAGCGCCAATATTCACATCACAACTGAAGATGAAGTTTTGAGAAGGTGTACAAATAAAGAAAAATATATAATTGATCGATGTTGTTCGTAGGCATGGCTCTATTTCCTTGGCACAGTTTTCATTGCTTGGCAGCTAGTTTCACCCAGCTCTATAGCCAAAAATGAGGTGTATGAAGGACACCACAATCCGATCATTTTGTGCAGCTCCACTAAAATCGAGTGGACCATCCCTGTTTGCAAAGATATCCAGTCAGTGTGATTACAATAATAGTGGAAGTAGATGATGAAACATAACACACACAAATAGAAGTCGATCACCTCTACGATCTCTCTTTAGGACTAACTTCTTATTGGAGAAGATTAGGCACAGAGTTGGATGAGGAGGATAGAAAAACCAATCTCCCTTTCTGCAGTCCCATAGAAATGTAAAAACGTTGCCCGTGTGACATTTTGGCGGAACTGCACAAAACACTCTTTAGAAAAAAGTGATTTGTGCAGTTCACCAAAAGGTCGCAATAGCAACGAGGTGAAAATGGATAGCCCTGTTTGCAAAAGGAGGTCGAAAGGAAACAATTACTGCCCAATAACATGAGTTGAAGACACATACACCGACATAAAAGAAGCGTGTTCCATGTAATAAGGGAAAGATAGCACATGGTGGTTTATCAAAAATGGTTTGAGGACGAGATTGCAAGATGGAAAGTATGCCGGCCGAGATACGATTTAAGCAAACAACTAAAGAAGATCCACATGCAGCAACATGGGAAGATGGGCAGTGGAGCAAGGCCGGAGGAAGCTGTACCTTAGGGTCGTCGAGATGTTACTAGGAGGGTGCCGGTGGCCGGGATCTGCCCATACTGCGGCAACGAGCAAGTGGCAAAGGCCCTACCGCGCCGAAGCTTGGTCAGAGAGAACGGTGGGTACCGCAGATCGGGACGTGCTGCCTCAATGCCGTCGAAAGGAGAGACGATGCACATCCTCCCTTTCTACCGGAGGACGGGATGCGGCCGGATCACTGACCAACGCTGAGAGAGAGAGGCCACGGCCGCCTTGTATGAGATGGTGTGAAGAGAGACAAACCCATTTTCCATTTTCCCCACGGCAATTGTTTTATATTCTATACGTGCCATTGAGGAATATATAACTTTATTTAATGCTAACATGTCAAGTCGAACTTTGTTCCATCTAGGCATGGTACCCGACCCTCCTTCGAGTAAACAACTGCTACACGCGTCAAATTATCATGTGGGCTGCCTTTTCGTATAGAAATGAACTCCACCGTGTACCCGCGCGGGTGTGACTGGGAACTTGACGTAAGTACGTGCGTCCTGCGTGCACTTCTTCTTTAGGTGCAGGTACGTACGTGGGTGGGTGTGAGAGAGATGGTTTGTGCGAAACAGACGCAATGTGTTGATGATATCTCAAACAGAAAAACGTAACATATGCAATGTGTGTGAAACAGAGTCATGGACGTGAGATATCGATAGAACTGAAAACAGGGATGAAGTGTGTGGCTGCGCGATCGATAAAGAGTGCCATCAAATTTGTGTTTGCCCACGTCAAAGATACAAGGCGGCTGGCCTATTGGAATTTGAGAGGGCAGAGGTGCAGTTTTTCTCCGTGGCATGGATACCTACCTACAACGTTCGACTATCGGTGTGTGGGGGAGGGGGGGAGGGGGCAGAGACCGATCGACTAGTCTATGTGTGGGGAAGGAGAGAGACCTAGCTATGTATTGAGGGAGATCGATCGACATCCATGGATATGTGTAGCAGAGGAATAAAGTTGGGAAAAAGACAAAGGTAGAGCGTCAAAGGGTTAGTGGTGGAGTGGCGTCTCACAAATGGTGGGAGAGGCCTGCTAGACAAACGGAGGGTATGAGTGCAATATCAATAATAAAGGGCGGGGGTTGTCTGTCTGTCTATGCATGTGCGTGTGAGAGACGGGTCGGGAGGTATTCAAGGATGATGAGGGGAGAAGATATGGTTGTGGTAAGCATACGTAACTACATAGGAAGATGAACTATCGTGTGTCTGAGAAAGGGAGAGACATAACTAGCGAGGTAACTGTATCGGTGGTTCTTGGTGAAAACGAATTATAGTCGACCTGGCTATATGTAGGGAGATCAGTTCATATACACACATGCATGTGTTAGAAGCAAATAATGTCCGGAGAGATAGATAGGGGGAGAGGGTGCGGCTAGGAGGTGGAGAGAGAGGCCTACCATGTCGAGGGGGGAGGAGTGTGCGAATATGTGATCAATGAAAAGAGGGGCGGGAGTGTGCACCTGCGTGGAATCGTATTGGTTATGCCATTCTACCGAACCCCTCCAAATGATCGATTATGATTTGCCTTAAGCTGGTATAAAGAGCTTCAATGATCTTTGAATCAAAGGTAATTCTTTTTGCCACTTAAGGGATGATTCTACGAGTCACCTCCTCTAAGATGTCTTGTTCTGGTATCGTAGCAATTCAACTCCTTGCTATGTTGACGACTGTTCACCAGCTTCTTAAGTGTGAAATTGTTGTCTACCTGGTGAATCTCCGTCATCTGTTCCACTCCATTCCTCTAGACGTGTGCTTCATGTCTCAGCTCAAGAGATGTTGCTATGACTCACCCCGTGAGATGATCCTAAGTTGTTTGATCTTCGAGAAGATCGATCCTTTTAGAGTTTTCCCTTTCCTCTCGTTGTCATGGTAGTTGGGGTTCTAAGAGCAAGACTTCGAGACAATGAGGGTGATCGAATCAACGTTCTTATGAAGTGCAACCTGGATCGTGAAGATTGTGTTACACTACTAGGGAAAAGCCTATACACAGAATCTTATCAGCAGCGCGCTTCAAAATAACTCGCTGCTGCTAACTAGCAGTAGCGCGCACAGACGAAACTCGCTGCTAAAACAAATATAGTAGTAGCGCGTCCTCTCAAAGAAGCGCTGCTGCTATAATTCCTACGAGGCCGGCGCGAGGCTAGTTATAGCAGCAACGCGTTATAGCGACGCGCGCTGCTGCTACGTAGCATAGTAGCAGCGCATTTCTCAGATAAGCGCTACTGCTAAGTTTACTACAAAAATTTAGTCCCACGTCGCTCCGTGAAGAGAGTTTCTACCACCTTAAATATGTTACTTCTCAAACTTTGACAAGCACTTGATCTTCATTGAACTCTATGTGTAGAATTTATGGCTGCAATATGAGTCTTCACCTGTTCCTAAACCAGTGAGGACTCATATTGACAAATCAGATTGTACACAAAAAGATCGTTGATGATCAATGTATTTTTGATATATCGAACAAAGTCTATTTTTACATGCTGACACGTAGCAGTAGCGCTTTATTGTGAAAGGCGCTGCTGCTAGATAGCTTAGCAGTAGCGTCTTCTCCTAAAGAGCGCTACTGCTAAGCCATTCATCTCCCCATCTCCTCCATTCCGATCCACTCACACATCCACTCAATCTGATCCTCTCCGTCTGCGCCGCGCGCCGGTCCACCCCCGTCGCCCCTCCTCCGTCTGCGCCGCGCGCCGTCACCTCCTCCTCCTTGCTGGACTCGGTACCGGCCTCCTCCTCCGTCCTCCCTCTCCACTCGCCGCTGGCCGGCCCCTCCTTACTCCGCCTTCCTACTCCGTCCTCCCTCAACTGGCCGCGCCGGCCGGCCCCTCCTCGCTCCGCCTTCCTCCTCTGTCCTCTCTCAACTGGCCGCGCCGGCCGACCCCTCCTCGCTCTGCCTTCCTCCTCCATTGTACTCTCTTCTCGCTCCTAAAGTCGCCCCTCCTTATCCCTCCTGCTGATATGCAACATTTTGATTTAGTTGATATAATTTAGTTGATTTAGTAGGCTAGTTGATTTAGTTTACTTAGAACATTTTGATTTAGTTGATTTAGTAGGCTAATTCATTTAGTTGATTTAGTTGACTTAGAACATTTTGATTTAGTTGATTTAGTAGGCTAGTTCATTTAGTTGATTTAGAACATTTTGATTTAGTTGATTTAGTAGGCTAGTTGATTTAGTTGATTTAGAACATTTTGATTTAGTTGATTTAGTAGCCTAGTTGATTTAGTTGACTTAGAACATTTTGATTTAGTTAATTTAGTAGGCTAGTTCATTTAGTTGATTTAGAACATTTTGATTTAGTTGATTTAGTAGGCTAGTTGATTTAGTTGATTTAGAACATTTTGATTTAGTTGATTTAGTAGCCTAGTTGATTTAGTTGACTTAGAACATTTTGATTTAGTTGATTTAGTAGGCTAGTTGATTTAGTTCACTTAGAACATTCTGATTTAGTTGATCGTTAATCCTTTGCTCATATTGCTTTAGAAAGAATGGCGCCACCACCACCACCACTATGTCGATTGTGCAAGTCAAGATGCGCCAGCAGACTTGCAACTGGCAAGCTGTTCGGCGTCTACTTCCAGCCGAGTTTTCGTCATGCGGCGGTAAGAAATTAGATGAAATGTAATAACTATTTTATTTTTACTGTTGGCATTACTGCATTGTGTCATTTTGCTTATTTTACACAGATCGTCCCATGCAACGTGAGGTTGAAATTCAACAAGCTGACAGGAGACACTATGACATTTGAGGCTCCTGGGGGCCGTACACTATGGAGGTCGAGAAAGGACGCAATATGTCGCAGATTGGAGGAGATGGATGGGCCCGTTTCGTCGCTCGCATGCGTCTTACTGGTGGTGAGTTGATCAGCTTTAACTTCTGAGCAGAAAGACCCAAGCTAGTTGTCATTTATCTCAACCTGGCGGAAGATGATGAAGATGACGAAGATGATGAAGATGATGAAGATAATGAGGACCCACTCAATGAAGATGATGAGGACCCACTTCATGAAGCCATCGTAGCTCAAAGAACAAGGCTGAGTGAGGAGGAGGTGTCCAACCTGTGGGACATAATTCCGCCATGTGCCGACTTTGTCGGGGTGCCATTCGTGACCCGCTTGACAAATACCATGGTTGATCGACATGATATGGTATGTTATACTTACAAATGCAAATTATCCGATGAATTACTTAGTGTACAGTCCAATGATATGGTATGTTGTGTGGAATCTAGTCGATGATATGTTTTAGTGTAGAGTTCGATCACATGCTTATTAGTGTAGAATCTAAGGAAACTATTAATAGTGTAGATAATCCATATGTACTTATTTGCGAGGATATTTATTAATTGATATGTTTTTCTTATTCAGAAATTGGCAAAGAGCATATCTATGAGTTATGGTATCGAGCCTGATGAAGAAGGCTCAGCTGGACTACGCCTTACTGCGAGGGGCTCCATCACAACCTGTACTTACCGCGTGGACACGGACGGTCGCACACACTTAAACTCGGTTGGGTGGAAGAAATTCCTCGATGGCAAGAATCTTTGTGTTGGACAGGCCATCCTAATTACTATCAGGAACACCAACCGCCCAGGCTTGATGATGATGATTGTCTTCGATATCATCTAGAACTACATATGTGTGTGTGTGGCTAGATCATCTAGAACTACATATGTGTGTGTGTGGCTATATCATCTAGAACTACATGTGTGTGTGGCTATATCATCTAGAACTACATATGACGATCGTTGTCGATATCATCTAGAACTACATATGATGATGGCCGTTGATATGACCTTGTACTGCTTGAGGATGCATGTTGACTATGCATGAAATTGTTATCTAGTACTCCCTTCGTTCCAAATTACTCGTCGTGGTTTGAACTAAAACCACGACGAGTAATTTGGAACGAAGGGAGTACTACCTAGTAATGGTTTATGAATTTGATATGTACTAGCAGTACCTAGTATTTAGTATCTGAAAGGGAAACTAAAAGGGAAAGGGGTAATGGGAAAATGATGAAAGATATAGCAGTAGCGAGGGATGGCGAAATCACTACAGCTAGTTAATAGTAGCGCGTTCCTAAAAAGCGCTGCTGATATCATCAAAAGTAGTAGCGCGGGTTAGGGCCGCGCTACTACTATGAGTTAGCTGTAGCGCCTTATTAGTAGCGCAGCCACCAGCGCTGCTGCTAGCCTCAAAACCCGTGCTACTACTAGGGTTTTCCCTAGTAGTGTTAGTTTGCGTTTCCCCTTCCATCTTACCCTACGCTTGAATCTCGGGACGAGATTCTCGTTTAGTGGGGGTGAGTTGTCACATCCCTACCTTCTGGTACTGCCTGGTGTCTGCATTTTGTTGCATCATGTTTAAATTCTATTTAAGTTGAACTGAGGAATTTTGGAAGCCTAAAAAACTTAAATAAAAGAAGGGCAAAAACCCTAAAATCTCATTCATTGTTTCCAAAATGCTCTTCTTATATGTTTGCTATTTTTGGCAAGGGTTCTGGTCCCAACCAAAAATATTGAACATTTTGAAGGACTTAATTTTGGGACTTTGAATTTAAATCATTAGCTATTTGAATTTGAATTATATTCATATAATTAGAATATAGTTTCAAATACCCCTGAAATATTTTATGAGCTTTTGGAAAAGTCCATCTAGCAAAATAAAAATATTCAGAGGAGTTTTTGGCATTGTTTGAATTGTTTTGAATTCAAAACAGTGGCAAAAGATTAAATAAAAAAACAGAAAACAGAAAACAATAAAAGAACAGAAACTTACCTGTAACTTACCTGGCTTACCTGGTGGCCCAACGGGACCGGCCCAGCTAGGCCCAGCCCACCACCGCCTAGCTCCCTGTCGCCTTCCTCCTTGCGCCAGTAGGCAGGGGCGCGTGCCCGGCGCGCGTGGCCACACGCCGACCACCTCCTGCCTGCCTGCTGCCTCCCCGACGCCGCTACTAGTGCCACGCAGCCCCTCAACCCTCTCTCACTCTCCCTGGATCCCTCTTTCTCCTCTGCTCTCTCCCGCAGCACCACCGACACGCCACCATCGCCGCCGATGCCGATTGTCGCAGCCACCGTGCTTCCCTCGCCTCGCCGACGCGCCAAGAAGCCTCGTCTCGTCCCCCTCTTCCTCCTCACCAAGACAGAAGGAGCCAGGAAGCCCTGGATGCCGCTAGCTCCTCCGTTCCCCTCCTCGGCCACTGAGGATCGCCGCCGCCCGTACGTCGCCGTCCGTCCTTCTCCGAGCCCGCGTCGACGCCCTCTGCAACCACTTTGAGCTCCCGCGTCGGAAACCCCTCTCCCCCGAGCTCGTTACGCCCTGTAGTCATCGCCCCCTTGCTGACCAAATCGCGCTGCCGCCTGAGCTCCTCACCGCCGTGGCCACGCCCACTGGAGCTCGAAACTGAGCTCGGCACCGTGCTCAGCGCGTCACCATGGGACCGGAGCAACCATCCGTCGCTCCTTTCGTGCCATGCGATGTTGGAACGGTCGACGTCCGAACTCCGACTGCCGCGGACGTGCTTGCTGCCGTCGTCTCCGGCCACCCCAGCACCTGCCACCACCACCGTTGGACGCGCCACCTCGCGGGCGTTCCAACGAGCCCAACCCTGCCTCTTCTCGTCGCAGGAATCGTCGGGATGAGCGACGCCGCCGCGTCTGTGTGCCACCGGCGGTTAACCGCCGACGTGGGCATCATTAGTGGCTAATGACCCACTAACTAACCCCTCCTGTGACAGCGACAGCTGGGCCCCGTGCCTAATTAACTCCGGGTTTATTTTCTGTTTAGATTAGTTTAATAACACAGGACCCACCAGTCAGTGTTGACTGTACTGATGTGTCCGTCGACCCGACCCCACCTGTCAGTGTCACTAAACAACACTAGGTCACCGACCAGTGGACCCCACTGGTCAGTTTGACCTGAACCGGCCCTGTTGACCGCTGACATCACAGTGACGTCATGCTGACACAGTAACTCTTCTGGAATTTAAATAAATCTTAAATGGTTTATTTATTTCAGAAAATGTTATAAACTTCTAAAAATCATATAAAATCAACCGTATGTCAGAATGAAATATATTATATATGAAAAATGATCAGAAAAATCCAATCTATCCATATGTACCATTTTCATGCATGTTAGAACAACTTATGACTACTGTTTAGGACAATTCAGTTACATGGCATATTATAAATCACATATGGAGTTTGAATTTGAATCTTTGATTCAAACCAACTTCATTTAATCTGGTTGCTAGTTGCATTAGCTCAAACCACATCATATTGCCATGTCATGATCATGCATCATATTGTTGCATAGCATTGATTGTGTTCTTCCTTGTTTGCCGGTATTTGTCCCCTCTCAGTAGATGTTGTTCCGACGATGAGTTCGATGACACCGATGAAGAACTATTACTAAGAAGTGCCAGGAAAGCTAAACCCCCTTGTTCATTCCGATACAATCCCACTCTCTCGCTCCTGCTCTCTTTTACCGCATTAGGACAACAACGTTTCAACTGTTACATGCTGCGGTAGCTGAACCCCTTTCCTCTGCATGACCTGTCATTGCCACTGTAAATAAATGAAACCCACTAGCATGAGTAGGAGTTGTTTGAGCCCTGATGTGCCTACTCATTCATGCTTGTTTGTCATGCCTGCTATTGCTTAGAGTTGAGTCAGGTCTGCTTCATCGGGAATGAATTGGAATCGTAATGAACATGTCCTACTATGTGTGAGCTAAGTGTGTGAACACGATCTGGTAAAGGTAGCAGTGAGAGGCCATGTAGGAGTACATGGTGGGTTGTCTCATTGAAACCGTCCTCAGGAACTGAGTTCTGTGTTTGTGATCCATGAACAGCTACTACCACACATTGGAATGCTTATGTGCCCCCCTCGACTTATTAATCAACTCGATCTCCGTCCAGGAGTTGCAACTAGTTTCTGGTGTTTATAGGTAGTGTTAGTAGTCTACCAAGTGACACCCGGTACAGGTGGGCTTGGGACAGACTAGGCACAGTGGCACGATGTACCAAGTGGTACCCGGATGGTGGGCTTGGGAACCCTGCTCACATAGTTTGGGGCCGTGAGCGACACCGGCCGGATCTCCTTGCGGATGGAACCCGAATAGGCGATAAACCTGGACTAGAGACTTGTGTGGTTAGTCAGGTCGTGGCCGACTCCCTCGCCAGGCTTCCGCTTGAAGGTTGCTGAGATACACGACCTGTACATGGTGGTAAGTGGCGAGAGCATGTGTGAAGAAGTACACCCCTGCAGGGTTAACATTATCTATTCGAATAGCCGTATCCGCGGTAAAGGACTTATGGGTTGCCTGTACAGTTCATAGACAAGTGAAAGTGGATACTCTAAAATATGCAAGATAAGCGTGAGTGCTATGGATGGCGTTCTCGTAGGGAGACGGGCGCGGATCCATAGTGGTGTATTGATATGGTGAATATGTGGACTCGTGTGCACCACCTCAAAGAGTTACTTGCAGTCGTAGTTCAGGTTAACCACTGAGTCAAAGCTGGCTTGCTGCAGTTAAACTCCACCACCCCCTTTGTTGATACCGATGCATATGTAGATAGTTCTGATGTAAGTCTTGCTGGGTACATTTGTACTCACGTTTTCCTATTTTGTGTTTTTGTAGAGAGACTTCAGTCTCGCTAGTAGTTCCGCTTGGACTTCAATGTTTAGCTTGTTACCTCAGCTACGATCTTGTGTCGTCGGCAGGATCTGGTAGTTATTCAGGCTTCCCAGCCTTTTTCATTTGTAGATGTCTGTAATCAGACATGTTAAGCTTCCGCTTGTGCTTTGACTTGTATGCTCTGAATGTTGGGTCATGAGACCTATGTTTGTAATACTTGGCTCCTCGGAGCCTATTGAATAAAATACTTGAGTTGTAGAGTCATGTTGTGATGCCATGTTGTACTTGCACATATCGAGCATATTGTGTGTATGTTATTGAAATGCTTGGTATGTGTGGGATCTGACTATCTGGCTGTTTATCCTTGGTAGCCTGTCTTACCGGGAAATGTCTCCTAGTGCTTCCACTGAGCCTTGGTAGCTTGCTACTGCTCCGGAACACTTAGGCTGGCCGGCATGTGTCCTTCTTCGTTCCTGTGTCTGTCCCTTCGGGGAAATGTCACGCGGTGTCTACCGGAGTCATGTTAGCCTGCTACAGCCCGGTTTACCGGAGTCCTGCTAGCCCAGTTGCTACATCCCGGATTCACTCGCTGATGACCGACACGTTCGTTGCTGGGTCATGTATGCCTATCCCTGTAAGTTAGTGCCACTTTGGGTTCACGACTAGCCATGTCAGCCCGGGCTCCTTGTCATATGGATGCTAGGAACACTATCATATACGTGTACCAAAAGGCACAAACGTTCCCGGGCCTGGTAAGGCGGCACCCGTGGGAATACCATGTGTGAGGCTGCAAAGTGATATGACGTGTTACATGCTAGATTGGTGTGCCATTGAGTCAGGGTCCTGACATCAGGTCTAAATACTTGTCATAATGTAGGGGACGGGGCACTATACTTTGTGGGATAAAGACGGTGTACGTATGGAACATGGTTTAGATTATGAATATATAGTTAGTACATCAAATGTACTATTATTTGGAATCAACATCAAGTGTATTCAAAAAATAGAATTCGAGTTCATGTAGTACACATAGTTCATATCTATCTCTATACTAATCATGTGGTGTGTTATTAAGGTAATACACGAATGATGGTTGAAGTTGGCAACAATCATGATTGTAGATTCTTAATGAAATAGAGAAACAAATTCAAATTTAGTTCGAATTGCAGTGGTAGTATAGACATTTGGAATGCACTAAAATGTTGGTATGAGTAGGTTACATGCATTATACAACAAGCAAAAAAAAATTAATCGGACATAACATGGATTCATACTCCCTCCTTCCATCTATATAGGGCGTAATGAGATTTTTAAGACCGCCTTTGACTGTTGACAAGATTAATAGTACATGACATGCACAATGTGAAAATTATATCATTGAAAGAACCTTTCACAGACGAATTTAACGGTGTGATTTGTGTAAGTTGCATGTCATATATTATTGCTCTAATATTTGGTCAAAGTTAGCATCGAAAAACGCATTAGGCCCTATATAGATGGAAGGAGGGAGAAGCTTTGAATAGCATTTGTATAGTAAAACGGGGCAAGACTCTCTTTGTGTGGTGTGAATAGTTTTATTTTTTTCGTTTTCTTTTTGGTTGAGGGAAGTGCGAATTGATTTGGTATGTACAAGTACACTATTACTACACATCAGGCTTGTCCCTAAAATTTAACCCGCATCTTGGTATATCCCGAAAATTCAGATAGCGTGCTCCCAAAACTGGCGCCTTCACAACCCGCGCCTTGCAATCCCAAAATTACAACGCGCGCAAAAACTCCCTCCAGCTGCCAAATCCCAACACGAAAAATCTCCCTTCTAACCCTGAGCCGAAAGGGCCACGAGTTCAAATCAGTGGGGGGTACTTTTGTAACACACCCTACATTTTGGACAAGCGCATTCCTAAGTCATGCTTCACCCCCTACCATCGCCCCCTTTTCGCCATTCGAAATCCCAGGCCGCCATAACCTCTCTGCTCCAGCCGCGAAACCCCACCCTCCTCCGTCCGCCACCTCACCGCTGCCCAGCTGGAGCCTCTTCCCCGACGACGTCGTCCACCGCAATAGCTCGACGTCCCTCGTCCACCTCCCCGGATGAGGATCCGCCGTCCATCTCATCGTCCCGCCGGTTCAGCCGCCCCGTCCTCCACCTCCAAGGAGCTGCTCCGACGATCGCCTCGTATATCGCGGCTGCTCCATCCCCACAGCGCCTCTTTAACTTGCTCCACCAGAACCGCAGCATCCTCACCGACTCCTCGGACGAAGCCGAGGCCTACTTGGCGCCACCAAAGAGGTTGTACAATCATCGCATCGCACCTTCTCCTTAACTCGAACTCCCGGCACTGACGGTGCTCCATCCTGCACCCTCATGGAGCGGCTACCTTGAAGCCAACGCCGCGGCGACATCTCCATAGAGGCTCTCCCCCAGTGCGGGGCCCCTTCGGCGGCGGCGTCCATACCAGCCGGATCTGTTGCTGCTGCTCCGGCTCTCGCTCGCTCGCTCGCGCTGCTACTGCTACTCTGGCTCTCGCTCGATCGCCCTCTCGCAAAGCTAGTGCTGCTGCTCTCCCCCTCGCTCGTGCTGCTGCTCTGCTCCGATTTAGCCACACTTCAGTCGACTGAATCAACTTTTGTGTCATTCGATTTTCAGGGGTTGGGGGGGGTCTCGCCGGAGTTAAGGAAGAACCACCCACAGCGGGGACGGGGGCTCGCTGGAGAGGTACCCCACTATCTATCTTAGGGTTCAGGGTGGGTGTGCGGGGCCTAGAGGGCTGGTCGGGGCGGCGGTGGGGAGTAGTTTTGGGGCGGCGAGGCGGCGCTGGGGCCGGCGGTTCGGCCGGTGGTCGCTGGAGGCTCAGGGGGGTGCAGGTTGAAGATGAACTACATGCCCTCTCTAAACTACATGTCAAGTGCCTCTCTGCTACCATTGCGTTTGGTTTCGACAGTAGCATTCAGATTCCACAGTAAATTTCAGTTTCGATAGTTAAATTCAGAGTCAACAGTTTTTACCTCATCTGTTGTAGTCAGGTGGTTTTTGGTGATGTAAATTTTACATCTATTTTACTTCATCTATTGGAGATGCTATTAGAATCCCACTTGAGATTGACGATGTCTGTCTTGTGCTGCTTCAGCATTGACGCCTTACGGCTCACTGGAGCTGCTCCAATGACAGAACGATCCATCACAACAGAGCAGTGCCCTGGATGCCGTCTACAGATTCCTCAGATCTTCCACCACACCTCCGATAGCCACCACTGCCTCAACTACTTCAGCGACCAACCGAATGATGCTGAGGTCGACACGGCTACGACAAAGAGGTTGTACACTTGTTGCATCACTTATTACTATACATTCACGTCGATCCATTAGGGCTATTTTTGTTCAACGGAAAAAACTAGCAATTGGGAATTTTCCAATGGCACTCTACTATTCAATTATTCATGCATTTTGTTGAAAGGAATGAAGCAAAACATCCACCTGGACCTACTTTTCAAAATCCTATGCATGAAAATGGGACCAAGTGCATTAGTGGCAGAATAACATTCTAACTGTACACGCTTTCATATGATTTCACTTTATTTTTGCCATGTTTCTTTGCATTCCTCTGCTCTTCCAATTCCTGTAAACCAAACACCCAAGTTGACAGAAATCCTGTGTTTATAAATGCTCTGTTTACCATGTGCATTCCTATCCTATTCGGGTGTTTTCCTATCCCTAAATTTCTGCATGCTCTCCTTACATAATCTCACCATATTTTTTTCCGTATGCATGTCAGATATTGTACACAGTCATGCTGAACATTAGAGAAAAAGAGAAGAGTTTTGCACGGCAATACAATGACATGCAGACATCACTCCATGTTGGGTTCAATGGCAAACCCTCCCCAGCCCTCTCCAGATTGTAATCCAGAGGAAGATATCTGTTGTTAGGCGGATTCAGATGCCGCTGACCACTCCTATTTACCCCCAAGGTGTTTGCTCTACCTTGGCATGATGCTGATAGTCATATCATGCATATGTTGCCTTGAAGTGCCTACTTTTGACATCATATATGTCATCTGTTTAGTTTAGACATGTTCTGTAATGCCAACTATTTAGTTTCTATATCATATATGGGAATTATGCAGTCTCATGTCTTTTAGCCAGCCATAATATATGTGAAATGTGCAATGCCATCCTGTTTAACTAGGCATCATATATTTGAATGATATCTTGCCCATCCTTTTCTTCATTACATTTCCATTTGCCGACAATGTTTGTACATTAAACTACTCTTCTTGTGAATCAGTCATTAGGGTGGGAGATGGAAAAATCTGGAGTGAAAACAAGGCCTTCAGAGAAGACAGTGCTACCTGTTGAAGCAAATCTCTTGTTGGGTCCCGATAGCTCCTCAGAGATGGATTTATAGACAGATGACCAGTCCTATTCCCCCACTGAGGTGTATGCTCTAACTTGGCACGGTTATACTGCTCATATCATGCATATGGTGTCTTGCATTGCATAGTTTAGACATCATATACACAATATTCAACACCACGTTCTTAGTTCTGACATCATATCGAATGCCCTCTGTTTAGCATATAAATCACATATGTGAATTAAATGATGCGATCCTGATTACTTAGATAACATGTAGGTGAATTATGTCATGCGATCCTGTTTAGTTATTCATCATATCTTTGAATTATGTTATGCTATGCTATCCAGTTTAGATAGACATGACATATGTGAAATTATGTCATGCTATCCGTTTTAGTTAAACAATAAACATGTCAACTATTTCATGCCCTCTTTTTTCCACACTATCTATTGCATTTGTCTCTCATACAATGTATGTACATTCAACTATGTTTCCTGCTTATCAGCCATTTGAATTGGAGCGGGTGATGCCAGTATCTAGCGGACTAAAAACACGGTCTTCGAATAAAACAGTGCTACCTCTTGGTCGAGATAGCACCCCGGTTGTACATGCACAAGAACCAGCCCTACCACCCATAACCCAAACTCTCGCAGATTGTACCCCTACTGCGATGGACAGAGAACCAGCTTCACCCAATCTAACCCCAACCCCAGCCGATAGTAACCCAGTTCCTGTTGACACAGCACCATCTCCACCACAAAGCTCCCAAACAAGAGCAGTTAGTAAGCCAGCTGCAGTGCCCAAAGGGCCAGTACTATCACGGCGAACCGCAACTCCACCAGTTAGTACGCCTATTCCTGTGGAGGAAGCACAACCAACTAGTCGTAGTTTAGCATCTATCGCATTTGATGTTGTTAAACCGTATGTGCGTATCTTCCCATCTTGGAAATATTATACTAAAGATGAAGGATAATGCCAGCTGCAGGTGTTTGTCCAGGAGTTATGTGTAAGTAATGTTATTCATGACAATTACTTTGCTTCTACCCATACATCCTACCTCCATGATGGTTATAATATAGAAAATTTTCCCATTTTTCTCTATAGAGAAGGACCGATTTGGAAACTCAGGATGAGGTAACCTGTGCTAATACCTATGCTATCTTCAAGAATGCATGGTGGCAGTATCGGAATTACCTGAAGAAAACGTACTTCACCGGCAAAGAAACTCATCAAATTCCCTTACGTTCTCCTGAGACACATTTACTAGACGATGACTCGGAACGCCTTGTTCTGTACTGGTCCCGAACCAAGAATGTGGTATGGTCTATGAGCTCATTTTCTATTTTTAAGTATTATATTCTTGCGTCTTACTGTACTCCGTCCATGTAGAACAAGTGCCTAAACTAGAAGAACAACTGTTCTAATTTAAGATTCCATTGCTAGCATAGTTGAAAAAAGCGCTAGGCATTAATTGTGCATTTTACCACCGCCTTGCGCTTTACTGACCAAAGCGCATGCTTATGCGTAGTTATCACAGATTAAGCGTAGTTATGCGCAATGCGTTTTGCCAACGCCTAGAGCCTAGGCGCGCTTAAGCGCTCGCTTAGGCGCGCCTTATTTAACTATGATTGCTTTGCTCTTGTATCACTGTATTTACTCATACAAACTTATTTTTAAATTGAAGGATCCAATAGAAACTCAAATGACACAGCAGGTATGTTCACACATGTTTCTTTAACAGGTTTGCTCTTATCAATAGCTCTATTGATTTCAATTTCAATTGTGTATACAGTTGACTTTCATATCATGCACATTACTAGCATCACAACAGAGCCAATAGTGTTGTTGTACATGTAGACCCGTGGTACCCATCTGAAATCTTGTTGTGCCGTGTAGTTTCCCACGCTTTGTATTCTTTCACTGCTGCTTTGTGTTGAACAGATATGATTTGAACCGTGTCTCTATTTTGATTTGGCCAGACAATGCAGTGACCATAGGACATAGATATATGTTTGTTTGATGCTTTTATTATGTACTAGTACTTGGCAATAGAAGACTTGGTAGTTTAATCCTGTCCACCTTACTAATGAACTGGTTCACCGAAATGAGTTTCATATACTAGTACATGCTAAACTTGTTATGTGTCTGCTTGTTTCTTCTTTTAGAGTGCTGACAGAATATTGGGGAAGAGTTCCTTATTAAGCAATGGTAATGGAAGTAATGCAGATAAGGTTCAGGATAGTGACACATCCTTGTTGGTCTCCAAAAAAAGCTGATAAAATTCACTGTCTGAATGACTATCTTGAAGACAGCGAGACAACCCCAAAGTCCTGTCTTGGTTTAGCGTTTGAGTTACTGGCCACTACCGCTTGCACAAGCTATTCAAACTCACTGTCTGAATGAGTTTGGTTTCTTGAGTCTCAACTACAAGCTGAAAGACACCGATCAGCTGTGTTGCGACAAGAAGCGGAAGGACTGCGGAAGTCCCTGGAGCATTCAGATGCATATTTTCTGTTGCAACAGCAAGCGTTGGAGGATTTTAGCGCCAAACAGGACAAAGCTAATAAGCTTGCTAAGTTTATTGCCCACATGGTGGATACCCAGGATAGTGTTTCTTGAGCTCTTCTGAAGTTGTTTAAGTTATGCTCTTGTTTTGCTGCTGCATTTATTTGCACTGGTGGCCAATTTTGACGGCCAGTGTATGTAATATGCTGCTTTGTTCCCTATATTTGCACTGGTGGCGAACTTTGATGCCCAGTGGATGTAACATTTGTAATAGCGGTAATAGGCTAGCATTAATTGCTTGCTTATTTATTTCCTTATTGTCTAGTTGTTTGCTTGTAGTCATTGCAGTTCTTTTTCTGTGTTTTTCTAGTGGCCACAATAGCCTATTTTTGGTAACTAGGCCAAAATAATCATGGCAACACATGGACTGTTGTAACCATGGGCCTCCTGTAGGCCGTATGATCCACGGGCCTTCTTCCGGCCGCAGGATCCATTGGCCTTCTATATGGGCTGTAGGATCATCCATTGGCCTTCTATACGGGCCTTAGGATTCATGGGCCTTCTATGGGCCGTAGGGTCGATGGGCCTTCTACGGGCCGTATGATCCATGGGCCTCATACGGGCCGTAGGATCCATGGGCCTTCTACGGGGCGTATCATCATTTCGCCAACCATGGGCCATACTATTCGTGGACCATAACGGGTTGTTAATAGGTCGTATTTGATAAGTCTATGAAAACAGCGCAACGGATTTTTTCCGACATGAAAACGACCCAACGTATTAATGGTCCACAAACGGGCCGACTGTAACGACGGGCTGAATTTGGCCCACAAGCAGAAAATGACAATAACGGGCCGTATGTAACCGAATGCTGCAAATGAACCCAAGAATCAATGGGCCCTGAGAAGGCCGAAAGATAACTTGGGCTGGAAACAGCCCAATGGAATAACGGGCCGTTAATGGGTATAAAGCGATACACTGTTCATTACGGACCAGTTTCACCACGGGTCGTTAATGGGCCAAGTGTTACAAAGGGACTCATATGGGCCGAAAGAAGTCATGGGCCACACATGGGCCAGAAGTTAAAACAGGCTAGAATCATATTGGACTGCCCAGATGACGCTACTGGGCCTAATTCGGACAGGTCGTAACGGGCCCTGGGTTAGCGGGTTGTAAATGGGCTATATGCGAACAAGCTGTTAACAGGCTTTCCGTGGGACGGCCCGCCACCTTTTGACCAAGTCAAATGGGCCGGCCTTTCAAAAGAATGGGCCTCTGTTGGGCCGTGCCATGTGTCACCATATCATAGGCGCCTTCGGTCCAATGAGTGGATGACATCTGTCCCAATGGTGAGCCGACATGTGTTTCCTCCAGCCAATGATGATTTTACACGTGGAAAATCCCCATTGGTCCGGGCTGTTAACGGGTTATCGAATCCAAAACTGGACCCGATAGCTCAACGGCGTTCCGTTACGGTTGATGCCATGTGTCGGTCACCCTTGACGAAAGAACTTCTGTGACGCACGATTTATCGTCATGGAAGTGCACACTTCCGTGATGATAATTTTGGTAATGTCATGGAACACTTCTACGACAGCACAGGTATGACTATCTTGATTCTGTCATAAATTTGTCATGGATGTACATGCATGACAGAAAACGTGACCTACTATGACAAGAATGTATCATCACGGAAGTGTATTTTTTTGTAGTGCTACTGTCAGCATTCTGGGACCGGGGGTGCCCAGACTTGCCTGCCTGCAGCACGCGGCGTGGCTCCATCAACAGGCTGGTACAGCCCAGCTCGAGCAGCAACAACTCAAGACCCTTGCGAGGGGCCAAGCCTTGCGAGGCGGATGACACCAAGACCTCCCCCGGGGTGGCCTCACTAGGCTGGCTCCCAAGGAGCGGAGATATCTATGCAAGGGGCACCTTGCGAGGTTCACATGATGTGAGCCATGACGACCAAGGCCAGGAGGGCGCCTGCGGGCGCAGTGTACCAGTTGCCTCTTTGGTGCTAGGGATGCAAGCACGGGCGTCCCGAGGCATCATGCAAAGGTTTCCATATCGGTGCAACACGACCAAGACTAGTAGGACGGCAGGACGGAGGTCATTGCGGAGCCCATAGTAGTGTCACCACCAGAGCCTTTGGCAGGGAAGACTACTTTTTTCAGGATAGCTTGTACTAGTTGTGCCCCTTCAAACTTGGCTATTGTGGGATCCCTTACCGCCTAAACATTTGGGAAGAGGACCAAGGCCACTATAAATAGGACCTAGCCACCACCATAGCGAGGGACAGATCATTCAGACCATCCTCACACTCACCAGCTCATCGAGCTCAAGAGCACCTCACCTCTTGAGGCTGTTCATCCACTCTACTAGTTCATCCTCAGCCTCTCGAGGCAATCCACCACACATTGGAGTAGGGTATTACACTGCGAGGTGGCCCGAACCAGTATAAACCCCTGTGTCTCTTGTTCTTTGGGTTCATCGAGCTAGGCCGTGGGATCATTGAGCGAGCGAGCTGGGGAGAGAGAGTTCTTCGTGCACACCCTAGAGTTCGAACGTCTCAATGTTCTGCGGAACCCGTAATCTGATAGACGTGCCGACCACTTTGAGTGGACGGATGCAGCAACAGTCGGGTTAGAAGAAATAAAAACTTTATTAGCAAACAACCCAATCCTTGCCACACCAAACTTCGGAGAACCTATGCTGCTGTACATATCTGCAACTCACCAGCAAATTTCCACTCCAAAAACTAGTATACTATGTATCGGCAGTCCTTACACCATGAAAATCCTGATACCCGCACTATCATAAGATAGCGTATGCAGTCTTCATGGCATCTCGGAACCTGCGGTACTACTTTGAAGAGTGCTCGATCATAGTGGCTTCCGATGTACCCCTCAAAGACATCATAAACAATCAAGACACCACCGCTGCATTGCCAAATGGGCTATCGAGATCTTACCATTTGAAATAACATACAAGCCACGTCGAGCTATTAAATCTCAGGTGTTGGCCGACTTTGTCGCGGAATGGACAGAAGCTGAACTCCCTAAAGAGTAAAGCACATACTCCAATTGGGTGATGTACTTCGACGGCTCCAAAATGTTAGCCGGATTGGGGGCTGGTGTCATCCTCACATCCCCTACAGGGGACACAGTCCGTTATGTATTACAAATCATGTATACGGACTCCAATAACGCGGCCGAATATGAGGCACTACTGCATGGTCCCCGGCTGACTGTTTCTATGAGCATACAAGTCCTCGAGGTGCGTGGGGATTCGAACCTCGTGATATCTCAAATAAATGGAGAATTCGATGCAAAAGATCCAAAGATGGGCGGCCTACCGCAAGGCCGTACTCAAAATATTAGCTCGGTTTGAGGGGCTCGAGTTTCATCATGTGGCTCGAGACAGTAATCAAGCAGGGGGCATCCTTGCTCGATTGGGCGCTAAACGCGACCCTCTCCCGGCTAACACCTTTATGGAAAAGCTTTTCAAGCCATCCGTGGTATGGCAGGACGAAAGCGAAAATACCGGTCCGGCACCGATTACACCCTCGGGTGTTGAACACGATTTGGATATCATCAGGGGCTCGGGCACCGAACCAACGACTTCCGCCCATGTAATCATGGTGGTAATCATTCCATGGACCAAACCCTTCTTAGCCTACCTTAATAGGCAGGAGCTCCCTGATGACAAGAATGAGGCCCGTCACATAGTTCGACGTTCCAAAGCCTACAATGTTCATGAAGGAGAACTCTACAATAAAAGCACTACTAGAGTTCTTCAGAGATGTATCTCCGAAGAGGAGGGGCGCCATCTTTTGGCCGAAATACATGCTTGCTGAGGGAGTCCTGGACTAGGGGGTGTCCGGATAGCCGAACTATCATCATTGGCCGGACTCCAAGACTATGAAGATACAAGATTGAAGACTTCGTCCCGTGTCCGGATGGGACTTTCCTTGGCGTGGAAGGCAAGCTTGGCAACACGGATATGTAGATCTCCTACCCTTGTAACCGACTCTGTGTAACCCTAGCCCTCTCTGGTTTCTATATAAACCGGAGGGTTTTAGTCCATCGGACGAACAACAATCGTACCATAGGCTAGCTTCGGGTTTAGCCTCCTTGATCTCGTGGTAGATCCACTCTTGTACTACCCATATCATCAATATCAATCAAGCAGGAGTAGGGTTTTATCTCCATCGAGAGGGCCCGAACCTGGGTAAAAACATCGTGTCCCTTGTCTCCTATTACCATCCGCCTAGACGCACAGTTCGGGACCCCCTACCTGAGATCCGCCGGTTTTGACACCGACATTGGTGCTTTCATTGAGAGTTCCTCTGTGTCGTCGCTTATAGGCCCGATGGCTCCTTCGATCATCAACAACAACGCGGTCCAGGGTGAGACTTTTCTCCCCAGACAGATCTTCGTGTTCGGCGGCTTTGCACTGCGGGCCAATTCGCTTGGCCATCTGGAGCAGATTGAAAGCTACGCCCCTGGCCATCAGGTCAGATTTGGAAGTTTGAACTTCACGGCCGACATCCGCGGGGACTTGATCTTCGATGGATTCGAGCCACAGCCGAGCGTGCCGCACTGTCGCGATGGGCATGATTTAGCTCTGCTGCCGGACAGTGCCCTGGAGGCCGCACAAGAGTCCGCTCCGACTCTTGATTCGGAGCCGACTGCGCCGATCGAGGATGGGTGGCTAGACACCGCCTCGGGGGCTGCTACCTCTACGGCGATGGAGCCGAATACTGATCCTGTCCCTTGTGAAGCTCGTGACTCCGAGGTGCCGGATTCCTCGCCGGACTCCGAACCTCTCGCGCCCCTGCCAATCGAATCCGATTGGGCGCCGATCATGGAGTTCACCACTGCGGACATCTTTCAGCACTCGCCTTTTGGCGACATCCTGAATTCGCTAAAATATCTCTCGTTATCAGGAGAGCCCTGGCCGGACTACGGTCAGGACGGTTGGGATGCAGACGACGAAGAAATTCAAAGCCCACCCACCACCCACTTTGTAGCCACTATCGACGACCTAACCGACATGCTAGACTTTGACAGCGAAGACATCGACGGTATGGACGACGATGCCAGAGACGACCAAGAACCAGCGCCCACAGGGCACTGGAAAACCACCTCAACTCACGATGTATACATGGTGGATACACCAAAAGGAAGCAATAACGAGGAACAACGGGACGCGGCGAAGGATAATTCACCCATAAAACAGCCAAAACGGCGACGCTAGCGCCGCCCGGAGTCCCGCCTCGATAACAACAACACCTATACAGACCCAGCCGTAGAGCAGGGCGAACCAGTGGACGACGAACATGCCACCAAGCAACCGTCCGAACAGGATTAATTGGACAAGCAACCCATCCCCGGCGAAAACAACAGTCCAGATGATCTCACGCCGGACACATCACCGGAGCATATGCACCTCCACAAAAGGCTCGTCGCCACTGCAAGAAGTTTGAAGAAGCAGAAGCGAAAGCTCAAAGAAGCGGAAGACGTACTCAGAATGAGATGGAGCAAAGTACTCAAGACCGCAGATAAATATGGCGATAGTCACCAAGCAAAGAGCTACCCGAAGCGCAGGATGTTGCCCGAATTTGACGAGGAGGCCGTAGAGCCCCCACATTCAAAAAACAAAGAGGCCGCTGTAACGCCCCAGATTCGATACGCCAGGTGTCTGCCAGTTATTCGCCGTCGTTGCCATGTCATTTGCTTGCGTGTTGCACTTTGCCATGTCATCTTATGCATTTCATATCATGTCGTCATGTGCATCTCATTTCGCATTCGTGTTGGTTTCATGCATCCGAGCATTTTCTCCGTTGTCCGTTTTGCAACTCGGCACTCCTATGTCCTCCGGCGTCCCCTTTTTGTCTTTCGTTGTGAGTGGGTATTAAACGTTCTCGGAATGGACCGAGGTTTGCCAAGCGGCCTTGGTATAGCACCGGTAGACCGCCTGTCAAGTTTCGTGCCATTTGGAGATCGTTTGATACTCCAACGGTTAACCGGGTAACCGCAAAGCCTCTTTTGTTGCAGCCCAACACCCCCTTCAAAGAGGCCCAAAACCCACCAAACTCCCATCCATGCTCTCGGTCGTTCGATCATGATCGTGTGGGCGAAAACCGCTCCTCATTTGGACACTCCCACCTCCTTCTATGTATAAATATGTGCACCCCGTCCAAATCCCGGGTCCAAACCCTAGCCCCGCTCCCCTCGCGCCGCCGGACACAACTTCCCCGCCGACGGACATGTCCGCCCTCGCCCTCCCCAACCGCAGCGCGCCACGTGGCGTTCGCCGCCTCCCACCGCCGCCGGCCCGCGGGGCCCGCGCTGGGCCCGCACGGCCCGCCCGCCGCCGCCTCCGCGCCCGAGGCGCTGCCGCCCCGACCGGCTCCCCGCGCCGCCGCCGGCCGAGCTCGCCCCGCCGCCGCCCGGCCCGGCCGCCCTCCGCCGCCCGCCATCCCGGCGTCGCCCGCCGCCGTCCGCTCCC
>NC_041382.1:393448502-393455350 GCF_002162155.2 Triticum dicoccoides
CGCCGCGGATCCGGTCGGGCCGGACCGGATCTGGCCATCCCCGACCTCCCCGACACCGTTCCGCGCCCCCACCGACTTCCTCCTCGCCGGATCCGGCCTCCCCTCCTCCAACTCCGGCCGCCTCCCTCCTCTCCGGCAAGAACTCCGGCGAACTTCAGATCTGGATCCACCGAAAGTTGATTTTCCCCCTCCAAAAATTCCACTGTCCCGAATTTTTTGCATTATCATGCCATGTTCATCGCGTCATAACTCTACGCATACTGCCCCGTTTCGTGCGTGTAATATGGCAAAATTGTTCGACTCAACGAATACTTCATTTAATTCCATTGCATCATTTTCATTTGATCTTATCTAAATGCCCGAAATGCTGTTGGAAGAGTGCATGTTGATGTTAATCTGCTGGAACTGTTATAACATGCTCATTTGTCATTTTTGCCATGTTTCATGTGTGCATCCTATGAGGTTGATGTCTACATGTGTTTTGATCTATGATATTCCATCTTTCCATAGGTGCAATCCATGTATTTTTGTGACTTGTGTAGTGAGTGCATCAAGCTTGTTAAGTAGGGTACTTGCTGTTGCTGTTTTCCTGACTGATTCTGTTATATTTTGTTGCTATGTAAACTTGCTACTACAAGTCATTCTATGCATAATCTGGAGATGTTCACTAAGGATGTTTTGTTGTACATGTCTTGTTCTATTCATTCATGCCCCTGGTTGCATTTATAGCCTGCTGTATCATGTTGTTGTCAGCCTGTTAACATTAAGTTCAGTTTTGGCCATGTGCTTTTCTAGTGATCCATGCACCCTATGAACTTGTTCTTGCCATGCTTAGCTTCTCAAACATGTATTCTTACTGTTGGTTGCCTTGTCGTGCCATGTATTGCTCTGTGGTGAATGGTCCAAGCTCACCAACATGCCTACTTATTGTTGTTCCTGCCATGTATGAATCTGTCATCTTTTGCCATGTTTACATGGGTGCCATCATATTTTCTGTGCCCTTTTGGATCATTGTCAGTAAGGGACTTTTGTTCTATGCAATTAGTAGATTTATGCCATGCCTTTGTTTGCCATGATAAGTTCCTGTACCATGTTGTTTGCTTGCTCTAAACATTGCAACCTGATGTTATTTCCTGATAAGTCTGAAACTGTTATTATTTGCAATCTTACTATGTCCTTTTGAGCATGTTCTAGTTGTTTCTGGAGATAGCTCAGTGTTCATCTTTTGTTATGCCTTACTTGTACATCATGCCCATGCCTTTTGTTATTACGTTGAGATGTTGTAGCCTGTTGGTTTGATGCTTGTAAGATGCCTAGTTGCTGTTATGGACAGATTGTTGCTATGACTTGTATAGTGTGTGTGTGTGTGCTGAACCGTTGCTTCGTTTTGAGTGTGCTCTATATGAAACTTGCGTGATTTTGCTTGTAGCTTCATATTATCATTTTGCATCCTTGTTTTGGGGTGTTTGCTTGATATTTGTATGCATTTTGCACCAATGCCATGTTTAACTTGTTTTGCTCATATCTTCTAGGCCGTAGCTCCGAACTAAATGAACTTTATGTGTAACTTGACTAGAATTTCGTGTAGTTCATCGTGGTGCATCTTAACTTGCTGTTTAATAACTTGAACAGAAGGTTTATTCAGATCTGGAACAATTTCGAAATGTGCATATGAGGACTTACCTGAATTGTTATATGTTGTTTCCAGCCTCATTTAAACTTGCCTTGATGTGTTGTTCTTGAGTGCATCATCTCTTGCCATGAGTAGCTTCATGTAGCCTTGTCATGCATCTTGCTTGTTGTGCATCATGTCTTTCCTATGTGTGGTGTGTTTACCACGTTGTGTGCTTCTTCTCGATAGTTCCCGTTTCGTTGCGATCGTGAGGATGCGTTCATCTACGTGTGGTTCATCTTTGTGGCTTCATCTTCTTCATGGACTCGTTCTTCCTAGCGGGATTTCAGGCAAGATGACCGCTACCCTGGATCTCACTACTATCATTGCTATGCTAGTTGCTTCGCTCTATTGCTTTGCTGCGTTACCTATCATTTGCTCTTCAAGCCTCCCAAATTGCCATGAACCTCTAACCTTTGACACCCTTCCTAGCAAACTGTTGTTTGGCTATGTTACCGCTTTGCTCAGCCCCTCTTATAGCGTTGCTAGTTGCAGGTGAAGTTGAAGATTGCTCCATGGTGGACAGGGTTATGTTGGGATATCACAATATCTCTTATATTATTAATGCATGTATATATTTGGTAAAGGGGGGAAGGCTCGGCCTTATGCCTGGTGTTTTGTTCCACTCTTGCCGCCCTAGTTTTCGTCATACCGGTCTTATGTTCCTGGATTTTTTGCGTTCCTAACGCGGTCGAGTGATTTATGGGACCCCCTTGACAGTTCGCTTTGAATAAAACTCCTCCAGCAAGGCCCAACATTGGTTTTACCATTTGCCTCACCTATTACCTTTTTTCCCTTGGGTGTCGCGCATCCCAAGGGTCATCTTTATTTTAGCCCCCCGGGCCAATGCTTATCTAAGTGTTGGTCCAAACTAGAGCCACTTGCAGCGCCACCTCGGGGAAACTTGAGGGCTGGTTCTAGTTGTATGTACTGCTCATCCGGTCGTGGCCTGAGACGAGATACGCGCGGCTACTATCAGGATGTCGGCACGCCGGGAGGTTTTGCTGGTCTTGTTTTATTGCTGTCGAAATGTCTTGTAGTCTGGATTCCAAGACTGATCGGGTCTTCCCGGGGAGAAGGTATATCCTTCGTTGATCGCGAGAGCTTATCATGGGCTAAGGTGGGACACCCCTGCAGGTAATAAACTTTAGAGAGCCGTGCCAGCGGTTATGTGGCACATGGGAATTTGTTAATGTCCAGTTGTAGATAACTTGACACCAGATCCAGATTAAAACGCATCAACTGCGTGTGTAGCCGTGATGGTCTCTTCTCGGCAGAGTCCGGGAAGTGAACACGGTCTTTGGGTTATGTTTAACGTAAGTAGGAGTTCAGGATCACCTCTTGATCATTATTAGTTGACGACCGTTCCTTTGTTTCTCTTCTCGCTCTCATTTGCGTATGTTAGCCACAATATCATGCTTAGTCGCTGCTGCAACCTCACCACTTTACCCCCTTCCTTTCCCGTTAAGCTTTGCTAGTCTTGATACCCATGGTAATGGGATTGCTCAGTCCTCGTGGCTCACAGATTACTACAACAACAGTTGCAGGTACAGGTTTTGCGATGATCTTGACGCGAGAGCGATGCTTGCTTGCTTGAGTTCTTCTTCTGCTTCTTCTTCGATCAGGGGATAGGTTCCAGGTCGGCAGCCTGGGCTAGCAGGGTGGATGTCGTTTGAGTTTCTGTTTGTGTTTCATCCATAGTCGGATGGTGCTCTTATGTATGATGTATTGTTGTATTCGTGTGGCATTGTATGCCTCTTGTATGTATCCCCATCTATTATATAATGTTGATGTAATGATATCCACCTTGCAAAAGCGTTTCAATATGTGGGTCTATCCTTGGTGGGACCTTCGAGTTCCTTTTGGATAGGGTCGCATATTGCGCGTGACAAGTTGGTATCAGTGCCTCGACCGACCCTAGGAGCCCCCTTGATTGATCGTGTAGTTTGGCTGTTGTCGAGTCTAGAAAGAAAACTGTTTTTGGAGTCTAGTTATATCGGAGAGTAGGAATTCTTTTTACTCCTCAGCCCCTTCTTTGCTCTGGTAAGGAATCTTGACATAGATGTTTTGAATTACTCCTCTTCCCGTTCAAAATTTTCTTTAGGATCACGTGGTTAGTTTCGTGAGTTGTCCATCCTCTTTTATCCGGTGCATTTCTCGTCAAGTGGACTCGAGCCTCTTCATCTTTGCCAAGTTCAATCCTCAGTTCTTCCTCCCACGTTGTTGTTTTTCCTTGTCCGAAGTTGTCCTTGTTTTTCCCACCCACCCACCCTTTTTCTTCTCGGAACCGGAGCCTGTAATCAAGTATCCATCATACTCATGTGAAGTCCTTTTTTTTCCTCAATAATTTCAACTGGTGTTTTCTCTTCTAGATATTCGTCGGTTTCCCTCTCCAAGTTGCCTTTGTTTTCCCCCCTCCCACCCTCTTCTTCCCGGAGTTTGAGTCTCTTTCGACCATCAATTTCATTCGTACAGAGCCTCTTCAGTCTTTCCTCAATCATTTCAACCGGTGGATTCTCGTCTCATTCGTCATTCTTCATCCCTTTCTTTTCCGGTGGATTCAATTCTAGTTTTTTTCGGTAGTGATTATATTATTTTCCTTGGTTAAAGTGTTCTCCTTGCTCGTTTGCCTCTCGCCATTCAATCATTCCGGAGTTCGGAAGACATCTCAAGAGATTCGTCTGTGTTCGAATTAATTCGAGGTTGTCAGCTCATTCAAATATTTCAATTATTCCGGTGCATCATCTATCTGTTCAACAATCATTTCCAACGGTGTTTTTCTCTTCAGTGGGCCCTAACCCACAGGTCTTTCCCCAGGATCTTACCTGACTCTTAATTTCCCCGGAGTTATTCTCAATTCTTTTCAAGTGTGATCTAAGGATGGATCCCATCAGTCACTTTCCTTCTCCAAGATCTCTTTCAAATCATTTCATTGTTGGCTTAACCTCTTCGCTTTTTCATTCTCCCGGAGTATCTCAGTAATTTTGGTGTTGTTTTCCGTCGCCATTTGAAGACCGAAGAAGAGTTTTTCATCTAAATCTTGTCCGTTCCTCGGAGATTCGCGGTGCTAGCTCGATGTTATCCTATCAAATTGTTTCAAGTCATGCAAATTCTTTTCATCCATCCAGAGCATTTCAGCAGTTGCTTTCTCTCTCGATCATCCGGAGGCCATCTTTTCGGAAGATTTCTTCGTTCCAAGTTTTCTGATTCGTTCTCCAATTATTCTATATCTGTGCCCTTTCGTTCGCCTCAATATTCTTCCGGTGCTTCGTTCAAGTATTCTTCAATAAGTTCGCGATCTCTTCGTTCTTTTGCATCAAAATCCCATCAAGCATATTGGTTCTTCTAATTATTCCCGGTGATTCATACTCTTTCATCAGTCATCTCCAAATTCTAACGGTGGTTCTTTCAGATTCTTTTTCCTTGATTATCATTTTAATCCATTCGTTCGTTTCAATCCTACGGGTGGTTCATGAAGACCTTCTCAAGTTGGCAATATGTCACTTCTCAATCCTTTTTCAAGAAGAATAAGTAGTATGCAAAACTCCATTGCTTGTCATCAATTTAATTCGATGAAGGATAAGCATAAAATAAATCTTATTCTTATTTCATCCAAGTGATTAATCCCTTTCTTCGGAGTTTGTTCTTGGGGAATAAATTCTACTTCCAAGTGTTTTCATCTTTTCTTTTTCGGAGTTCCAAGTTTTCCGCATTATCGTCACGAGGCTCCATCTAAATCATCGCATGCTTTAATCTTATTCTTTCATCCTTCATTCTATCTCATCATCTTTTGTCACCGCAGTTCTTCATGGTGGTTCTTCATGATTTAATTCATTCTTCAAGAGTTCATCAACATTTTGTTGGAGAAATTCAAGTACCTTTTCTTCTTGCATCTCGAAGTGCAATTAAATCTCCATATTCTTTTGAAGTGGAGTTTTGCATTTCTTCGTTCTTCTCAGCCATTCAATTTTTTCCGCTTGTGGTCGGAGATCACCTCATAATTTTGAGATGTTATCTATAAGTCCACAACAAGCTTATTCTTTTCGTTGTTGATTTTCTCAACAACTCCATTTAAACCTTCCTTCTAAAGATGCTTTCAATTTCATTCGTGGCACAAGTTGTCATATTCTTATCCGTTCTTTTCATTCAACTCTTTCAATTCTTTCCGGAGGTTTTGTGTCATGTCTTCATCAAGTATCATTTCATCCTCTCTAGCTCGTGTTCTATTCCACCATGGTTCAGCCGGAGTGCTGCCTAAATCCTTTTCAGTCTTATTCATTTCTTATCTCATTCTAACCGGAGTGGTTTCATAGTCTATCTGATTCTGTGAGCTTTCGATTCTCATCATTCCCATCGTTCCTCTCTTCTTCTCGAGTGCTCTCGATTATTTGCTTCTTCTCTTGAGTTCTTGTTTCACCTCATCCCTTTTTCCTTCCGTCTCGGTCCTAAGATCTCGGGACGAGATCTCTTGTTAGTGGAGGAGTGTTGTAACGCCCCGGATTCAATGCGCCAGGTGTCTGCCAGTTATTCGCCGTCGTTGCCATGTCATTTGCTTGCGTGTTGCACTTTACCATGTCATCTTATGCATTTCATATCATGTCGTCATGTGCATCTCATTTCGCATTCGTGTTCGTTTCAGGCATCCTAGCATTTTCCCCGTTGTCCGTTTTGCAATCCGGCAATCCTATGTCCTCTGGCGTCCCCTTTTTGTCTCTCGCTGTGAGCGGGTACTAAACGTTCTCGGAATGGACCGAGGTTTGCCAAGCGGCCTTGGTATAGCACCGGTAGACCGCCTGTCAAGTTTCGTGCCATTTGGAGATCGTTTGATACTCCAACGGTTAACCGGGTAACCGCAAAGCCTCTTTTGTTGCAGCCAACACCCCCTTCAAAGTGGCCCAAAACCTAGCAAACTCCCCTCCATGCTCTCGGTCGTTCGATCACGATCATGTGGGCGAAAACCGCTCCTCATTTGGACACTCCCACCTCCTTCCATGTATAAATATGTGCACCCCGTCCAAATCCCGGGTCCAAACCCTAGCCCCGCTCCCCTCGCGCCGCCGGACACAACTTCCCCGCCGACGGACATGTCCGCCCTCGCCCTCGCCCAACCGCAGCGTGCCACATGGCATTCGCCGCCTCCCACCGCCGCCGGCCCGCGGGGCCCGAGATGGGCCCG
>NC_041382.1:393455675-393564750 GCF_002162155.2 Triticum dicoccoides
CTCCGCGCCGTGCCCCGCGCTGGCCTCCTCCGCCCACGCCCCCGCACTGCCCGGCTCGCCGGATCACCGCGCCCCGCGTCGCCCAGCTCCTCGCCGGAGCTCCGTCGTCCACCGCCGTTGCCGCGAATCCGGTCGGGCCGGACCGGATCCGGCCGTCCCCGACCTTCCCGACACCGTGCCGCGCCCCCACTGACTTCCTCCTTGCCGGATCCGGCCTCCCCTCCTCCAACTCCGGCCGCCTCCCTCCTCTCCGGCAAGAACTCCGGCGAACTTCAGATCTGGATCCACCGAAGGTTGATTTTCCTCCTCCAAAAATTCCACTAAGTCCCGAATATTTTTGCATTATCATGCCATGTTCATCGTGTCATAACACTGTGCATACTGGTCCGTTTCGTGCGTGTAATATGTCAAATTGTTCTTCTCAACGGGTACTTCATTTCATTCCATTGCATCGTTTTCATTTGAGCTCATCTTGATGCCCGAAATGCTGTTGGAAGAGTGCATGTGATGTTAATCTGCTGGAACTGTTATAACATGCTCATTTGTCATTTTTGCCATGTTTGATGTGTGCATCCTATGAGGTTGATGTCTACATGTGTTTTGATCTATGATATGCCATCTTTCCAGATGTGCAATCCATGTATTTTTGTGACTTGTGTAGTCAGTGCATCAAGCTTGTTAAATAGGGTACTTGCTGTTGCTGTTTTCCTGACTGATTCTGTTATATTTTGTTGCTATGTAAACTTGCTACTACAAGTCATTCTATGCATAATCTGGAGATGTTCACTAAGGATGTTTTGTTTTACATGTCTTGTTCTATCCATTAATACCCCTGGTTGCATTTATAGCCTGCTTTATCATGTTGTTATCTTGCTCCAATGTTGCTAAATAATGTTGCTGTCAGCCTGTTAACATTAAGTTCAGTTTTGGCCATGAGCTTTTCTAGTGATCCATGCACCCTATGAACTTGTTCTTGCCATGCTTAGCTTCTCAAACATGTATTCTTACTGTTGGTTGCCTTGCCGTGCCATGTATTGCTCTATGGTGAGTGGTTCAAGCTCACCAACATGCCTACTTATTGTTGTTCCTGCCATGTATGAATCTGTCATATCTTTTGCCATGTTTACATGGGTGCCATCATATTTTCTGTGCCCTTTTGGCTCATGGTCAATAAGGGACTTTTGTTCTATGCAATTAGTAGATTCATTCCATGCCTTTGTTTGCCATGATAAGTTCCTGTAACATGTTGTTTGCTTACTCTAAACATTGCAACCTGATGTTATTTCCTGATAAGTCTGAAACTGTTATTATTTGCAATCTTACCATGTCCTTTTGAGCATGTTCTAGTTGTTCCTGGAGATAGCTCAGTGTTCATGTTTTGTTGTGCTTTACCTGTACTTCATGCCCATGCCTTTTGTTATTACGTTGAGATGCTGTAGCCTGTTGGTTTGATGCTTGTAAGATGCCTAGTTGCTGTTATGGACAGATTGTTGCTATGACTTGTATAGTGTGTGTGTGTTGAACCGTTGCTCCGTTTTGAGTGTGCTCTAGATGAAACTTGCGTGATTTTGCTTGTAGCTTCATATTATCATTTTGCATCCTTGTTTTGGGGTGTTTGCTTGATATTTGTATGCATTTTGCACCAATGCCATGTTTAACTTGTTTTGCTCATATCTTCTAGGCCGTAGCTCCGAACTAAATGAACTTTATGTGTAACTTGACTAGAATTTCGTGTAGTTCATCGTGGTGCATCTTAACTTGCTGTTTAATAACTTGAACAGAAGGTTTATTCAGATCTGGAACAATTTCGAAATGTGCATATGAGGACTTATCGGAATTGTTATATGTTGTTTCCGGCCTCATTTAAACTTGCCTTGATGTGTTGTTCTTGTTTGCATCATCTCTTGCCATGAGTAGCTTCATGTAGCCTTGTCATGCATCATGCTTGTTGTGCATCATGTCTTTCCTATGTGTGGTGTGTTTACCACGTTGTGTGCTTCTTCTCGATAGTTCCCGTTTCGTTGCGATCGTGAGGATGCGTTCTTCTACGTGTGGTTCATCTTCGTGGCTTCATCTTCTTCATGGACTCGTTCTTCCTAGCGGGATTTCAGGCAAGATGACCGCTACCCTGGATCTCCCTACTATCATTGCTATGCTAGTTGCTTCGCTCTATCGCTTTGCTGCGTTACCTATCATTTGCTCTTCAAGCCTCCCAAATTGCCATGAACCTCTAACCTTTGACACCCTTCCTAGCAAACCGTTGTTTGGCTATGTTACTGCTTTGCTCAGCCCCTCTTATAGCATTGCTAGTTGCAGGTGAAGTTGAAGATTGCTCCATGGTGGACAGGGTTATGTTGGGATATCACAATATCTCTTATATTATTAATGCATCTATATATTTGGTAAAGGGTGGAAGGCTCGGCCTTATGCCTGGTGTTTTGTTCCATTCTTGCCGCCCTAGTTTCCGTCATACCGGTGTTATGTTCCCGGATTTTTTGCGTTCCTAACGCGGTCGGGTGATTTATGGGACCCCCTTGACAGTTCGCTTTGAATAAAACTCCTCCAGCAAGGCCCAACATTGGTTTTACCATTTTCCTCACCTATTTCCTTTTTTCCCTTGGGAGTCGCGCATCCCAAGGGTCATCTTTATTTTAGCCCCCCCGGGCCAATGCTTGTCTAAGTGTTGGTCCAAACTAGAGCCACTTGCAGCGCCACCTCGGGGAAACTTGAGGGCTGGTTCTAGTTGTACGTATTGCTCATCCGGTCGTGGCCTGAGACGAGATACGCGTGGCTACTATCAGGATGTCGGCACGCCGGGAGGTTTTGCTGGTCTTGTTTTATTGCTGTCGAAATGTCTTGTAGCCGGGATTCCGAGACTGATCGGGTCTTCCCGGGGAGAAGGAATATCCTTCATTGATCGCGAGAGCTTATCATGGGCTAAGTTTGGACACCCCTGCAGGGCATAAACTTTCGAGAGTCGTGCCCACAGTTATGTGGCAGATGGGAATTTGTTAATGTCCGGTTGTAGATAACTTGACACCAGATCCGAATTAAAATGCATCAACCGCGTGTGTAGCCGTGATAGTCTCTTCTCGGCGGAGTCCGGGAAGTGAACACGGTCTTTGGGTTATGTTTGACATAAGTAGGAGTTCAGGATCACCTCTTGATCATTACTAGTTGACGACCGTTCCTTTGTTTCTCTTCTCGCTCTCATTAGCATATGTTAGCCACCATATCATGCTTAGTCGCTGCTGCAACCTCACCACTTTACCCCTTCCTTTCCCATTAAGCTTTGCTAGTCTTGATAGCCATGGTAATGGGATTGCTGAGTCCTCGTGGCTCACAGATTACTACAACAACAGTTGCAGGTACAGGTTTTGCGATGATCTTGACGCGAGAGCGATGCTTGCTTACTTGAGTTCTTCTTCTGCTTCTTCTTCGATCAGGGGATAGGTTCCAGGTCGGCAGCCTAGGCTAGCAGGGTGGATGTCGTTTGAGTTTCTGTTTGTGTTTCATCCGTAGTCGGATGGTGCTCTTATGTATGATGTATTGTTGTATTCGTGTGGCATTGTATGCCTCTTGTATGTATCCCCATCTATTATGTAATGTTGATGTAATGATATCCACCTTGCAAAAGCGTTTCAATATGCGGGTCTATCCTTGGTGGGACCTTCGAGTTCCTTTTGGATAGGGTCGCATATTGGGCGTGACAGCCGCTTGGCCGGATAGACGACCAGATGACAGTCTAAGAGCGGCAAGCGGCGCCACACAAAAGCCGACACACGATCCACATAAGGATCCTCGCAAAAAGGATGGCCTGGCCAGACCCATCTATGGGCCAAGAAAGAAGGCTCCAGGGAGCAACACAGCACGTCGAGTGTTCGAAAATAACGGTACACCTAAATACAGGGGCGCCGCACACCCCCTATGTTTCACCGATGAGGTACTGGATCATGAATTTCCAGCGGGATTCAAGCCCGTAAACATAGAGGCATATGACGGAACAACAGACCCCGGAGTCTGGATTGAGGATTATATCCTACACATACATATGGCTGGAGGAGATGATCTCCATGCCATAAAATACCTGCCCCTCAAGCTTAAAGGGCCAGCTCGGCATTGGCTCAAAAGCCTCCCAGAAAATACCATTGGAAGTTGGAAAGAGCTCGAGGATGCGTTTCGAGCAAATTTTCAGGGGACTTATGTCCGCCCTCCGGATGCAGATGATTTAAGTCACATAACTCAGCAGCCCGGAGAGTCAGCACGCAAATTCTGGAACAGGTTCCTCACCAAAAAGAACCAAATAGTTGACTGTCCGGACGCCGAAGCCTTAGCAGCCTTTAAACATAACGTCCGAGATGAATGGCTCGCCAGACACCTCGGCGAGGAAAAACCAAGAACAATGGCCGCGCTAACAAGCCTCATGACCCGCTTTTGCGCGGGGGAAGACAGCTGGCTGGCAAGATGCAGCACTAGCGACCCGAGTACATCCGAGGTCAGGGATGGAAATGGGAAATCACGACGCAAAAAAGATCAGCGTCGGAATAAGGAAAATGGCTCAAAGAGCATGGCAGTCAACGCCGGGTTCAAAAGCTCTCAGCCGAACAACAAAACACTGCCTCTTAAGGACAACAGTGACGAGCTATCCAACCTAAACAAAATCTTGGATAGGATATGTCAAATCCACAGTACCCCCGGGAAGCCTGCAAACCATACCCACAGAGATTGTTGGGTCTTCAAGCAGTCCGGCCGACTTAACGCCGAACACAAGGGGCTCGACACACCAAGCGAAGACGATGACGAACCCCACAAGCAGAGCACCGGAAAACAGAAGACTTTCCCACAAGAAGTCAAAACAGTGAACTCACTTCAAGTGATAACAAGGAAAAATAGTGCGGCACCTACTAAAATACGCGCCGCACGGTCCACCCCAGCAGAGTCCCGAAATTGGATGTCAAAACCAATTACTTTTGACCATCAGGATTACTCCAGAAGTATTCAAAATGCAGGAAGGACTGCTTTGATATTGGAGCCCATAATCGATGGACTACAATTTACACAAGTCCTAATGGATGGCGCCAGTGATGTAAACGTGCTATATCAGGACACAATCCGTAGAATGGTGATGGACCCTACCAAAATTCGCCATAGAAGCACTTCCTTTAAAGGAGTGACGCCAGGCCCTTACGCCAAGTGTACGGGCTCCTTACTACTAGAAGTGTGTTCGGTTCATCCGACAACTTCCGTCGCGAAAAGCTAATCTTCCATATCGCCCCATCTAAAAGTAGCCATCAAGCACTATTGGGACGCGAAGCTTTCACCTGCTTTAACGCAATACCGCATTACGCGTCTCTTACACTTAAAATGCCCGGTCCACGCGGCATCATCTCATTAAAAGGTAACTTCGAGTGTTCCTCGACCACGGAAGAATGTGAGACTGCCTTGACAGCCACACACTAATCCGGCCTTGCTAATCAAAGCCCCTAAAAACGGGTCATTCAGACCCCGGACACGGTTAGGCGAGTCCGGCATAAATAAACAATGGGCTTCCTAGCCGCATACCCCTTTACAAGGGGCTGCACGGATGAACAATGAGAGCCAATAAAGCTCAACTTTATTCATCTTTTAAATCATACTCTGTTTTAAATACATTTTTTGCACGATATTTTTTCCAAACTAAGTTCTTCTCTTTTACAGATGAACAACGTGCTACACCCGTCCAGGATACAGCACAACGGAGACATAGGCGTAGACGTGCAGCAGGGACCCGTTGCAAGGATTCGTTTCAGATTAAGACCCTACGTAAACCTTTTTTACTGTCTCTTGTTCACACACATCCCCCGGTTTCTTACCATAACCGAGGAGGAGGCTGGCGTTTTGGCATCGGCCGCGTCAGAAGAGTTCGCGCGTACCTAGACACTAGGGGCTTAGGGCATCATTCTGCCCGTCTTCATAAAGACCGAATACCTTAGGGAGTGTTCGGCGTCTCGAGTTAGGCCCTATATGCATCAACTCCGAATCACGTCTTTGGTCAAATGTTGGGTTTGCCCGGCTCCTATGTTTTGCTGCCTTACGTTCCGTTTTATCGGCTAACGCGGCACCAGGAGAACTACTGCAATTGTGCCCCGGTTCGGCCTGGCGAGCACCTCAGTAGAGAAAGCCGAAAACTGACTGTCATGGTATAGCGAGAGACTGGTCAACCACTCGATCGACCACTGGAATATCTAGAATTCCTCTGCTTTGACGAAGGACCGTTTCCCGGTCAGGCACACACGCGCCCCGAATTCGGAGAGCGCGGTGCCCCTAGGGGCTATATCGTAGCCCCACCTTCGAACTCCTATGGCTAAGTGAAAGTGATAAAGCATCATAGTCCGGTTGCCTAGTTTGCTATGCTACCACCTCCTTCATAGGACCAAGATGTTGGATTAAGTGTGAAAATGCGCCTTTTTGCAAACACCCCCGCACCATGTGTGTGGGGGCTGAAGCCGAAGACTGCCATCTTTTAGGTTATATATACATATACACTAACGGCCGCACAGGAGATATCTCAATACTTGAACGCACAAGTATAAAAAACCCTTATATTATAAATATGGTTTTACAAATCATACATATCATTTGAACATAACGTTTTTCGAGCACTGCGACTCTACTAAACGAGCGCCCCGCAGGACTACCTCAAAATAGTGCTCGGCAGGTAATCGGCTTCTGTCCGAATCCCGGGACGCAATGTCGGTGGCATCCATCTCTGCCCAGTATGTTTTGACACGGGAAAGAGCCATCCGTGCACCCTCTATGCATGCCGACCGCTTCATCGCCTTGATATGCGGCACCGCATCAAGGAATTGCTGCACTAAGCCAAAATAACTCTTCGGCTAGGGCCTTTCCGGCCACAGATGAGCCACGACATCCTTCATGGCAAGTCCGGACAGCCTATTCAGCTCAGACCACTCAGCCAACCAATCGGTTAACGGAAGGGGACGCTCCAGACTATGGAATTGAGACCAAAAGGTCTTCCATTTCGTGATCCTTCTGGCTTCGGAAGTGCACGACTGCGTCTGCCGCACTCGCCACCAAATTCATATAAGCATCCTCCGCACCCCACAACTGGCCCAACTGAGCATACTTCGGATCCGTGAACTTCCTACGCAGCAGAAAGGGCTTTCCAGCCGCAATGTCTCCGGCCTGACGCAGCTCCTCCTTTATAGCCCTCATCGCAGAGCGGGCATCCTTGGCTTCGGCGGTGGCCTTCTTCAGGTCCTCTTGCCCCGCTCGGTGTTCTCTTTCAAGAACCTCACAGAGGTCGGTAGCATCCTTCATCTTAACGGCCATTCCGGCCACCTCCTCCCTACTTCGGTAGTGAGCAGCCTTTTCGGCTTTTAGCTCCTCGGCTGCCTTCGAGGCAGCCGCATCAGTTTTTCTGGCTTTCTCCTTGGCTCGAGCAAGCTCTGCCCGAAGGTCCTCCATAGCAGCGGTGCCATCTGCATCAAGCATACATGTTGTAAGGTGTGGGCATCAGCTCCCTTACCAGGTGACCGCGGAGAAACCACCTACCTTGTGACTCGTCAAGTCATTTATTGACCAGCGCGATGTCCGCATCCGCAACGTCGAGTTGCCGCTTCAGTTCGGCAACTCTATCAGTCCGGCTGGCCACTGAACGTTCCGCCACCTGCATAGGAAGGGCGACATTTTATAACTGAGATTATGATCCTCGGCACGCTGTCGCTTTCGACAACATACTGAGTCTCAGGGGCTACTATCTATAAAGGGAGCACTCTATGTGCAAAACTGTCAAAAGGTATGTCATTTTGGCGTACCTCAAACCCCGTCAGTAAACTTCTGACGGCCTCATGCAACCCTGTCAGGACCCCGACTCAATGTCACATCGATCTAGCCTGTAACACCTCATATCACTTTGCGGCCTCATGCACGGTATCCCCACGGGTGTCGCCTTACCTTTGCTCGGGACCGTTTGCGCCTTTTGGCACACGTATATGAGAGTGTCGCTAGCATCCATATGAAAAGGAGCCCTGGCTGACATGGCTAGTCGTAAACCCCAAGTGGCACAGACTTACAGGGACAGGCATCCATGACCCAGCATCGAACGTGTCGGTCATCAGCAAGTAAGTTCCGGGCTGTAGCACTGGGCTAGCAGGACTCCGGTAAACCGGGCTGTAGCGGGCTAACAGGACTCCGGTACTCAACGCGTGACATTTCCCCGAAGGGACAGACACAGGAACGAAGAAGGACACATGCCGGCCAGCCTAAGTGTTCCGGAGCAGTAGCAAGCTACCATGGCTCAGTGGAATCACTAGGAGACATTTCCCAGTAAGAGAGGCTACTAAAGATAAACAACTAGATAGTCAGATCCCACACATACCAAGCATTTCAATCATACACACAATATGCTCGATATGCGCAAATACAACAAGGCATCACAACATGACTCTACGACACAAGTACTTTATTTAGAGGCTCAGAGAGCCATACATAGCATACACACAAGTACGGGTCACACGACCCACATTCAAGTCACACAAGCATACAAGCCAACAGCGGAAGTGTTTTGTCTGAGTACAGACAACTAGTGAAATAAAAGAGGCTTGGGTAAGCCTAGCTATACTACATGGTCCTTCACTTGCTCAGGATCACCACCTAGGCCTTAGTCTACTCATCGATGTCAACGTCTACGAAGAACCCGTCGGAAGGGGTTGTGGCATCTTCTGAAAAATGTAAATTAAAGCAACATGAGTACAAAGGTACTCAGCAAGACTTACATCAGATCCTACATACATGCATATTATCAAGAAGGGTTTGTGGGGTTATCGTAGCAAGCCAGCTTTGACTCTTGGCTAAGCTATCCTACGAGACTCCAACTTGAAATAGTTTTGCGCACTCGAGTCCACTACTCACCAATTCAATACACTACCGAGGATCCACCTCCGTCTTCCTACGGAAGAGCCATCCTCGGCACTCACGCTTATCCATGAACTGTATAGGCAACCAAGCAGTCCTTTACCGCGGACGCGGCTATTCGAATAGATGATGTTAACCCTGCAGGGGTGTACTTCTTCATACATGTTTCCACCACTTAGCGTCTGCACACGACATGTGCTTGGCAGACTTCAAGCGAAAGCCGACGTGGGTGTAGACCACGACCTACCTAGACACTCAAGTCTCTAGTCCAGGTTTATCGCCTATTTGGGTTCCATCTATGAGGAGATCCGGCCGAAGTTTCGCTCACAGCCCCAAACGATGTGAGCAGGGTTCTCGAGACACCAAATGGTCATCCGGTACACCGTGCCACGTACCTACCGCATCACAGCCCACCCCTGTGGTCAGCGCTGTCCACGGCCTCCAGTAGGCTACAAACACCAGAAACTACTTGCAACTCCTGGACAGAGGACTAGGGTGAATAAGAAGTCGAGCGGGGTCATATTTCAGGGCCCAATGTATGGTAGTAGCTGATTCTTAAATCACACATACAGATCTTAGTGCTTAAGGACGGCCTCAATGAAACAACCCACCATGTACTCCTACATGGCCTCTCATCGATACCTTTACCAAATCGTGTTCAACACCTTACTCTCATACTGACACGATCATTTCACTCTAGCCCATCACCCAGATGAACCAGACCTGACACGACTCTAAGCATAGCAGGCATAGCAAGGTAGGAACAACACAATCATATGGCTCAATCAACTCCTACACATGCTAGTGGGTTTCATCTAGTTACTGTGGCAATGACAGGTCATGCAGAGGAAATGGGTTCAACTACCGCAGCACACAGCAGTTTGAATTGCGTTGTCTTAATGCAGTAAAAGAGAGCAGAAGCGAGAACATGGGATTTTATCGATATGATCAAATGGTCGGTTGCTTGCCTGATGGGTCGGTGCACTGGTATTGCTCTTCGTTGGGGTTATCACGGTACTCCTCGGGGGCAGAACCTGCCGCAGAGAGCACCGATACACAAACATTACCAAACAGGATGCAACAATATGATGCATGCATGAGACATGGCAAAATGAGTGTATTGGGCTAATGCAACTAAGAACAGATGGGTTTGAGCTAATTTGAACCAAAGATTCAAAGTTCAAACTCATAAGTTGCCATTTTAAGTGCTTTATCTTGTTCTGTGATAAACAGCAGGTTAGCTTGTTTAAACATGCATGAAACCAGCGCAGATGGAAAGATTGGATTTTTCTGATCATTTTTCATATATAATTTGTTTCATTTGGAGTTACAGATTAATTTCTATGATTTTTTGAAATTTGTAGCATTTTCTGGAATTTTCTGTGTAAAAGTAATTCCAGTAATTAAATTACTGCGTCAGCATTACGTCAGGATGACGTTAGTGGTCAACAGGCTGGTCCAGGTTAAACTGACCAGTGGGTCCCGCATGTCAGTAGTTAATTAAACTAACTAAAATAAGTTTAAACTAAACTGGGTTAATTAGCAGAGGGGCCCCACATGTCATAGACTCAGGGGAGTCAAACTGGGCCCACCCTGGTCAAGGTCAGAGTCAAACACGCCGGCGTCTAGCCGCCGGCTAGGCCGAACGCGGCGGCGAAAGTGATTTTGTGCATTCCGGCGACCAAACGGGCGGCGGAAGGCATCTACGCGTAGCTGAGATAGAGCCGCGGCTATTGGTGGTGGTAGTTAAGCTCGGGCTGGCCGGAGTTGGCGCCGGCGACGACTTTGGCGGTCGCTGGAGTCGGGTGAAGATGAATCCGATGCTACGGGGCACGGCGAGGCCCGTGGTGAGGTGTGTTGAGCTTCTGGGAGCACGGTGAGTAAGTTAGACAAGGTGAGGTGGCCGGTGGTTAGCCGGAGGCACGTCGGCGACGAGCTCCGGGGCGGCGCGTGCGGGTGAGCTATGTGTGCTCGCTGTGGTGCATGAGAGCGAGAAAGAAAAGGGGGAGGAGTTAGCTAAGCTCATGGCGGTCTTGAGGGAACAGACGGCGCGGTCGGGGACGAGCTGGTGCGGCGGCGACGGCGAAGGGGATCTCCGGCGATGGCGGTTCGGTCGAGGTCGGTGCGGCGGCTTCGGGGCACGCGAGCGCTAGGGGCTCGGCTAGCTCGAAGGAGTAGAGGGCGGCGGAGCTTCTGGACATGGTGGCGCCGCGTGGAGACGACGGGGAGCATGACTACGGCGGCGGTGCGGCGACGGTGGCGTCGGCCATGGCTGGGGAGCGCGAGGGACAGGAGCTGGGGGCGAATGAAGGTGTCTGTGAGCTCGAGGCGCGACGTGGAGCTCGTCCAGGCCAGCTAGGCGGCGACTGGGGGAAGCAGGGCGACGAGCAGCTGCGTGGCGCGCTGCGGTGGCGCCGTCGAGCACCTTGGCTGCCTGCCTGGCGAGCCAAGCAGCTCGCTGGAGCGGTGGCTGGGCTGGGCCGGCCAGGTGGGCTGGCTGGTAGGCTGCCAGGTCAGTTTCCTTCCTTCTTTTATTTTCTGTTTTCTATTTTCTTCTATAACTTTGTTGAATTTCTAAAAATACCTAGGCAACTCCAAAATTCACCAAACTGCACCTGGTCCTTAGTTGGAATATTTCCAACTTGGAACATTTTAGTTTGGGAATATTTGAGCATTTGAAATATTTTATAAATTTTAAATGCCCAAACTCAAATACTTATGATTTAATTCAAAGACCTTAGGATGACCTAGGAAACTGTGCATCACTTTTGGCAGAGGTTCTGAGCCAAGACAAAAATGATGGACATTTTAGAAGGGCATTTCGGATTCATTGAAAATATTTTTAGTAAACCCTAGTTGGATTCAGAGGGGGCTGGGGGTTCTGTCATCCCCATTTCAGGTTTCTGTTAAATGAAATAGACATGATGCAACATTCTAATGCATGAGCTAGCTAGGGTGTGACAACTCACCCCCACTCAAAAGAATCTCGTCCCAAGATTTAGGTTCCTCCAGAAAGAAGGCGGGATATTCAAGTCGAAGACGATCCTCCCTTTCCCAAGTAGCTTCCTTCTCGGAATGGTGCGACCATTGAACCTTGAGAAACTTGATATTATGCCGTCGAGTGGTACACTCGGCTTGATCGAGGATACGAACGGGGTACTCTCGATAAGTGAGATTATCTTGAAGATCAAGCGTTTTCATGGTCCACTCCACGGATAGGATCCGAGAAGCAACGCCTGAGTTGAGAAACGTGGAAGACTTCGTGGACTTTGGAGAGATGCGGAGGTAGTTCCAATTGGTAGGCAACTTCTCCTCATTTGGCAAGAATGCGAAAGGGTCCAATGTAGCGAGGAGCCAATTTGCCTTTGATACCGAAGCGATGAGTTCCCTTCAGAGGAGTAACCCGAAGATAAGCCTTCTCGTCAACCTCGTAAGTCATAGCCTTATGTTTTCGGTCATATTGACTCTTTTGACGAGATTGGGCTGTTTTCAACTTTTCACGAACGATGCGAACTAGCTCTTCTGCTTCCTGGATCATATCCGGGCCAAAGAATTGTCTTTCCCCGGTTTCTGACCAGTTAAGAGGCGTTCGACACCTTCGTCCATAGAGAACTTCAAAAGGGGCTTTACCCAAGCTAGATTGATAGCTGCTGTTATAAGCAAATTTGGCAAATGGAAGGCATTTCTCCCAATCCATTCCGAATGAGATAACAGAAGCTCGAAGCATGTCTTCTAAGATTTGGTTGACACGTTCAACTTGACCACTTGATTGAGGGTGAAAGGCAGTGCTAAAGGAAAGATGGGTTCCCATAGCGTTTTGGAAACTTTCCCAAAATCGAGAGGTGAAGAGACTTCCTCGATCCGAGTTAATTTCCAAAGGAACACCATGGAGAGACACTATTCGGGAGATGTACAAGTCTGCTAGCTGGCTAGCGGTTATACTCTCGCGAACAGGTAAGAAATGAGCTACTTTGGAGAGACGGTCGATAACGACGAAGATAGCATTATTCCCTCTCTTGGTCCTGGGAAAACCGGTGATGAAATCCATACCAATTTTATCCCATTTCCACTCAGGAATAGCTAAGGGTTGAAGGGTGCCAGCAGGCCGTTGATGCTCTGCTTTTACACGACGACAGACGTCGCAATTAGCAACAAATTGAGCAATGTCTCTCTTCATCCTAGTCCACCAGAACCTCTGGCGTAGGTCCTGATACATTTTAGTGCTACCAGGATGAATGGTGAGAGGAGACTCATGAGCCTCCTTAAGGATCAACTGCCGTAAGTATTGATTCTTGGGAACCACTAATCGGTTCTCAAAATATACAACACCACGATCATTTGTAGAGAAACATTTAGCATCTCCGCTAGCAATGTTCTCCTTGATTCGAGATATTCCTTTATCTCGTTTTTGGGTAGCGATGATTTGATCCGTAAGAGTAGGTTTCGCCACCAAGGTGGAAAGAAATCCTTGAGGGACAATGTGAATATTAAGCTTCCGAAATTCCTCGTGGAGAAGTGGTTGACTTTGTTGCAACATCAGGTTGTTGCAATAGGATTTACGACTTAGTGCATCAGCCATGACGTTGGCTTTTCCTGGGGTGTAAGTTATTCCTAAGTAGAAATCTGTGATCAACTCGACCCAACGTCTTTGCCTGAGATTCAAATCTGGTTGGGTGAATATGTACTTCAGACTTTGGTGATCAGTGAAGATTTCGCAACGATTACCGAGGAGGTAATGTCGCCAGGTTTTTAGTGCATGGACTACAGCTGCAAGCTCTAGATCATGAGTGGGGTAGTTTTCCTCATGTGGGTGTAATTGCCGTGAAGCATAAGCAATTACGTGTCGATCTTGCATGAGAATGCAACCTAGTCCTTGTCGCGAGGCGTCGCAATAGATAACAAAATCCTTAGAGAAATCTGGTGGTACCAGTACGGGAGCAGAAGTTAAACGTCTTTTCAGTTCCTGAAAACTGTGCTCACATTGTGGAGTCCACTCGAACTTTCTATCTTTCTTGAGGAGTTCAGTTAGAGGTTTAGCAACTTTCGAGAAGTTCTCGACAAAGCGGCGACAATAGCTCGCTAAGCCAAGGAAACTCCGAACTTGCTTGATTGATTCAGGTGGAGTCCAATTAAGGACGGCTTGAACTCACTCGGGGTTTACAGCAATACCTTTACCAGAAATTACATGTCCTAGATAGGTCACTTCTGGCAACCAAAATTCGCATTTAGAAAACTTAGCATAAAGGCGATGTTCTCGAAGTTTCATCAACACTAGCCTTAGATGTTCGGCATTTTCTTCCTCATTCTTGGAATAGTTGAGTATGTCATCGAGGTAAACCACGACGAATTTATCCAAATACTCCATGAAAATTGAGTTCATTAACCGGGAGAAGGTGGCTGGAGCGTTGGTTAAACCGAAGGACATGACGGTGTACTCGTATTGGCCGTAACGAGTAACAAAGGCCGTTTTGGGAATGTCCCCGTTCCGGATTTTGATTTGATGGTAGCCTAACCTCAAATCCATCTTAGAGAAGACTGAGGATCCTGCGAGCTGATCATACAGATCGTTGATCCTAGGGAGCGGATACTTGTTCTTAATTGTGACCAAGTTGAGAGGTCGATAATCTACAACCATCCGGTCCGTACCATCCTTCTTCTTGACAAGAAGACGGGGCAAGCCCATGCAGATGAACTAGGACGTATGAAACCCTTTTTCAAGGACTCATCGAGTTGTTTCTTAAGTTCGGCTAGTTCTAGGGGTGCCATCTTATAGGGTCTTCTAGAAATTGGGATAGTTCCTGGAACGAGATCTATTACGAACTCGACATCTCTGTCAGGTGGGACACCTGGCCATTCTTCTGGAAAGACATCCAGAAAATCTCAGACTACCGGAACGTCTTCGAGGTCTGGCAATGGACTGGCATTAAGAGAATATAGCTGTCGTTTGGATATTCGGGTCAAGATATTGACTATCTTTCCCGAAGGGTGCATGAGTTGAACAGTCCTAGAGAAGCAATCGATCTTGGCATGATGGGCTGACATCCAGTCCATACCCAAGATGATGTTAATATCCGATGATTTGAGAGCTATCAACGATGCAAGGAAAACAAGTCTGTCGACCTGAATTTCATTCCCATGGCTTACACTAGAAGTTTGCCATTTGGATCCTGGGGTTTGAATTACCATGGAGGTGGGCATGTCACAGAATGCGGTGTTGTGCAAGCGAGCATAGCTTTCGGATATGAATGAATGAGATGCTCCAGTATCAAAAAGAACAGATGCCGGGTGGCAATTAACAAGGAGCGTACCAAGAACGACGTTGGGATCCTCTTGGGCCTCTTCAGCTGAGACACAATTAACATGGCCACGTGCAGTGGTGGCCGGCTTGGCATAGAACACCTTTCCTGCTGGCTTGCCACGACCAACAGCTTTTCCAGTCTGGTTGGGGTTGGTCTGAGGACAATCGCGCATGTAGTGGCCTGATTCCCCACACTTGAAGCATGTCACGGGGCTGGTGCGTGGAGGAGCATTGTTGGTTGGCCCACCATAGGGCTTAGCTGGTGCATACTGCTGAACTGGACGAGGCGCCTGATAGGATGGCCTCGGTGAGAATCTGGGTGGCAGGGCAGTGTTAGGCACCCACACCCGGCGCTTCTGTGGTCCAGCACGGATGAGGAACCCATGTCACGACCATGCTTGCATGTTGCTTCGAAATCAGTCTGACCCGTCTCAGCACTGATGGCTTTGTTCACAAGTTTCTGAAAAGAGGTGCACTCATGCAGACGGAGATCTCGGCAAAGTTCGGGGCTAAGTCCCTTGCGGAATCTTGCCTGTTTCTTGGCATCAGTGGAGACCTCTTCAGTTGCATAGCGTGCGAGGTTACCGAACTCCCTGCTGTAAGCGTCCACAGAGAGGCGACCTTGGGTGAAATTGCAGAACTCCTCACGTTTACGATCCGTGAGACCCTCCAGAATGTGATGTTCACGGAAAGCCTCACTAAATTCTGCCCAAGTAGTGACATGGCCCGCTGGGCGCATAGCCATATAGTTCTCCCACCGGAGACTGGCGGGGCCTTCAAGATGATATGCAACAAAGGTGACCTTATCAGCCTCAGCTACAAGTGCAGAACACAGCTTGTGAGTAATGTTGCGAAGCCAGTCATCAGCGTCGAGAGGCTCGACGGAGTGGTGGAAGGTAGGTGGGTGTAACTTGATGAAGTCACTGAGCGACACCAAGTTATTTCTCTGATGATGTGCTGTGTTCTGTTCGATGCGCTCCAACAAACGGTTGGTCTCCCGTTTGTTTCTCTCGGCCTCCAGCATAACTTCGGCCAGAGAAGGAGGGTGAGGCAGGTTTGCTTCTCCTACTCTGCTGCCTTCGGCCTGCTCTGGCGGAGCAGGGTTGTTGCGGGTGTTAACCATCCTAGGAAAAAAACAGGACAAGGGTTTAGTCGAGGATGATAAGATTCTGACATAGAAATGTAGAATGTAATGGATAACTCGGAATGCAAGATGATCATCTGTATGACATGGTAGATACAGAAACTGCTTCTTTATTCCATCGTCATACACACCATACAAGGTTTAGTACAAGACCAAACAAAGTACTATTACGGTGAAAGGAAGATTACATCTCATCGGAGGCATACCAAGCTCCTATACATTATTTTTCTTACACCTCCGGGATTGATACACACTAAGTCATATTCCACAAGTCACGCGGGACGGTGGAGATATAACTATTACAATACTAGTGAGACTACTACTAACTCAGACGTCTCCGTAGTAGTTCTCATAGAAGTCTCCTCCATAACCTGGAAGTTCAACGTGAGCGTCCGGAAACAGACGGTCCTGAGGGGCCTGTGGACCATAAGGGCAAGGGTGAGGTCTTGGACCAACGAACGGTGGCCTGCGGGGACCACGAGGTGGGGTGATGCCCCCCACATCACGCCAATCCATCATGTCTGGCAGAGCAGATCTAACAGGATACAGGTCTCTCATGTCCATATATCCAGCTTGCACTGCCGGTGCAAACTGAGTCAAAGTGGCCCAATGATCGGCACGGGCGTTGAAAAGCTCCATCCTCAAGGCCCGACTCTCTCGGTCCTTGTCCTCGAGCAACTCGGCAGTGGTGCGGGTTAGTGAGTCCTCCTGACTGGAATCAGCATAGATAGCCCGGAGATACCCATGCGCTCCAGGAAGTGAACCTGGCATATACCGGAAGTCGGTGTTGCGAAGCAGGCCAGTCCTGACTCGTATGATGGTCATCATGGAGTAGGCAGCATCTTGCACCGCCATATCAATAGTAACACCAAGTCCATAGGAACAGCGAAGGGCCTCGGTGGAACCAGGATAAGAGGGAAATATCCTGACAGTGCAGAGATACTGGCTTTATTTAAAGTCTCGGAACTGCTCTTCGACTATGTATTCGGGATACCAATGGTAACCCGTCTCGATCATTACCCGGACTAACATAGCCGTATGACCGGTCACACCAATGCATCTGGTCAGACGAACCACTTGGTTTTGGTCACGAGTGGCCATCTGGAAGCATAACCACAATGCAAAGACATTAGAATTTTTAGCAGAATTTGGACAGCATAACGGCTGTAAATGCTCAAAAAGGATTTGAGACATTTTACAAAGAATTGCATAGCCACTCAACAATATCATATCAAGGTTCTGGGTCCAACTTAGTAACATAACAGGATAGTAGGACTGAACTAGGCTTGTAACCATCAAACCTATAAGGTACTACTGATTAGTAACACGTGAACCTGATAGAGAGAAGAGATCCTAATCCTTAACCCCCGGTGGAAGAATGGACTGACTCAGATCAGAAGCCATGAGGTAAAGGAGTAAAAAGAGCCTTACGTACCATCCCACAATCAATTCCCCTACATATAACTAAAGCACTTCTAGACTCAACATCGACCAGTTTGGCTTGGAGAACCTACAGGCAGTCCGGCTCTGATGCCAACGCTGTCAGGACCCCGACTCAATGTCACATCGATCTAGCCTGTAACACCTCATATCACTTTGCGGCCTCACGCACGGTATCCCCACGGGTGTCGCCTTACCTTTGCCCGGGACCGTTTGCGCCTTTTGGCACACGTATATGAGAGTGTCGCTAGCATTTCCCCGAAGGGACAGACACAGGAACGAAGAAGGACACATGCCGGCCAGCCTAAGTGTTCCGGCGCAGTAGCAAGCTACCATGGCTCAGTGGAATCACTAGGAGACATTTCCCGGTAAGAGAGGCTACTAAAGATAAACAACTAGATAGTCAGATCCCACACATACCAAGCATTTCAATCATACACACAATATGCTCGATATGCGCAAATACAACAAGGCATCACAACATGACTCTACGACACAAGTACTTTATTTAGAGGCTCAGAGAGCCATACATAGCATACACACAAGTACGGGTCACACGACCCACATTCAAGTCATACAAGCATACAAGCCAACAGCGGAAGTGTTTTGTCTAAGTACAGACAACTAGTAAAATAAAAGAGGCTTGGGTAAGCCTAGCTATACTACATGGTCCTTCACTTGCTCAGGATCACCACCTGGGCCTTAGTCTACTCATCGATGTCAACGTCTACGAAGAACCCGTCGGAAGGGGTTGTGGCATCTTCTGAAAAATGTAAATTAAAGCAACATGAGTACAAAGGTACTCAGCAAGACTTACATCAGATCCTACATACATGCATATTATCAAGAAGGGTTTGTGGGGTTATCGCAGCAAGCCAGCTTTGACTCTTGGCTAAGCTATCCTACGAGACTCCAACTTGAAATAGTTTTGCGCACTCGAGTCCACTACTCACCAATTCAATACACTACCGAGGATCCACCTCTGTCTTCCTACGGAAGAGCCATCCTCGGCACTCACGCTTATCTTGAGGCTTTTAGTAGTTTCCATTTACTTGTCTATGAACTGTATAGGCAACCAAGCAGTCCTTTACCGCGGACGCGGCTATTCGAATAGATGATGTTTACCCTGCAGGGGTGTACTTCTTCATACATGTTTCCACCACTTAGCGTCTGCACACGACATGTGCTCGGCAGACTTCAAGCGAAAGTCGACGTGGGTGTAGACCACGACCTACCTAGACACTCAAGTCTCTAGTCCAGGTTTATTGCCTATTTGGGTTCCATCTATGAGGAGATCCGGCCCAAGTTTCGCTCACAGCCCCAAACGATGTGAGCAGGGTTCCCGAGACACCAAACGGGCATCTGGTACACCGTGCCACGTACCTACCGCATCACAGCCCACCCCTACGGTCAGCGCTGTCCACGGCCTCCAGTAGGCTACAAACACCAGAAACTACTTGCAACTCCTGGACAGAGGACTAGGGTGAATAAGAAGTCGAGCGGGGTCATATTTCAGGGCCCAATGTATGGTAGTAGCTGATTCTTAAATCACACATACAGATCTCAGTGCTTAAGGACAGCCTCAATGAAACAACCCACCATGTACTCCTACATGGCCTCTCATCGATACCTTTACCAAATCGTGTTCAACACCTTACTCTCATACAGACACGATCATTTCACTCTAGCCCATCACCCAGATGAACCAGACCTGACATGACTCTAAGCATAGCAGGCATAGCAAGGTAGGAACAACACAATCATATGGCTCAATCAACTCCTACACATGCTAGTGGGTTTCATCTAGTTACTGTGGCAATGACAGGTCATGCAGAGGAAATGGGTTCAACTACCGCAGCACGCAGCAGTTTGAATCGCGTTGTCTTAATGCAGTAAAAGAGAGCAGGAGCGAGAACATGGGATTTTATCGATATGATCAAATGGTCGGTTGCTTGCCTGATGGGTCGGTGCACTGGTATTGCTCTTTGTTGGGGTTATCACGGTACTCCTCGGGGGCAGAACCTGCCGCAGACAGCACCGATACACAAACATTACCAAACAGGATGCAACAATATGATGCATGCATGAGACATGGCAAAATGAGTGTATTGGGCTAATGCAACTAAGAACAGATGGGCTTGAGCTAATTTGAACCAAAGGTTCAAAGTTCAAACTCATAAGTTGCCATTTTAAGTGCTTTATCTTGCTCTGTGATAAACAGCAGGTTAGCTTGTTTAAACATGCATGAAACCAGTACAGATGGAAAGATTGGATTTTTCTGATCATTTTTCATATATAATTTGTTTCATTTGGAGTTACAGATTAATTTCTATGATTTTTTGAAGTTTGTAGCATTTTCTGGAATTTTCTGTGTAAAAGTAATTCCAGTAATTAAATTACTGCGTCAGCATTACGTCAGGATGACGTCAGTGGTCAACGGGCTGGTCCAGGTCAAACTGACCAATGGGTCCCACATGTCAGTAGTTAATTAAACTAACTAAAATAAGTTTACACTAAACTGGGTTAATTAGCAGAGGGGCCCCACATGTCATAGACTCAGGGGAGTCAAACTGGGCCCACCCCGGTCAAGGTCAGAGTCAAACACGCCGGCGTCTAGCCGCCGGCGAGGCCGAACGCGGCGGCGAAAGTGATTTTGTGCATTCCGGCGACCAAACGGGCGGCGGAAGGCATCTACGCGTAGCTGAGATCGAGCCGCGGCTATTGGTGGTGGTGGTTAAGCTCGGGGTGGCCGGAGTTGGCGCCGGCGACGACTTTGGCGGTCGCCGGAGTCGGGTGAAGATGAATCCTACGCTACGGGGCACGGCGAGGCCCGTGGTGAGGTGTGTTGAGCTTCTGGGAGCACGGTGAGTAAGTTAGACAAGGTGAGGTCGCCGGTGGTTAGCTACGTGTGCTCGTTGTGGTGCACGAGAGAGAGAAAGAAAGGGGGAGGAGTTAGCTAAGCTCACGGCGGTCTTGAGGGAACAGACGGCGCGGTCGGGGACGAGCTGGTGCGGCGGCGACGGCGAAGGGGATCTCCGGCGATGGCGGTTCGGTCGAGGTCGGTGCGGCAGCTTCGGGGCACGCGAGCGCTCGGGGCTCGGCTAGCTCGAAGGAGTAGAGGGCGGCGGAGCTTCTGCACACGGTGGCATGGCGTGGAGACGACGGGGAGCATGACTACGGCGGCGGTGCGGCGACGGTGGCGTCCGCCATGGCTGGGGAGCGCGAGGGAGAGGAGCTGGGGGCGAATGAAGGTGTTTGTGAGCTCGAGGCGCGACGTGGAGCTCGTCCAGGCCAGCTAGGCGGAGAATGGGGGAAGCAGGGCGACGAGCAGCTGTGTGGCGCGCTGCGGTGCCGCCGTCGATCACCTTGGATGCCTGCCTGGCGAGCCAAGCAGCTTGCTGGAGCGGTGGCTGGGCTGGGCCGGCCAGGTGGGCTGGCTGGTGGGCTGCCAGGTCAGTTTCCTTCCTTCTTTTATTTTCTGTTTTCTATTTTCTTCTGTAACTTTGTTGAATTTCTAAAAATACCTAGGCAACTCCAAAATTCACCAAACTGCACCTGGTCCTTAGTTGGAATATTTCCAACCTCGAACATTTTAGTTTGGGAATATTTGAGCATTTCAAATATTTTATAAATTTTAAATGCCCAAACTCAAATACTTATGATTTAATTCAAAGACCTTAGGATGACCTAGGAAACTGTGCATCACTTTTGGCAGAGGTTCTGAGCCAAGACAAAAATGATGGACATTTTAGAAGGGCATTTCAGATTCATTGAAAATATTTTTAGTAAACCCTAATTGGATTCAGAGGGGGCTAGGGGTTCTGTCATCCCCATTTCAGGTTTCTGTTAAATGAAATAGACATGATGCAACATTCTAATGCATGAGCTAGCTAGGGTGTGACAAACCCGCTCTCAGCGGATGAGATCCTTTCAATCACAGTACTAATTAATGTACGGTGATCTTCTGAGACAGACGCCCTCTCGAGAAGATCGTTCAGCTCCTCCGGCCGTACAGCAGTTGGTGTCGAACTCTCCGGCCCTGCCGGATTCGGGGAGACCCTCCACGACGACACCTCAGGGTCGTCCGCCCCGCCTGACAGCGCGGCAGATGGAGGCGTCTCGCTCTTCATCATCTCCGGGCGAAGATCCCCAGAAGATGAGCTCAGCCGAGAAGGGCTGAGATCCGAACTACAAAGGAGAAACTCCGGTTATCTTCAGAAATAAAAATAGGGATGTCCCTTCTTACAAAACTCCCCTTTTTCTACTTACGGATTGCTGGATGGCTGATTCCTTCAGGGAGACAGTGCGGCCGGGACTACTCCCGGCACAGGACCTTCCGGTGCATATTTCTTCCCCAGCTTTGAGGCCTTAGCCTCCGGGTCTTCGGAAACGCTCCTCTTCTCCCCCTGGAGGGACGGATTCTTGATCCCCCCCTTATTGAGAGCCTCCTTAGTAGAGGTGGTAGTTTTCCTGTTTTCCCCTTCGCCCTCTTCGGAAGGCGCAACCTCCAGCATCTTGGCTAACACGGGATCCGGCATGGTCTCCGAGAGGGGGGCTGGACACCGTATCAGTTTTGCTTGCGCTATCCACTCCTGTCAAAGGGATAGCTGGTTTAAAGGCAAATCCATTATAAATAAGCGTACGGTATGTCCGGGCACATGACTACTTACTTGAGTATCCGGGCAATTGCAGCTTAGGCCGGTGTCCTCGGTCAAGTCCGGACACACCTCTTGTGATCCGAAGAATAGTTTATACATCTCCACGGGTGTCGTACCCATGAAGTGTAAAAGAGCTCGCGGTCCCTCCGGATTAAATTCCCACAGATGGAGGGGGCGACGTTTGCAGGGCAGAAGGCGCCGAATCGGCATAACCTGCGTCACCACGACCTGATTGATCTCCCTCTCCTAGAGGTCTCGAATCTGGCCCTGCAATATTGGTACGTCTTTGGACGGCCCCCAGTCAAGCCCTTTGTTGACCCATGACGCCAGCCGTTGTGGAGGGCCCAAGCGAAAGGCAGGCGGCGGCACCTGCCTGCTGTCCCTGGGAGCGGTGATATAGAACCACTCCTGTTGCCACAAGCCGAGCTCCTCTTGGAAAGAGCCCTCGGGCCATGGAGCATCGGCCCTCTTACTTATAATTGCCCCTCTGCACTCTTCCTGTCGCCCCTCGATCATCTTCGGCTCCACGTTTAAGGTCTTGAGCCACAAACCGAAGTGAGGGGTAGTGCGGAGGAAGGCTTCGCAAACAACAATGAACGAGGAGATGTGGAGGATGGACTCTGGAGCCAAGTCATGGAATTCCAGCCCGTAATAAAACATGAGCCCCCTCACGAAGGGGTCCATCGGGAAACCTTGGGCGGGCAACCTATGCGAAATCTCGTAGGTTAGGTACCTGGCGTCTCTCAGCTTTAGCACGTCTTCTTCCGTGACGGAAGAGGGCATCCACCAACCCTGTAGGTCGGAGCCGGACATTGTCGAAGGTCCGAAGCGCCTGAATCTGGAGCCTTGGGTGTTGGAACTTGGGGCAAGGGGCGGATTCGATGGAGGATCGAAGGAAAGGGACAGGCCTTGGTCTCATTATAAAGGGGGAGAATACCAAGAGCCGTCCCCGTGATCGTTTGGAACTCGCCTTCGATGGAGGGGGTGGGGCAACGGGCGCGGTTGGGTTACCCACGTCCGTATTGATGGGAATCCCGGAATAAGGGGACACGATCTCTGCTTCAACAAGTTGTGTCAAGGAAACCGCTTTGCTAAACGCGCTGAGGTGGTATAATAAAAACGATTCGAGTAAAGGCTTGGTTGTGGTGTGACGTCACGCCACAAGATAAGTCAGCAGATTGAACTTGTGTAAATATTATTCTCTCTACGGTGGTATGTGGAATTTATTTTACAGAGACAGACACTATCCTGGTGTTCACAATCTTCTATGAATTATTCGGAGGAGGAACCCGCCTTGCAATGCCGAAGACAATATGCGCGCCGGACTCGTCGTCATTGAATCCTGGTTCAGGGGCTACTCAGGGAGTCCTGGACTAGGGGGTGTCCGGATAGCCGAACTATCATTATTGGCCGGACTGCATGATTATGAAGATTCAAGATTGAAGACTTTGTCCCGTGTCCGGATGGGACTTTCCTTGGCGTGGAAGGCAAGCTTGGCAATACGGATATGTAGATCTCCTACCATTGTAACCGACTCTGTGTAACCCTAGCCCTCTCCGGTGTCTATATAAACCGGAGGGTTTTAGTCCATAGGACGAACAGCAATCATACCATAGGCTAGCTTCTAGGGTTTAGCCTCCTTGATCTCGTGGTAGATTCACTCTTGTACTACCCATATCGTCAATATCAATCAAGCAGGAGTAGGGTTTACCTCCATCGAGAGGGCCCGAACCTGGGTAAAAACATCGTGTCCCTTGTCTCCTGTTACCATCCGCCTAGACGCACAGTTCGGGACCCCCTACCCGAGATCCGTTGGTTTTGACACCAACACTGGCCTCGGCGGCCATCATGCCGCAGCTCGGGCCCTTGTAAGCAAGGCCATCTCTATAGGTTTCTTCTGGCTCTCGGCCCGAGCAGATGCACAAGCCCTTGTACAACGCTGTGTCGGATGCCAGCTCTTTGCCAATCAAAGCCATATGCCGCCCACTGCCCTAAGAACAATCCCCATTACCTGGCCTTTCATGATCTGGGGGCTAGACATGGTCAGACCCCTTAAAGGGGGAAGCCATAAGAAGAAATATTAACTGGTTATGGTGGATAAATTCACTAAGTGGATAGAGGCCAAACCGGTAAAAACGGATGAAGCCGGACCGTTGATAGATTTTATATCCGGTGTCGTACACCGCTATAGTGTCCCGCACAACATTATTACTTACAACGGCTCTAACTTCACAGCCGATGAGGTGAAAAATTGGTGTGCTAATCTGGGCAACAAGCTCAATTACGCCTCCGTATATCACCCTCAAACAAACGGTCAGGTCGAATGGGCTAATGGCCTGATAATGAGCGGCATCAAACCAAGACTAGTGCGATCCATAAAGGAGTCGTATAATCACTAGGTCGAGGAACTCCATTCTATACTTTGGGGGCTATGGACCATGCCCAATCGCACGACCGGATACACACCGTTCTTCATGGTGTACAGCGCAGAGGCTGTCTTGCCCTGCAACATTATTCATGACTCACCTCGGCTGCGCATGTATGAAGAGAGAGAGGCCGAGCTCGATCGGCAGGATGACTTAGATGGCCTGGAGGAGGAGCGCGATGTCGCAAAAGCCTGTTCTGCATTCTATCAATGCCATATCATCAAGCTCGGAGATACCAAAGAAGAGAAGTACGGGCAAAGACTTATAACGTCCGTGAGCTCATTTTACGCCTCCCAGAGAAGAAAAAGGACAAACTCAAACCAAAATGGGAAGGTCCCTTCATTATAGATGAAGTTCTCACTGGAGGAGCCTACCGCCTTTGCAATGCATCGGATAATGTCGGTGTACAAAAGTAGGAGCTCTCCTTTTGACCCCTTTACTTGTGCACGGGCAGTCAGAGCCACGCGTCACGGCCATGCATAGCAGGGCAAAGGAGGGAAGCCGGAGAGAAGCCGAAGGCTCGATACAAATAAGGCAACATCAAGGACCAAGGCCACAAAGTGCAAACGAGCGAAGCAGGTTTCCCCGGCAAGGCCCTTGCCGGGGCAGCCTTTGCAGCCCCGGCAAGCCCCTTACCGGGCAACTCGCCCGTACCAGTGGGGCGAGCCACCCTCGAGCCCACGGTTTCCAATATCAGTAACCACGTTGGACCAGGGCCCAGGAGGCACCTCCATGGTGGCATGCAGATCTTTGTGAGGACATAGAATGCTCAATATCGGATGGGGATTGAGAAGCAACAATCCTCACCAAGATCCTTACCGAAGAAACCCACAAGACCACCGGCAAGATCCTTGCCGGGGACGCCAGCGTGCCACGGCAAGACCCTAGCCGGGCCACCCGACAAGACCCTTGCCGGGCCACCCGACAAGACCATTGCCAGAGGCGACATCAGGGCCACTGCCAGGCCCGCACCAACCACATTCCCGTCGCCGTTCGCATGCAGCTACCAGCCCAACCAGCTGGGCAGGCACCTGCGTGGCAACATGTAGCTTCCAGGCCAACTCAGCACACACCTGCGTGGAGGCTCCACTACCGCGCCACGTCAGTTGCTTGCCTTCCTACATGGCACCGCATGCATTGCTGGCCAGGGCGCGTGTCGAAGCGAGGAGGAGCGGCGACGGACGGGACGGGCCTCGCTCCCATCCCCGATAAAGTGAAGGGACATCTAAGCCATGCATTAAATGCATCTTTTTCTGTAATACGGGCGATAAGCTCGCAATAATGTAGGCTCTTTCCACCTCCTGTGTGCCACTGTGGTAGTCCCTTCCGCCTATAAAAGAAGGCCCAAGGCATACAAGAAAAGGATTCGGCTCTTTCGAACCACGCAGCAACCATAGCTAGTTCGAGAGCTCAAGAACACTCAATACATCCACCAAGCAGGACTAGGGTTTTACGCATCCTCATGGCCCGAACCTGGGTAAACAATCCTTGTGCCAATTGCTAATCTTGCTCTTCTCACAACCCCGCGCCCCGCAACCGTAGTAGAGATTCTTTTGATCCCATAGGTGTCGTTTCCCACCGACATCTTTGGCGCGCCAGGTAGGGGGCGCAATTGTGAGGATCTGGTCTAGTAGTTGGCCCGGCAAGGGTCAGCAGTTCTTCATTGCCACAGCTCCCGCGGAGAAGGTGGCCAAGAGAGTGGGGCCGCCTGCGAGCATGGAGGTTGCCAGGGCGGCGACGAAAAAGCTAAGCCATGCCAAACTTTAAACTCTTCTCTGTAATATAAGGTTATCGTCCTCGGAGATTCTGCCTATGTATGGAAAGCCCGAACGCAGAGGGCCCCCCCGCGATTGGCAATGCCCTTGTTCTGTTTCGAGTCCGCTCAACAGTTCAAGCGGCCACGTCGAGAGCGGCAGGGTAGCCTTCCGCCATCAGCAACGCTCTCGACTCTGACTCGACTCAAACTCGATAGATCGAGAGGCCGCGTTGATGGCGGTGAGGTGGTTTGCCCGGTAGCAAGCACACCCAACAGGCTAATGGGGATCCGTCCTCAGGACGCCGCCCTGGGTTTACGCGCCGGCAAGCGTACCCAGCTAACGTAGGGTGGACATACGAAGGAAAATCGAACAGGAAAATAACATGCATAATGTCGGGAGTACTGCAGAATTATATTACATAAATTGCCGCCGCGATTCTAACTAAAGATAGCAATTGTCTTGGTCATGAACTTGCAGCGGCGGTAAGAAATGGGGCACCTAGTCCCGGCACTGGCCCTCCAACCTCTTCATTTTGTCGATGCGGCTGAGGATGGGCTTGATACGCTCATTGACCGCCGTGATGTCAGCATCCTCCGGCAAGCTCTTCAGCGCAGCTTCGAAGTCGAGGTCAGGATGCCAGTGTGTTATCTTGGCACGCACCCTGGTCCTGACACCCCGGCAAAGCATCTGGGACTCCTCGGCTAGGGAGCGTCCGGTCGGAATGAAGCCGCTCCAGAGTGCCTACGACCCTTTCAAAGTACAGGGTCAGGTTGGCGTTGGGGCTCAGGCTCGCCTCCGGGGCGTACCTCATGTTCGGCATCCCCATGATGCCCTGCTGCGTGGCGGCCGATTCCACAACGGCAGCGAGGCGTTCATGCCAACGCTTCTCGCCTGCCACGTGGTCCTCGAGGTTGGCAGTCTCGTTCATCCGCAGCTGCTTCTCGATCTCCAGCTCCTTGGTCAGGATCCCCTCTCGGGCTTTGGCCTCCGACAGCATCTTCTCGAGATCCCCCAGCTTCAGCTTGAGGTCTCTGATGGAGTTTTGTTGGCTTCGGAGAGTTCTCCGGCCTTGCTGACGTACACGCCCTGCGCCTCCACCAGGGCGCCGTTGAACGTGTCTTTTTCTGTGGATAGCTTCAAAGCTTGCTCCTCCAACTCCTTCACCTTGCCGGCGTGGACCAGATCCTTGGCATTAAGTGCCTCCTGATGCCTCTGCTCCAGCTCTTGGGTCCGCCGTACGACGAGCTTGTCCACCTCTTCATCCTTGCCGCGAAGTGTGGTGACAAGCTTCTTCTCACGCTCGCGAAGATCCTCCTCCTAGGAGTTCAGTGCGGCCTCACGCTGGGTCCGGACGGCCGCGGCTTCATCGGCCAATTTCTTCGCCGTCTCCTGGGACTTCTCGACGTCAGCCAGCTTCAGGGTGAGCTCCATGTTGCGCTTGGATAGTTTTCCCTGGGCCGCCTTCAGCTCATCTTGAGCCTGGCGGAACCAGTGCCGCGCTTCGGCGACGCGCCCCTCGAAGTCCGCCTCCGCTTTCTCCACCACTGTCGTCCTGGACTTGGCCTTGTCCAGACGGGCACGGTGGAGCGCCTAAAGCTTCCGAAAGCTAGCACCCATGGCCTGGAGCAGCCGCTCCTCCTGGGAGCCTACACCACCAATGCTCGGCTCATCGACGTCTTCGAGCCCGGCGGCAGTGAGGGAGTCCTAGATTAGGGGGTGTCCGGATGGCCGGACTATAGCCTTTGGCCGGACTCCTGGACTAGGAAGATACAAGATTGAAGACTTCGTCCCGTGTCCGGATGGGACTTTCCTTGGCGTGGAAGGCAAGCTTGGTGATACGGATATGTAGATCTCCTATCACTGTAACTGACTCTGTGTAACCCTAACCCTCTTCGGTGCCTATATAAACCGGAGGGTTTTAGTCCGTAGGATGAACAACAATCATACCATAGGCTAGCTTCTAGGGTTTAGCCTCTCTGATCTCGTGGTAGATCTACTCTTGTACTACCCATATCATCAATATTAATCAAGCAGGAGTAGGGCTTTACCTCCATCAAGAGGGCCCGATCCTGGGTAAAAACATCGTGTCCCTTGTCTCCTGTTACCATCCGCCTAGACGCACAGTTCGGGACCGCCTACCCGAGATCCGCCGGTTTTGACACCGACATTGGTGCTTTCATTGAGAGTTCCTTTGTGTCGTCATCTTTAGGCCCGATGGCTCCTCCGATCATCAACAATGATGCGGTCCAAGGTGAGACTTTTCTCCCCGAACAAATCCTCGTATTCGGAAGCTTTGCACTGCGGGCCAATTCGCTTGGCCATCTGGAGAAGATTGAAAGCTATGCCCCTGGCCATTAGGTCAGATTTGGAAGTTTGAACTATACGGCTGACGTCCGCGGAGACTTGATCTTCGACGGGTTCGAGCCACAGCCAAGCGCGCCGCACTGTCACGATGGGCATGATCTAGCTCTGCCGCCAGACAGTGCCCTGGAGGCCGCACCAGTGTCCGCTCCGACCCTTAGCTCAGAGGCGACTGCGCCGATCGAGGACGGATGGCTGGACACCGCCTCGGGGGCTGCAATCTCTACGGCGATTGAGCCGAACACCATCCCTGTCCTTTGTGAAGCTCGTGACTCCAAGGTGCCGGACTCCGAACCTTCCGCGCTCCTGCCAATCGAATCCGATCGGGCGCCGATCATGGAGTTCACCACCGCGGACATGTTTCCGCACTCGTCCTTTGGCGACATCCTGAATTTACTAAAGCCTCTCTCTTTATCAGGAGAGCCCTGGCCGGATTATGGTCAGCAAGGTTGGGATGCGGACGACGAAGAAATTCAAAGCCCACCCACCACCCACTTCGTAGCCACCGTCGAAAGTTTAAACGACGTGCTCGATTTCGACTCCGAAGACATCGACAGTATGGATGACGATGTAGGAGATAAGAATGAACCAGCACCTATAAGGCACTGGACATCCACCTCATCTCACGATGTATACATGGTGGACACACCTAAAGGAAGCGACGACGAGGAACAACGGCATGCCACGAGGGATCATTCCCTCGAAAAGCAGTCAAAACGGTGACGTAAGCGCCGCTCAAAATCCCGCCTCGACAAAGACAGCAGCCATACAGACCCATCCATAGAGCAGCGCGAACCGGTGTACGACGAACATGCTATCGAGCAACCGTCCGAACAAGACAATATGGATAAACAATCCGTCCCCAGCGAAGATAATAGTCCGGACGATCTCACGCCGGACAAGTTGCTGGAGCAGAAGAACCTCCACAAAAGGCTCGTCGCCATTGCGCGTAGCTTGAAAAAGCAGAAGCGGAAGCTCAAAACAGCGGAAGATGCGCTCAGAATCAGATGGAGCAAAGTACTCAACACCGCAGACAAATACGGCGATAGTCGCCGAACAAAGAGCTACCCGAAACGAACTACTGCCCGAATTTGATGAGGGGGCCGTAGAGCCCCCGCAACCAAAGAACAAGGAGACTACCCGGTCGGATAGATGACCCCATGACAAACATAGAGCGGCAAACGGTGCCGCACACAAGCCGGCACGCGATCCGCACACGGATTCGCATCAAAAAGATGGCCACTTCACACAATTACATGAGTAAAACATTACATCATCCAGATACAATCAAGGTCCGACTACGGAACCAAAATAAAAGAAGAACCCCAAATGCGACAAAGGTCCCCGATCGACCCCAACTGGGCTCCACTACTGATCAACTAGAACGAAACAACACAAAGGGCAAGATCTTCATCGAGCTCCTCCTTGAGCTTGGTTGCGTCACCTGCTCGGTAACATAGGCACCTGCAAACTGGTTTTGGAAGTATCTGTGAGCCACGGGGACTCAGCAATCTCGCACCCTCGCGATCAAGACTATTTAAGCTTATGGGTAAGGTAAAGGCATGAGGTGGAGCTGCAGCAAGCGACTAGCATATATGGTGGCTAACATACGCAAATGAGAGCGAGAAGAGAAGGCCAAGCACGGTCGATAAAAGTATGATCAAGAAGTGATCCTATAGCAACCTACGTCAAGCATAACTCCAACACCGTGTTCACTTCCCGGACTCCGTCCAGAAGAGACCATCACGGTTACACACGCGGTTGATGTATTTTAATTAAGGTCAACTTCAGGTTTTCTACAACCGGACGATAACAAATTCCCATCTGCCCACAACCGCGGGCACGGCTTTCGAAAGTTCAAATCCCTGCAGGGGTGTCCCAACTTAGCCCACGACAAGCTCTCACGGTCAACGGAGGAATAGACCTCCACCCGAGACACTCCGATCAGACTCGGTATCCCGGTACATCAAGACATTTCGACAGGGTAAAACTAAACCAGCAAGACCACCCGCTGTGCTGACAAATCCCAATAGGAGCTGCACATATCTCGTTCTCAGGGCACACCGGATAAGCTAAGCGTACAGGTACCGACGAATCCAAGTTGCCAAGGAATGGTCCCGCACGGTGCTCTAGTTTGGACCAACACTCAGAGGAGCACTGGCCCGGGGGGTAAAATAAAGATGACCCTTGAGTCTGCAGAACCCAAGGGAAAAAGGCTTAGGTGGAAAATGTTAAAACCAATGTTGGGCCTTGCTGGAGGAGTTTTATTCAAAGCGAACTGTCAAGGGGGTCCCATAAATCACCCGACCGCGTAAGGAACGCAAAATCCGGGAACATAACACCGGTATGATAGAAACTAGGGCGGCAAGAGTGGAACAAAACACCAGGCATAAGGCCAAGCCTTCCACCCTTTACCAAGTATATAGATGCATTAATTAAATAAGAGATATTGTAATATCCCAACATGTAAACATGTTCCAACAAGGAACAACATCTCCATGTTCCAACAAGGAACAAACTTCAATCTTCACCTGCAACTAACAACGCTATAAGAGGGGCTGAGCAAAGCGGTAACATAGCCAATCAACGGTTTGCTAGGACATGGTGGGTTAGAGGTTTGACATGGCAATTTGGGAGGCTGACAAACAAATGGTAGGCATCATAGCATTGGCATAGAAAAAGAGCGAGCAAACTAGCATAGCAAAGATAGTAGTGATTTCGAGGGTATGGTCATCTTGCCTGAGATCCCGCTAGGAAGAAGAACGAGTCCATGAAGAAGACAAACGGACGAAGTCGAACGGATCCTCACAACTCCGGAACGAAACCGAAGCTAATGAGAGAAGCAAACCGGAAAGAAGCAAGCAACATGGTAAACACACAAGCATAAACATGTCATGATGCACAAACAAGTATGATGCATGTCCGGTTTAATAAGGCATGGCATGGGAAAGTGCAACAAACAATACTACAAGTTAAGTGGAGCTCAATATGCAACGAGTTGCATATTGACGGAACACCACATCAATTATTTAGTTTGATCTCGGTTATGTACCCAACAACATTAAATATTATTAAACATGGCAAAAGGTGAAGCATAATTAAACTACACATTTAGGCAAGTTTAAATGAGGCCGGAAACACAAACAACACTTCCGGAAAATCCCCATGACATTTAGCAATTAAAGCAAACAACAATTTTAAACATTTTAATTGTTATTATCATGATGCGGATGACATATGCAAGTTTTGTGCAATTTTATGAAAACGTTGACATGAGCATGTTATGAAGCATTTGTCACTGTGGCGGAACGAAAGAGGTGCCACTGCAACTACAACGGGAATGGTGCCACGGCAACATTCCGGTGATCCGACAACTCGTCGAGATGTCGGTGCAAAAGAAAGTGTGCGGATGTGCGGAACATGCAAAATATGGTGGGGTGATCTCGGATACCGGGTTCCCACGTGACAGTGGCATGGCAAAAGAGGGACATGCACGAAACAAACGGGCACGGTACAAAGAAGGACATCTCATTCAACACATGCATTCGGCGGTCGTCGTCTCGGGGTTATACCTTTGAAGCGTGCATTTCGGGCGGAACGAGTTCAACGAAGGGAGTAGTGGTACATGGGCCGTAGTGGAAGTAGTCGTTCTCGCGGCGGTAGTGGAAGTAGTCGTTCCGGGCGACGGTAGAGGTACACGGTTCGTAGGCGTTCGAGTCATCGGTAGAGGAACTTGGCGGACCATGTAGTCGAACTTGGCGCATCCGAAGGGGTACTTGACGAAATCCACCTCGGATGTAGTCGTACACGTGTAGTCGGACTTGGCAAAAATGCACACCGGCTGCAGTCGTGGAACTTGGCACCTGCGGTTTATCGCTCGGGTAACCAGGGGTACTTGGCAGGTTCCACATGGAGATGCACCGATGGTGCTCGGAGGCAGCAACTGGCGGCTACCCAAACAAACAAGGGCGCAGGAGGTGAGGGAGACAACTTGCTGCTGGGGACAACCTCATCCATGGCGAGGTGGAGACCGAACGGCAGCTTGGCGCAGGCGCCAGGGCCGCCGGAGTTGGACGAGCTCGGGGGCGAGCTCCTGGCTGGCAAGGGGAGCGAGGAGCGCGGGGCGGCAGCCAGCAACGGCTCCGGTTGCCGGCGGATTTGGAGCTTCGGGAGAGGTGGAGAAGCGGTGGCGCGGGCGAGGTGACATGGCGAGGTGATGACGCAGAAGATGGCGAGACGGGCGATGACTGTCGCCGGAGGCGGGGAGGCAGTGGCGAGGTCGGCATCTGGGTGGTTGAGCACCTGCTGCTGCTATTGTTGCCGGCGGCGTGGACACGCAAGGCAGCGGAAGGTAGACGAGGAGGCGGGGACGAGGGCCGATGAGGGCGCGCGATGGACCTCAGCGGGAATGCTCCGATGGAGGTGAAGCAGGGCACCGCGGCGGGCCTGAGCGACGGCGAGGGGCGGCGGGATCGGGAGAGAGATGCGGGTGTGCGGAGCGGTGTAGAGGGAGAGAATGGGGATCGGGAGAGATGGGGATCGAGCAGGAGGCGGCGCACAGGAGGGAGGAAGGGATCGATAGAAAGGGGAGATGGGGATCGCTCGGGCTAGGGTTAGGTGCGGCTGGGCCTAGGCCTTGGGCCGGCGCGGAAGGTTTGGGAGGCCCAGGCTGCTGGGCTCCTCTCTCTACTCTTAATCTAAAAAGACAGAAAAATAAAAGAGAGAAAAGTAAAAAGGAAGAGGGGTTTAGGGAACGAATTTGAACGGAAGGACAATTTTCCTGGACTCATAAAAATGAGCTTGATCCAAGAAAAATAGAAAGGCCATGATTGAAAGATTTAAAAACTAGAACTTGATAAAAGGAAGGTCCAAAAATGTTCGGATTTTTGGTGGAGCTCCGGAAAATGATGAAATAATTACGGGCAAGGTTGGAGAACAAGAATTGAGATAACAATGGCATGGGATATTTTGTAAGTGAGTTATGGTTAATTCCAAATGAATGGAATAATTTTATTATAGCTCCCTAATAATATTGAGAGGCTTTAATATGTTATAAATAGAAATCACGAGTGAGTTCCCTCGATTTAAATGGATCAAAGATCCATGCAATTTATTTAGGTGAGTTTTTAAAAAGGGTTGCATGATGACATGATGCAACGATGAATGCAATAATCAAAACAAACACACGGCGAAACTCAGAATAGCTGGAAGTCTTCTGGAGCGTCGGTCTCGGGGTGTTACAACACTCCACCACTACGAGAGGATCTCGTCCCGAGATCTAGAATGGCACCGGAGGGACAAATGGAGGAGAAAGAGAAGAGGTAAACTAGGATGCTTCTTTTACAAATGAGTGAAACCAAAGAACCTTGCGAGGTTGAACAAATTCGAGAAAAGAATACCACGAAGGTGAACTAGGTCGAAAACACTACGTTAGAAACGAGGGACAAAGAGCATTGCAAAACCTTGAGGTAGAAGGGAAGATATATATAGAAAACACTTTGGTTAAAGAAAAGGGATCAAGGAAGACCAAAATTCGGGCAGCACTCCAGTTGAACATGGAAGGAATTGAACATGAACTTGACAAGATGAGAGGATACTTGATGAAATGAACAACACACTGCATCCGGAACTATTGAAAGAATGGCACAAGGGGTAAGAAAGATTTCAGACAGCTCTCAAGTTGAGGAAGGAGGGAAAACTTGAGAAGGTCTTCAACGAACCACTGGTAGGATTTGGAAAGAACGAATGAATTGATATGATAACAAAGAAAGAGAACTCTTGAAAGAACCACCGTAAGAATTGAAATTGAACGTAGCAAATGCACAAATCATCGGGAAGAATTGCAAAATGAATGAAGATACTTGAGGGTATTTAGAAACAAATGAACGAATATATCACGAGCTGATTATAGAATACTTGAATGATGCACCGGTATGATTTGGAGAACGAGAGCTGAAAGCTTGAATGAATAATACTGAGATGATTGGCTCCGGAGAATGAAACTGAAAAGACTCCTAAAATGCTCCGGATGGGTTAAAATGATTCTCACAATCGAAAACAATTATGAGAGGATGGCAACAAGCTAGCACCATGAATCTTGAAGAGAATAGAGCAAGTTTAAAGAGAAACTCTTCTTCGGTCTTCAAATGATCAGAATGACAACGAGAAACACCACCAAGAATTATTGAGGCACACCGGAAGAATCAAAAGCGAAGAGGTTGAGCCAACTATGAAAAGAATTTGAAAGATCTTGGAGAAAAGCATTTGACTGATGATAACTCATTCTTACGTCAAACTTGGAGAAGAATTTAGGATAGCTCGGGGAAAATAGAAGAGTCGGGTAAGATCCTGGGAAAAGACCTGTGGGTTAGGACCCACTCAAAAGAACACCGTTGAAAAGATTTAAAAGAGATGTTGCACCGGTTGAATTAAATGACTTGAATGAGATACCAATCTCGAAAGAGCTTGAACGAATGCAGAGTGGAAACACGAATCTTTGAGATATCTTGAGCACTCCGGAATAACAAATAGCGAGAAGTAGAATGATAATGAGGTGCACCGGTATGAGAAGACATTGAAATGAGGAAAAAGGTATGATCAACAAAACTTGACTTGAATCCACCGGAGAAGAGAAAGGAATGAGGAATGACGAACTAGTAGAACATCTTCTTGAGAACCACCGGGTAAGAACATTGACGGAAAAGAATGGAGAAACTTCACAAAAATAAAAGGATACTTGGTAAAGAAATATTAGTCCTTGAGGAAAAAGGGTGGGTGGGCGGGAAAAAAACAAAGGCAACTTGGAGACGGATGAAACAAACACCATTGAGAACAAATGATAATTGGTCTTGCTGATGTTGAAGTGATCAGATCCACTTGAAGAGAAACACGCCGGTTGAAAAGGATTGACATGTCAATCTCGATTGTCGAGAAGGATTGGTATTCACATCGGAGTATGAGAACACCATTTCGGAAAGGTATGGAATCAACACTTGACATTGAAGCAACTCGAATACCACAACTCAAAACAAAAACAAAGGACTGGCTTGCAGAATAAGCCGGAACAAACATATGATAGAGATTTCGTCCGAAGTTTTCGTGGTGGGGCCTACACGGGCTCGATCGTACAGCACCATCATGTACAAGGCAGTGCACATGACATACGAAGCGTCCCTGAGTCGGCATAGCCAAGGACTCTTTAAGACACAACGAGACCACTGTAAAACCAACCGTGAATAGGCGGACCACTAGACGTCGAACCCCAACTTCATATCATACATCCGTCGGAAAGATATCCTAAGAGCTACTTGAATTCCCACCTATGAGACTCCCGAAATTTTCCGGTTATGCAATCAGGTGTTGGGGATACAGGGGAAGCATAATATCTCACCCAAAACTAGCAAATCCTACATCCAGCTGTATCCATCCTTCAACACATAACCAAGAAACCTTCGGAAATCGTCTACCTCAACCTTCGAAAAGCATCCGTTATACAAGTCATGGCAATACTCCCGTACTCACCTCAGTACTGGGTTATCGGGGTTATCTCACCAACAACTTCATAAAAGAGATTTTCGATGTCGGCGTACTAAACTCAGGTATTCCAGAACTGCAACGATAAAATTATGACGACAACACCTCAGAGCTCAACTCCCCGGGACACTTCCACTAAACCCCTGACAGGAGGCACCAAGACAATGTTCTCTTCATAAAACCATCGGAACGATTCCAAGATACCCGCGTGATCCTAAAAAAAATTTAGGGAAATTTGAGAAGAGAAGAGTCAAAACTCTACGTCAGGATGCCTTACCAGAGCGATGAAGATACTGGGGAGTAAAAAGAATTCCTAACTCTCCGATATATATAATGCTAAATGACTCAAAACATTTTTCTAGACACAACTCGGCCGCTAAAAACGATCAAGCAGGGGGGCTCCTAAGGTCGGGGATGGCTCTGATTACCAACTTGTAACACCCTCGATGCGGTTATATCTCCCACGTGTCGAAGCACGACTTAGAGGCATAACCGCATTGAAAGCAATGTCGCAAGTGAGGTAATCTTCACACAACCCATGTAATACATAAGGGAAAGAGATACATAGTTGGCTTACAATCGCCACTTCACACAATTACATGAATAAAACATTACATCATCCAGATACAATCAAGGTCCGACTATGGAACCAAAATAAAAGAAGAACCCCAAATGCGACAATGGTCCCCGATCGACCCCAACTGGGCTCCACTACTGATCAACTAGAACGAAACAACACAAAGGGCAAGATCTTCATAGAGCTCCTCCTTGAGCTTGGTTGCGTCACCTGCTCGGTAACATAGGCACCTGCAAACTGGTTTTGGAAGTATCTGTGAGCCACGGGGACTCAGCAATCTCGCACCCTCGCGATCAAGACATTTAAGCTTATGGGTAAGGTAAAGGCATGAGGTGGAGCTGCAGCAAGCGACTAGCATATATGGTGGCTAACATACGCAAATGAGAGCGAGAAGAGAAGGCCAAGCAAAGTCGATAAAAGTATGATCAAGAAGTGATCCTATAGCAACCTACGTCAAGCATAACTCCAACACCGTGTTCACTTCCCGGACTCCGCCGAGAAGAGACCATCACGGTTACACACGCGGTTGATGTATTTTAATTAAGGTCAACTTCGGGTTTTCTACAACCGGACGATAACAAATTCCCATCTGCCCATAACCGCGGGCACGGCTTTCGAAAGTTCAAATCCCTGCAGGGGTGTCCCAACTTAGCCCATGACAAGCTCTCACGGTCAACGGAGGAATAGACCTCCACCCGAGACACTCTGATCAGACTCGGTATCCCGGTACATCAAGACATTTCGACAGGGTAAAACTAAACCAGCAAGACCACCCGCTGTGCCGACAAATCCCGATAGGAGCTGCACATATCTCGTTCTCAGGGCACACCGGATAAGCTAAGCGTACAGGTACCAACGAATCCAAGTTGCCAAGGAATGGTCCCGCACGGTGCTCTAGTTTGGACCAACACTCAGGGGAGCACTGGCCCGGGGGGTAAAATAAAGATGACCCTTGAGTCTGCAGAACCCAAGGGAAAAAGGCTTAGGTGGCAAATGTTAAAACCAATGTTGGGCCTTGCTGGAGGAGTTTTATTCAAAGCGAACTGTCAAGGGGGTCCCATAAATCACCCGACCGCGTAAGGAACACAAAATCCGGGAACATAACACCGGTATGACAGAAACTAGGGCGGCAAGAGTGGAACAAAACACCAGGCATAAGTCCAAGCCTTCCACCCTTTACCAAGTATATAGATGCATTAATTAAATAAGAGATATTGTGATATCCCAACAAGTAAACATGTTCCAACAAGGAACAACATCTCCATGTTCCAACAAGGAACAAACTTCAATCTTCACCTGCAACTAACAACGCTATAAGAGGGGCTGAGCAAAGCGGTAACATAGCCAATCAACGGTTTGCTAGGACATGGTGGGTTAGAGGTTTGACATGGCAATTTGGGAGGCTGACAAACAAATGGTAGGCCTCGTAGCATTGGCATAGCAAAAGAGCGAGCAAACTAGAATAGCAAAGATAGTAGTGATTTCGAGGGTATGGTCATCTTGCCCGAGATCCCGCTAGGAAGAAGAACGAGTCCATGAAGAAGACAAACGGACGAAGTCGAACGGATCCTCACAACTCCGGAACGAAACCGAAGCTAACGAGAGAAGCAAACCGGAAAGAAGCAAGCAACATGGTAAACACACAAGCATAAACATGTCATGATGCACAAACAAGTATGATGCATGTCCGGTTTAATAAGGCATGGCATGGGAAAGTGCAACAAACAATACTACAAGTTAAGTGGAGCTCAATATGCAACGAGTTGCATATTGACGGAACACCACATCAATTATTTAGTTTGATCTCGGTTATGTACCCAACAACATTAAATGTTATTAAACATGGCAAAAGGTGAAGCATAATTAAACTACATATTTAGGCAAGTTTAAATGAGGCCGGAAACACAAACAACACTTCCGGAAAATCCCCATGTCATTTAGCAATTAAAGCAAACAACAATTTTAAACATTTTAATTGTTATTATCATCATGCGGATGACATATGCAAGTTTTGTGCAATTTTATGAAAACGTTGACATGAGCATGTTATGAAGCATTTGTCACTGTGGCGGAACGAAAGAGGTGCCACGGCAACTACAACGGGAATGGTGCCACGGCAACATTCCGGTGATCCGACAACTCGTTGAGATGTCGGTGCAAAAGAAAGTGTGCAGATGTGCGGAACATGCAAAATATGGTGGGGTGATCTCGGATACCGGGTTCCCACGTGACAGTGGCATGGCAAAAGAGGGACATGCACGAAACAAACAGGCACGGTGCAAACAAGGACATCTCATTCAACACATGCACTCGGCGGTCGTCGTCTCGGGGTTATACCTTTGAAGCGTGGATTTCGGGCGGAACGAGTTCAACGAAGGGAGTAGTGGTACACGGGCTGTAGTGGAAGTAGCCGTTCTCGCGGCGGTAGTGGAAGTAGTCGTTCCGGGCGACGGTAGAGGTACACGGTTCGTAGGCGTTCGAGTCATCGGTAGAGGAACTTGGCGGACCATGTAGTCGAACTTGGCGCATCCGAAGGGGTACTTGACGAAATCCACCTCGGATGTAGTCGTACACGTGTAGTCGGACTTGGCAAAAATGCACACCGGCTGCAGTCGTGGTACTTGGCACTTGCGGTTTATCGCTCGGGTAACCAGGGGTACTTGGCAGGTTCCACACGGAGATGCACCGATGGTGCTCGGAGGCAGCAACTGGAGGATACCCAAACAAACAAGGGCGCAGGAGGTGAGGGAGACAACTTGCTGCTGGGGACAACCTCATCCATGGCGAGGTGGAGACCGAACGGCAGCTTGGCATGTACCCCTTGAATTTCTGCTGTGTTCCCCAACATCATCATCACCGCAATCTACAACAACAACTTCCCCGCCATCATCACCAACTCTTCCAACCTCTATGCATAGGTGTAACCCCTCTTTTACCCGTTGTAATCTCTACTTAAACATGGTGCTCAACGCTATATATTATTTCCCAATGATGTATGGTTATCTTATGATGTTTGAGTAGATCTGTTTTGTCCTATGGGTTAATTGATGATCGTGATTGGCTTGAGTTGCATATTTTATTATTGGTGCTATCCTATGTTGCTCTCGGTGTCGCACAAGCGTGAGGGATCCCCGCTGTGTGGTTTGAAATATGTTCATGATTTGCTTATGGTGGGTGGCGTGAGTGATAGAAACACAGACCTGAGTAAGTAGGTTGTTTGCGTATGGGAATAAAGAGGACTTGATGCCTTATAATGCTATGGTTGGGTTTTACCTTAATGATCTTTAGTAGTTGCGGATGCTTTCTAGAGTTCCAATCATAAGGGCATATGATCCAAGAAGAGAAAGTATGTTAGCTTATGCCTCTCCCTCAAATAAAATTGCAATAGTGATTACCGGTCTAGTTATCGATTTCCTAGGGACAAATAACTTTCTCATGAGAAAAAGCTCTCTAGTAAAACTAGCTTAGTTGTGTCTTTATCTAAACATCCCTAATTTTTTACTCGCTCTTTATAATCTTGCAAACCTATCCAACAAGTCCTACAAAGTACTTCTAGTTTTATACTTGTTTTAGGTAAATTGAACGTCAAGCGTGCGTAGAGTTGTATCGGTGGTCGATAGAACTTGAGGGAATATTTGTTCTACCTTTAGCTCCTCATTGGGTTCGACACTCTTACTTATCGAAAGAGGCTACAATTGATCCCCTATACTTGTGGGTTATCAAGACATTTTTCTGGCGCCGTTGCCGGGGAGCAATAGCGTGGGGTGAATATTCTCGTGTGTGCTTGTTTGCTTTATCACTAATTAATTTTTATTTTCTCTTCTAAGTTTTTCTCTATCTTTAGTTGTGGGTAGGAAACACAAAATACCACAAAAAGTTGTACCTACTACAACAATGGTTGAAGAACCACTCAAAATCTATCACACTCCTAAAGATTTTTACTTGGATCATCTTCGATCCCTATGTGCTCGTGCTGAAACCCAAACTAGCTTAGTTGAGGTCAAATCTTTAGATGAGCATGCTTGTTATGTGCAACACTGCATATCTGAAAACGGGAAACTTTTACTGGATCAAATTCATCGTTTGCAATGCTATGCTTGGAATTTATGTGAAATGTATGATTTTACTTGTTGTTCTGAAGACCCTAAGAAACACCTTCCCTACCAATGTGATTTTAGTGATAATGGAATCGTATCTTCATATGCTAAGGGTGTTTTATAATTACTATGATGTTCAACAAATTGAAGATTTTTTTGCTTTTAAGGGTGCTTATGAAATTGCTTCTTTGATTGGAAAGTATGATGCTACTCTTTATAAATCTGAAATTTTTTCCATACTTAAGTATTGTTATGACAATTATGCTTCTAATGCCTATGTTAAACCATATACTAAGGACTCCTCCGCTGTCCAAGAAGAGACTAATATTTTGCAGGGGTCTATGGAAGAAGAAATTGATGAAACTGTGAGCTCATTGGATGAAAAAGATGATGAGGAAAGCAAAGAACAAAACGAGGAAGACCGGATTAGCTACCCGTGCCCACCTTCTAATGAGAGTAACTCTGCAACTCATACATTATTTAATGTCCCTTCATTCTTACCGAAGTATGAATGCCATGATAATTGCTATGATTCCGTTCATTCATTTGAAATATCCATTTTTGATGAACTTGATGCTTTCTATTCTTGTGGCCAAGATGCCAATATGAATTATGCTTATGGAGATGAACTTTCTATAGTTCCTTATGTTAAACATGAAATTGTTGCTATTGCACCCACGCATGATAGTCCTATTATCTTTTTGAATTCTCCTGGCTACACTATATCAGAGAAGTTTGCCCTTATTAAGGATTATATTGATGGGTTGTGTTTCACTACTACACATGATGATTTTGATAGATATAATATGCATGTCCTTGCTGCTCCTACTTGCAATTATTATGAGAGAGGAACTACATCTCCGCCTCTTACTTGGTGTGCATGAATTGTTCTTTTATGACATGCCGATGCATAGGAAGAGAGTTAGACTTCGTCATTACATGATATATGGTTCTTTGTGCTCACTACTAAATCACAAATCATTGTTAATTAAAATTGGCTTGATATACCTTGGGATCTAGGTGGATTCATTACTTGAGCACCTTATGCCTAGCTTAATAGCTTTAAAGAAAGTGCTGCCAAGGAGACAACCTGGAAGTTTTAGAGAGACATTTATTTCTGTTGAGTGCTTTTATATAGTTTAAAAACAAAAAAAATAAAGAGGGGAACCCAAAACTTTTCAAAAAGGAAGGTGAAAGTGAGAGAGACAAGCATTTTTGAAGTGGGGGAGCTCCTTGAACTTTGTTCATGCTCACGGAAACTTTGTGAATCTTGATTACAGAAACTTTTCAACAAACATAATTATCCCCTTGTACAATTCCATTGTATTATAAAAATAATGTGCCAAGATTTGCCTTTAGGATGTTTACATTGCTTGTTGGTTTGTGCGGTGCAGAACAGAAACTTTGGTTGTAGTGCATGATTTCACATTTTTTACTGGAACGTCAAACTGTTCTGAAACTTTTTTCACTGTCTTTATATACAAATTTTTTATGTTTCCTAATTATTTCAGAATTTTTGGAGTATCATAGGTATGGTGAATGTTCAGATTATTACAGAATGTCCTGTGTAAGACAGATTCTGTTTTTGATGCATAGTTTGCTTGTTTTGATGAAACTATCGATTTCTATCAGTGGATTAAGCCATGGAAAAGTTATACTACAGTAGCTACAATTCAAAAATAAAATATGAATTGGTTTGCAACAGTACTTAGAGTAGTGATTTGCTTTATTATACTAACAGACCTTACCGAGTTTTCTGTTGAGTTTTGTGTGGATGAAGTGTTCGAAGATCGAGGAGGTCTCGATGTGAGTAGAAGGAGGAGGGGCAAGAGCTCAAGCTTGGGGGTGCCCAACGCACCCCAAGTAAATATTCAAGGAAACTCAAGCGTCTAAGCTTGGGGACGCCCCGAAAGGAATCCCATCTTTCTTCAACAAGTATCGGTATGTTTTCGGATTTGTTTCGTTCATGTGATATGTGAAAATCTTGGAGTGTATTTTGCATTTAGTTTTCACTTTTCTTTAATGCACCATGCTGGTATGAGATAGTCCTTGGTTGATTTATAGAATGCTCATTGCACTTCACTTATATCTTTTAAGTATGGCTTTATAGAATGCTTTGTGTGCTTCACTTATATCTTTTGAAGTTTGGGTTGCCTGTTTCTCTTCACATAGAAAACCGCCATTTGTAGAATGCACTTTTGCTTCACTTATATTTGTTAGAGTGTGGGCATATCTTTTGTAGAAATAATTAAACTCTCTTGCTTCACTTATATCTATTTAGAGAGATGACAGGAACTGGTCATTCACATGGTTAGTCATAAAATCCTACATAAAACTTGTAGATCACTGAATATGATATGTTTGATTCCTTGCAATAGTTTTGAGATATAAAGATGGTGATATTAGAGTCGTGCTAGTGGGTAGTTGTGGATTGTAGAAATACTTGTGTTGAGGTTTTTGATTCCCATAGCATGCACGTATGGTGAACCGTTATGTAACGAAGTTGGAGCATGAGGTATTTATTGATTGTCTTCCTTATGAGTGGCAGTCGGGGACGAGCGATGGGCTTTTCCTACCAATATATCCCCCTAGGAGCATGCGCATAGTACTTTGTTTCGATGACTAATAGATTTTTGCAATAAGTATGTGAGTTCCTTATGACTAATGTTGAGTCCATGGAATAATCACCGAGCCATGGCATGATGTCATGTTGCCAAAACGTGTCGGCAGATTAAGATTTGTGGAAATATTATTCTCTCTACGGTGGTATGTGGAACTTATTTTGCAGGGTCGGACACTATCCTTGTGTTCAAATTCTTCTGTGATGTGTTCGAAGGAGGAACCCGCCTTGCAATGCCGAAAGCAACACTGCACGCAGGACTCATCGTCATTGAAGCCTGGTTCAGGGGCTACTGAGGGAGTCCTGCATTAGGGGGTCTCCGGACGGCCAGACTATATCCTTTGGCCGGACTGATTGAAGACTTCGTCTCGTGTCTGGATGGGACTCTACTTGGCGTGGAACGCAAGCTAGGCAATACGGATATGTATATCTCCTCCTTTGTAACCGACCTTGTGTAACCCTAGCCCTCTCCGGTGTCTATATAAACCGGAGGGTTTTAGTCCGTAGGACACAATAACATACAATCATACCATAGGCTAGCTTCTAGGGTTTAGCCTCTCTGATCTCGTGGTAGATCTACTCTTGTACTGCCCATATCATCAATATTAATCAAGTAGGACGTAGGGTTTTACCTCCATCAAGAGGGCCCGAACCTGGGTAAAACATCGTGTTCCCTGCCTCCTGTTACCATCCACCTTAGACGCACAGTTCGGGACCCCCTACCGAGATCCGCCGGTTTTGACACCGAGAACGGGTAAAAGAGGGGTTACACCGCTGCATAGAGGGTGGAAGAGTTCGTGATGATGGCGGTGAAGTTGTTGGTGTAGATTGCGGTGATTATGATGGCCCCAGCGGCGTTCTGGCGCCACTGGGACAGAGGGGGAGAGAGCCCCCCTTCTGCTTCTTCCTTGACCTTCTCCATAGATGGGAGAAGGGTTTCCCCTCTGGTCCATGGCCTCCATGGCATGGGAGGGGCGAGAGCCCCTATGAGATTGGATCTGTCTCTCTGTCTCTCTCTGTTTCTTCGTTCCAGATTCTGCCCTTTCACCATTTCTTATATTCCCGGAGATCCGTAACTCCGATTGGGCTGAATTTTGGAAAAAAATTATCCGGAAATTAGCTTTCTTGCGGAGAAATAAGGGCACCAACCGCCTTACGGGGTGGCCACGAGGGCCCAGGGTGCGCCCCCTGCCTCGTGGCCTCCTCGGGCATCGTCTCGCGTTGATTCTTCTTCCCAAAAATCACATATATTCCAAAAAAAATCTCCGTCAGTTTTTATCCCATTTGGACTCTGTTTGATATGGATTTCTGCGAAACAAAAATCATGCAACAAACAGGAACTGGCACTGGGCACTCGATCAATATGTTAGTCCCAAAAATAGTATAAAAAGTTACCAAAAGTATATGAAAGTTATAGAATATTGGAATTGAACAATCAAAAATTATAGATACAACGGAGACATATCAGCATCCCCAAGCTTAATTCCTGCTCGTCCTCGAGTAGGTAAATGATAAAAAAGATAAATTTTGATGTGGAATTCTACCTAGCATAATCTTGATCACATAATCTAATCATGGCATGAATATTACGACACGAGTGATTCAAATCAATAGTCTATCATTTGACATTAAGATAATAATACTTCAACCATACTAATAAAGCAATCATGTCTTTTCAAAATAACATGGCCAAAGAAAGTTATCCCTACAAAATCATATAGTCTGGCTATGCTCCATCTTCACCACACAAAATATTCAAATCATGTACAACCCCGATGACAAGCCAAGCAACTGTTTCGTACTTTTGACGTTCTCAAACTTTTTCAACTTTCATGCAATACATGAGTGTGAGCCATGGACATAGCACTAAAGGTGGAATAGAATATGATGGTGGAGGTTGTGTGGAGAAGACAAAAAGGGAGAAAGTCTCACATCAATGCGGCTAATCAACGGTCTATGGAGATGCCCATCAATCGATGTCAATGCGAGGACTAGGGATTGCCATGCAACGGATGCACTAGACCTATAAGTGTATGAAAGATCAAACTGAAAACTAAGTGGGTGTGCATCCAACTTGCTTGCTCAAGAAGACCTCGGGCATTTGAGGAAGCCCATCATCGGAATATACAAGCCAAGTTCTATAATGAAAATTCCCACTAGTATATTGAAGTGATAACTCAAGAGACTCTCTATATGAAGAACATGGTGCTACTCTAAAGCACAAGTGTGGTAAAAGGGTAGTTACATTGTCCCTTCTCTCTTTTCTCTCATTTTTTTCTTTTTCTTTTTTTATTTTTTTATATTTTTTTCTCTGTTTTTTGTAGGCTTCTTTGGCCTCTCTCTTTTTTGGGGGGCTTCTTTGGCCACTTTTATTTTGATAACCTCACATGGGACAATGTTCTAATAATGATGATCATCACACTTTTATTTACTTACAACTCAATATTACAACTCGATACTAGAACCGAATATGACTCTATATGAATGCCTCCGGCGGTGAACCGGGATGTGCAATGATCTAGCATAGCAATGACATCAAAAAATGGACAAGCCATGAAAACATCATGCTAGCTATCTTACGATCATGCAAAGCAATATGACAATAAATTCTCAAGTCATGTATATGATGATGATGGAAGTTGCATGACAATATATCTCCGAATGGCTATGGAAATGCCATAATAGGTAGGTATGCTGGCTGTTTTGAGAAAGATATAAGGAGGCTTATGTGTGACAGAGCATATCGTATCGTGGGGTTTGGACCCACCAGCGAAGTTTGCACCAACTCTCGAGGTGAGAAAGGGCAATGCACGGTACTGAAGAGGCTAGCAATGATGGAAGGGTGAGAGTGCGTATAATCCATGGACTCAACATTAGTCATAAGGAACTCACATACTTATTGCAAAAATCTATTAGTCATCGAAACAAAGTACTATGCGCATGCTCCTAGGGGGATATATTGGTAGGAAAAGCCCATCGCTCGTCCCCGACCGCCACTCATAAGGAAGACAATCAATAAATACCTCATGCTCCAACTTCGTTACATAACGGTTCACCATACGTGCATGCTATGGGAATCAAAAACCTCAACACAAGTATTTCTACAATCCACAACTACCCACTAGCATGACTCTAATATCACCATCTTTATATCTCAAAACTATTGCAAGGAATCAAACATATCATATTCAGTGATCTACAAGTTTTATGTAGGATTTTATGACTAACCATGTGAATGACCAGTTCCTATCATCTCTCTAAATAGATATAAGTGAAGCAAGAGAGTTTAATTATTTATAAAAAAGATATGCCCACACTCTAACAAATATAAGTGAAGCAAAAGAGCATTCTACAAATGGCGGTTTTCTATGTGAAGAGAAACAGGCAACCCAAACTTCAAAAGATATAAGTGAAGCACACAAAGCATTCTATAAAGCCATACTTAAAAGATATAAGTGAAGTGCAATGAGCATTCTATAAATCAACCAAGGACTATCTCATACCAGCATGGTGCGTTAAAGAAAAGTGAAAACTAAATGCAAAATACGCTCCAAGATTTGCACATATCACATGAACGAAACAAATCCGAAAACATACCGATACTTGTTGAAGAAAGATGGGATTCCTTCCGGGGCGTCCCCAAGCTTAGACGCTTGAGTTTCCTTGAATATTTACTTGGGGTGCGTTGGGCATCCCCAAGCTTGAGCTCTTGCCCCTCCTCCTTCTACTCACATCGAGACCTCCTCGATCTTCGAACACTTCATCCACACAAAACTCAACAGAAAACTCGGTAAGGTCTGTTAGTATAATAAAGCAAATCACTACTCTAAGTACTATTGCAAACCAATTCATATTTTATTTTTGAATTGTAGCTACTGTAGTATAACTTTTCCATGGCTTAATCCACTGATAGAAATCGATAGTTTCATCAAAACAAGCAAACTATGCATCAAAAACAGAATCTGTCTTACACAGGACATTCTGTAATAATCTGAACATTCACCATACCTATGATACTCCAAAAATTCTGAAGTAATTAGGAAACATAAAAAATTTGTATATAAATACAGTGAAAAAAGTTTCAGAACAGTTTGACGTTCCATTAAAAAATGTGAAATCATGCACTACAACCAAAGTTTCTGTTCTGCACCGCACAAACCAACAAGCAATGTAAACATCCTAAAGGCAAATCTTGGCACATTATTTTTATAATACAATGGAATTGTACAAGGGGATAATTATTTTTGTTGAAAAGTTTCTGTAATCAAGATTCACAAAGTTTCCGTGAGCATGAACAAAGTTCAAGGAGCTCCCCCACTTCAAAAATGCTTGTCTCTCTCACATTCACCTTCCTTTTTGAAAAGTTTTGGGTTCCCCTCTTTATTTTTTTGTTTTTAAACTATATAAAAGCACTCAACAGAAATAAATGTCTCTCTAAAACTTCCGTGTTGTCTCCTTGGCAGCACTTTCTTTAAAGCCATTAAGCTAGGCATAAGGTGCTCAAGTAATGAATCCACCTGGATCCCAAGGTATATCAAGCCAATTTTAATTAACAATGATTTGTGATTTAGTAGTGAGCACAAAGAACCATATATCATGTAATGACGAAGTCTAACTCTCTTCCTATGCATCGGCATGTCATAAAAGAACAATTCATGCACACCAAGTAAGAGGCGGAGATGTAGTTCCTCTCTCATAATAATTGCAAGTAGGAGCAGCAAGCACATGCATATTATATCTATCAAAATCATCATGTGTAGTAGTGAAACACAACCCATCAATATAATCCTTAATAAGGGCAAACTTCTCCGATATAGTGTAGCCAGGAGAATTCAAAAAGATAATAGGACTATCATGCGTGGGTGCAATAGCAACAATTTCATGTTTAACATAAGGAACTATAGAAAGTTCATCTCCATAAGCATAATTCATATTGGCATCTTGGCCACAAGAATAGAAAGCATCAAGTTCATCAAAAATGGATATTTCAAATGAATGAACGGGATCATAGCAATTATCATGGCATTCATACTTCGGTAAGAATGAAGGGACATTAAATAATGTATGAGTTGCAGAGTTACTCTCATTAGAAGGTGGGCACGGGTAGCTAATCCGGTCTTCCTCCTTTTGTTCTTTGCTTTCCTCATCATCTTTTTCATCCAATGAGCTCACAGTTTCATCAATTTCTTATTCCATAGACCCCTGCAAAATATTAGTCTCTTCTTGGACAGCGGAGGAGTCCTCAGTATATGGTTTAACATAGGCATTAGAAGCATAATTGTCATAACAATACTTAAGTATGGAAAAAATTTCAGATTTATAAAGAGTAGCATCATACTTTCCAATCAAAGAAGCAATTTCATAAGCACCCTTAAAAGCAAAAAAATCTTCAATTTGTTGAACATCATAGTAATTATAAAACACCCTTAGCATATGAAGATACGATTCCATTATCACTAAAATCACATCGGTAGGGAAGGTGTTTCTTAGGGTCTTCAGAACAACAAGTAAAATCATACATTTCACATAAATTCCAAGCATAGCATTGCAAACGATGAATTTGATCCAGTAAAAGTTTCCCATTTTCAGATATGCGGTGTTGCTCATAACAAGCATGCTCATCTAAAGATTTGCCCTCAACTAAGCTAGTTTGGGTTTCAGCACGAGCACATAGGGATCGAAATGATCCAAGTAAAAATCTTTAGGAGTGTGATAGATTTTGAGTGGTTCTTCAACCATTGTTGTAGTAGGTACAACTTTTTTGTGGTATTTTGTGTTTCCTACCCACAACTAAAGATAGAGAAAAACTTAGAACAGCAAATAAAAATTAATTAGTGATAAAGCAAACAAGCACACACGAGAATAGGGGATCAATTGTAGCCTCTTTCGATAAGTAAGAGTGTCGAACCCAACGAGGAGCTAAAGGTAGAACAAATATTCCCTCAAGTTCTATCGACCACCGATACAACTCTACGCACGCTTGACGTTCAATTTACCTAAAACAAGTATAAAACTAGAATTACTTTGTAGGACTTGTTGGATAGGTTTGCAAGATTATAAAGAGCGAGTAAAAAATTAGGGATGTTTAGATAAAGACACAACTAAGCTAGTTTTATTAGAGAGCTTTTTCTCATGAGAAAGTTATTTGTCCCTAGGAAATCGATAACTAGACCCGTAATCACTATTGCAATTTTATTTGAGGGAGAGGCATAAGCTAACATACTTTCTCTTCTTGGATCATATGCCCTTATGATTGGAACTCTAGCAAGCATCCGCAACTACTAAAGATCATTAAGGTAAAACCCAACCATAGCATTATAAGGCATCAAGTCCTCTTTATTCCCATACGCAAACAACCTACTTACTCAGGTCTGTGTTTCTATCACTCACGCCACCCACCATAAGCAAATCATGAACATATTTCAAACCACACAGCGGGGATCCCTCACGCTTGTGCGACACCGAGAGCAACATAGGATAGCACCAATAATAAAATATGCAACTCAAGCCAATCACGATCATCAATTAACCCATAGGACAAAACAGATCTACTCAAACATCATAAGATAACCATACATCATTGGGAAATAATATATAGCGTTGAGCACCATGTTTAAGTAGAGATTACAACGGGTAAAAGAGGGGTTACACCTCTGCATAGAGGTTGGAAGAGTTGGTGATGATGGCGGGGAAGTTGTTGTTGTAGATTGCGGTGATGATAATGTTGGGAAACGCAAGAGGGGTACATGCCGCTGGGTCTGACCCGAGCGACTTGGGGGTAATGCAGCCCGAGGGGCGCCCCCAACAAAGTAAGCTAAAAACACAAGCCAAAGGGATACACGCCGCAGGGGCGGACCCACGCGGCCTGGGAATGATGCACCCCTGAGGGCGCTCCCAGCTGGAAATGAAACTTGAAAGATGTCACCTGATGGTGTTGACGATGAAGAGGTGTTGGTATAGCAGACTCGGTGGGCTGCGGGAGCCGATCCTCACGAGCCCCCAGGCCCAGGGGCCTTGGGAGGCTTCGGAGGCGCTGGTGGCTCCTCGGGGACCATCTCCATCTCCGCCAGGGCTGCGGAACGCCTGACCTCTTGAGCCTCCAGGATGCCCCTCATGAGGCGCTGGTACGTGGCAGCCGCGTTCGGCAAGCCATAAGGCATGCGAACGTAGCTGTGGTGTGGACCTTTGCAGCGCCCCACTCGCGAGGGCCAGAGGCGCTCCTGAGATGGGGCTTGGTTGAGCCCTGCTATGTCGATGCAGACGTGCAGCCCACCATCCTCGCCTGGATGGGGGGGCCACAGCGGGTAAGCGGCGGCTGCCTCTCATGACTCTTGACTCCTGCAGCTCCTGAATGGCCTGGCTGACGAACTCTTGAGGGTTTGGCCCTCCTTGCCTTGCTCCTTCTTGAGGGAAAAGTGCTTCGAAACACGCCTCCAAATGGTGCCCAAGCGTCTCCCTCGTGACACTGGCAAGGTCGGCGGCCCTCCAGGGGAGATCCCCGAGCCCTGCCCGAGGAGGGCACCACGCGCGCTTCCCTATGTGATGGAAGGAGGTTCCCCCTGAGCAGGCGCGGGCCCTGAGGGGCCTGCCTCCTGAGGGGCTGGGCCGGATGATGTCTTCTTCTTCTTGGGGGCGGTCTCGGCAAGCCTCCTGCTTCCGCGATCTGGGTCTTCCAGTGATGCGGCCTGAAACGCTCATTCCAGGGAGCACACCGCTTCTTTCTCTTTGCAGGGTACCGTGATGACTCTGCCACTACCTCACATCTTGAGGACGTTGTACCCGTGGTGGGTTACGGCCATGAACATGGCCAGCGCTGGGTACCCGAGGATGGCGTTGTACGGCAGGCGAATGTGGGCGACGTTGAAGTCGATGAGCTCGGTGCGGTAGTTGTCGCGTGCCCCGAAGGTGACAGGGAGGTGGACCTGCCCAATCGGGACCGTGGAACCGTCGGTGACTCCGGAGAAAGGCTTGGTTGGCTGAAGCTGATTGTAGGGCACTTGGAGATTGTTGAATGTTTCCACGGACAGGACGTTGAGCCCTGCCCCGCCATCGATAAGGGTCCTGGTGACTAGCACGTTGTTGATGATTGGGGAACAAAGCATTGGGAGGACTCCGGCTGTGGCCGCGCACTTGAGCTGATCCGCCGAACTGAACGTGATGGTGCACGCTGACCACCTGAGAGGGCGCGTGGCCTCGAGCTTGGGGAGGACTGCATTTACTTCACGGGTGAACTGCTTGAAGATGCGTTGAGAGGCTGGGGCTTGAGCTCCACCCAGGATGCAGGCGATCGCACGTGGCTCCTGGAAGCCCCCAGCCCCCTCGTCCTGATGACGGTCCTCATTTCTCCTTGGCTGCGGCGGCAGTGGAGGGAGGCCTGCGTTGCCTTGCGGGCGATCCTTGCGAGGTTGATCCCTCCAGCCTCCCCCGCGAGGCGGGTCCTGCCAGCGATCCTCGCGAGGTTGGTCGCGCCACCCTTGGCGCGGGCCGCGGTATTCCCAGCGTCTTGCGTTCCTTCCTCCTCCTCGGCCGTAGCGCCGGTCGCTGCGGTCGGGACGTCGGCCGGTCCTTCCTTCTCGCACGGCTCGGAGCTCTTGGCATTCATTGGTGTTGTGGGTGTGGAGGTCGTGGTACACGCAGTACCGACTGCCCTTGGAGGATTCGGGTTGATCTCTGCCCCGCTTGGTGTCTGGTTCTGCCGCGAGCACGGCAGCCCCCTTGCACTTCACATCCTTGGCCTTGGGTTTCTTCTCTTCTGGGTCTGCGGCAGGCAGCTCGAGGAGGGAGAGACGCCCTTCCTCAACCCTGGCGCACTTGGTCGCCAAGTTGAAAACCTCTAAGGAAGTGCACAGGTCTTCATGCATCGCCAGCTCCTCCTTCATCTTGACGTCGTGCATGCCGTCGGAGAAGGCTGAGATGATGGCCTCCTCGGTCACCTTGGGAATCTTGAGGCGTGCGCTGTTGAAGCGCTAGATGTACTTCTGCAGGGTTTCCCCTGGTTGCGGCTTGATACGGCGCATGTCGCTCACGGCGGGTGGCCGGTCGCGAGTACCCTGGAAGTTGGCGATGAAGCGGGTGTGCATCTCGTCCCAGGAGGAGATCATGCCTGGGGCCAGGTTCAGGAGCCAGGTGCGGGCCCCGTCCTTGAGCGCCATGGGAAACCAGTTCGCCATGACCTTCTCGTCTCCATTGGCAGCTTCGATGCCTAGCTCGTAGAGCTAGAGGAACTCTGCGGGGTCAGCCGTACCATCGTAGCGAGGAGGCAGGTCTGGCTTGAACTTGCCGGGCCACGTGACGCTGCGCAACTCGGTGGTGAAGGCACAGCAGCCTGCTGTGGCCACGGGAGGCCTTGGGTGACGAAGAGCTTGGTCCTCCGGGTCCCCATGTGCTGCAGCTAGGAGCAGCGCGGGGTCTTGACGTGCTGGAGCAGGAGCGTGGTTGTGACGAACCGGAGCGGGGAGCGCTCGGGCAGCTTCTGGCGGGCGAGGGACTTCTTGGCAGCTCTGCTCTTGCCGCGCTAGCGCCTGATGGAGCGGGTTCCGTCCAGGGGCCACGCGCCTTGGGGCTAGGGCGCCTTCTTGAGCGGGAGGCGGCTGAGGCGCCCCCGGAGCTTCATTGTCTCCGTAGGGCGGGGCGCGGTGCAGCGAGAAGGACGGCAAGGGGGAGCCCCCTGTGGCACGGACGAGCTCGGCGACTCGGTCGAGCCATTCTTCATAGACGTCGTCGACAGGACGGTAGCGCAGGAGCTCGTTTGCCGCGATGAGAGCAGCTCGAGACTCCATGGCCGCGCGGGGCGCGCGGGTCGAAGAACCAGCTGGGGTGAGCGAGGGTGTGGCAGTGCGGCCGTCCCGCCTCATGGAGCAAGTGGCAATATAAAGTGACGTTCTTTTGCATTAATATTTTGTGCATCCAACCATAAAAGCGCGTGACAACCTCTGCTTCCCTCTGTGAAGGGCCTATCTTTTACTTTATGTCTTTTACTTTATGCAAGAGTCAAGGTGATCTTCACCTTTCCCTTTTTCATTTTATCCTTTGGCAAGCACCTCGTGTTGGAAAGATCCTGATATATATATCCAATTGGATGTAAGTTGGCATGAACTATTATTGTTGACATCACCCAAAGATGAATATGTTGGGAGGAAACATTATAAGCCCCTATCTTTCTCAGTGTCCGATTAAAACTCCATAACCATAAGTATTGCGTGAATGTTAGCAATTGTAGAAGACTATATGATAGTTGAGTATGTGGAGTTTGCTAAATCAAAGCTCTGACATAGACCCTTCCTGAAAATAAGATGAATTGCAATTGTTTGATGACTGAGAATGAAGTTTGCTAGTTTTCAAGAAAGTTTATGGTCTATGCTTCAACATGTGAATTGATTGTTACTTGTTCGTGAGAAGTTTTATGAGATTAACTATTGTTATGACTTATTATCATGCTAGAAAAGGTGGTTGAAATTATCATTGATCAAACTTTTGCACCTTCTAGCATTCACACTTCTTAAATTCTTTCTTTTATCATTTACCTACTCGAGGACGAGCAGGAATTAAGCTTGGGGATGCTGATACGTCTCCAACGTATCTATAATTTATGAAGCATTCATGCTATTATCCTATCTATTTTGAATGATTATGGGCTTTATTATACACTTTTATATTACTTTTGGGACTAACCTATTTACCAGAGGCCCAGCCCATATTGCTGTTTTATTGCCTATTTCAATATTTCGAAGAAAAGGAATATCAAACGAAGTCCAAACCGAATGAAAACTTCGGGAGCGCTATTTTTGGAACGGAAGCAATCCAGGGAGCTTGGAATACAAGCCAGGGAAACTTCGAGGAAGCCACGAGATAGGGGGCGCACCCTCCACCCTCGTGGGCCCCTCGAGGCTCCCCCGACCGACTTCTTTCGCCTATATATTCCCATATACCCAAAAAACATCGAAGGAGAAGATAGATCGGGAGTTCCGCCGTCACAAGCCTCTGTAGCCAGCAGAAACCTCTCGGGAGCTCGTTCCAGCACCTGTTGGAGCGGGGATCCCTAACCGGTGGCCATCTTCATCATCTCGGCGCTCTCCATGACGAGGAGGGAGTAGTTCACCCTCGGGGCTGAGGGTATGTACCAATAGCTATGTGTTTGATCTCTCTCTCTCTCGTGTTCTCTCCATGGCACGATCTTGATGTATCGCGAGCTTTGCTATTATAGTTGGATCTTATGATGTTTCTCCCCCTCTACTCCCTTGTGATGAATTGAGTTTTCCTCTTGAAGTTATCTTATCGGATTGAGTCTTTAATGATTTGAGAACACTTGATGTATGTCTTGCTGTGTTTATCTGTGGTGACAATGGGATATCACTTGATCCACTTGACGTATGTTTTGGTGATCAACTTGCGGGTTCCGCCCATGAACCTATGCATAGGGGTTGGCACACATTTTCGTCTTGACTCTCCGGTAGAAACTTTGGGGCACTCTTTGAAGTACTTTGTTCTGGTTGAATAGATGAATCTGAGATTGTGTGATGCATATCGTATAATCATGCCCACGGATACTTGATTTGACAATGGAGTATCTAGGTGACATTGGGGTTTTCGTTGATTTGTGTCTTAAGGTGTTATTCTAGTACGAACTCTATGATAGATTGAACGGAAAGAATAGCTTTGTGTTATTTTACTACGGACTCTTGAATAGATAGAACGGAAAGGATAACTTTGAGGTGGTTTTGTACCCTACCATAATCTCTTCGTTTGTTCTCCGCTATTAGTGGCTTTGGAGTGACTCTTTGTTGCATGTTGAGGGCTAGTTATATGATCCAATTATGTTATTATTGTTGAGAGAACTTGCACTAGTGAACGTCTGAACCTTAGGCCTTGTTTCCTACCATTGCAATACCGTTTGTGCTTACTTTTATCATTAGTTACCTTGCTGTTTTTATATTTTCAGATTACAAAAACCTATATCTATCATCCATATTGCACTTGTATCACCATCTCTTCGCCGAACTAGTGCACCTATAGAATTTACCATTGTATTGGGTGTGTTGGGGACACAAGAGACTCTTTGTTATATGGTTGTAGGGTTGCTTGAGAGAGACCATCTTCATCCTATGCCTCCTACGGAATGATAAACCTTAGGTCATCCACTTGAGGGAAATTTGCTACTGTCCTACAAACCTCTGCACTTGGAGGCCCAACATTTGGGCTGCGATGCCACTGCGCACGTGGATACGTTTTCCGCAGTTCTTCACCGACGAGATGCCGCCGAGGAGGCCACTCGAGCTCTGGCTCCAGCACGCTGAGTGCGACACCCCAGCGACGGGAGCGGAGGTCGAGGTCGTCTCCTCGGGCGAGATCTTCATGACCCATGGATGGGGCGAGGTTGCCCGCGTCTGCCGCACGGACGGGGACCTCGCCATGCACTTCGCGTACGACGACGCCTCCACAATGTTCTTCAACGTCTTCGACAAGGAAGGCCGCCGTCTTGAATGCTGCTCGGGAGCGGGTCACCAAGCTGGCAGGGTGGCCTGTGCCAGCAGCTCCTCTAGCAGCGGTGGCGCTTGGGAGTCCAGTAGCTCTCCTGAGCCTGACGAGACCCCGGAGACGAGCAATGACAGCTACGTGCCCCTGAGCTCTCGCCACGCTCGGAGCACAGCCAAGGCGTCTGCCTACCGTCGCCGCTGATCTGGATGAGGTCGGCGTCGGCCCCTCGTGGCCCACTATTCAAGATGGCGTCGGCGGCGACGCCTGTAGGCATGGTCTTTGATAGCCCTTCCTTTTGTTTCTTGCAGGAAATCAAGATGAACCCCGTGGGGGTGTGTAAAGAATCTGTGATGTCTTCTGTGTCTATAGTATCCCCATTATGAAATCTATATGCGCATGTCTCGCATCGGCTGAGTTCCCCCCTTTCCAATCTTGAGGTAGCGTGGCACTCTATGCGGACGGGTCCCAGTCCCCAGGCAGGCTTCAGCCGTCACTAGTATGCCAGGTCGTGATGCCGTGGTCAAGGCCAGGAGGTGAGCGGCCCGAGGTCCGGTAAGAGCTCCTGAGGCGTGATGCTCAAGAGGTCCCCCTTAGCGTGGAAGCAGCTTCCATCAGGTATGAAAGGTAGGCGCGCAACTAGGTTGCAGGAGCTAGGAGTTAGGTGCCATAGTGCGGGGTTGACTTGAATGTGTGACTTATCTTTAGCGATCCTGGGTCGATTCTTTAGGCCACGCCTGGCCGCGCGCCGGTGTGATGTTACTACCAGGTCAGGCCGCGTCAGGTCCCACCCCCTCTCATGCCCTCCTGGGTGCTCTGCGTTCTCGGGTCCCGACTCTCGAGCAAGGCTCGGCCGCCACTGGTATGCCAGGTCGCGATGCCATGGTCAAGGGCAGGGGTGAGGGCTGGAGAGTCAGTAGGAGCTCCTGAGATGCGAATCGAGGTGGCGGCGAATCTCGGGATGCAGGGCGGCGGGGCGGCGGCGGCGGCGGCGACTGGCGGCAGCGGCGGCAGCGGCGGCGGCGGCGGATTAGGGTTAGGGTTTGGCGTGGGCCGGCGGCGGCGGATGGGCTGGCGGCGGGGCGGATCTGGCGGGCTAGGGTGGCGGGGTCCCGCGCTTTATATAGCGCCCCCGAGCGGAGTCCCGCTCGGGTACGGCCCGGAGTCGGCGCGCGTTTTTTTTAAACCTTACGCTCGGTAGAAAAATAAAAAGAAATACTAAACGGACTCCAAAAATCCCGAAATAAATTTTCCCCAACTTCTAAAATCAAGCCGGACTAGATGAACATTTATTTGGGGCCTAAATGCAATTTTGAAAAACGTGCATTTTCCTAAATTCAAATAAAAAGCGAAAAACTCCAAAATAAAGCTTATTTGATTTTTTTTATTAAATCTTCATTATTTCTTTATTTTGGGAAAGTCATTTTATCCCCTCTCTGAATTTTTGGTAGTAGAAATAATTGAAGATAAAATAAATAAAATCAATGATCCTATTTTCAAAATTTGAGAAAAACTCCAAATATGAAAATAACGAAATTCCCAACTCTCTCCGAGGGTCCTTGAGTTGTGTAGAATTTCTAGGATCGAGCCAACAATGCAATAAAAATATGATATGCATGATGATCTAGTTATAACATTCCAAATTGGAAATTTGGGATGTTACAAACCTACCCCCCTTAAGATGAATCTCGCCCTCGAGATTCGGGTTGGCTAGCAAATAGGTGAGGGTGGTCCTTGAGCAGATCTTCCTCTCGCTCCCAGGTGGCTCCACTGAACTTTGCAAAACTTGATAACCTTGCTGCGGGTAACTCTGCTGGCATAATCCAAAATCTTAACATGTTTCTCTTCATAGGTCAGATCTTCCTTCAACTGAATCGTTTCCAATGGCACCATATCTCTCAGTGGTATATCGGCCATCTCTGCGTGACACTTCTTCAACTGTGAAACATGGAACACATCGTGGACTCCTAACAATCCCTCAGGTAATTCCAACTTGTAGGCTACTTCTCCCATGCGTTCCAAAACCTTGTATGGCCCCATAAAACGTGGCGCTAACTTTCCCTTAACTCCAAAACGTTTAACTCCTCGAAGTGGAGATACTCGAAGATAAACTCTGTCTCCGACTTCGTATTCTGTCTCCTTGCGTTTCGAATCTGCATAGCTCTTTTGCCTTGACTGTGCTACCTTGAGCCTGTCGCGAATCAACTTTACTTTCTGTTCACACTCCTTAATAAAATCTGGTCCAAACAACTGGCGGTCTCCAACCTCATCCCACAACAACGGGGTTCTGCACCTCCTTCCGTACAAGGCTTCGAAAGGGGCCATCTTCAAACTGGACTGATAGCTGTTGTTCTAAGAAAACTCCGCGTATGGTAGGTTGTCATCCCAACTTGATCCATAATCCAAAACACAAGCTCTAAGCATATCCTCCAAAATCTGATTGACTCTCTCGGTCTGTCCATCTGTCTCTGGGTGATAAGTTGTGCTAAACTCCAGCCTGGTTCCCAATGTTTCGTGCAACTGCTTCCAGAACTTTGAGGTGAATTGGGTTCCTCTATCTGGTACGATACTCCTCGGAACTCCATGCAAACATACGATCCTCGTCATGTATATCTTAGCCAATTTGGCACTGCTGTAGGTAGTCTTTACTGGGATGAAATGAGCTACCTTCGTCAAACGATCGACTACAACCCAAATCGAGTCATAGCCTGAACGTGTCCTGGGCAATCCCGTGATGAAATCCATACCTAGTTTGTCCCACTTCCATTCGGGTATAGGTAATGGCTGCAACAATCCAGCTGGCTTCTGATGTTCTGCTTTCACCCTCTGACAAACATCACAAACTGCTACATACTCTGCGATATCCTTCTTCATTCCGGTCCACCAGAATGTTTCCTTCAAATCCAAATACATCTTTGTATTTCCGGGGTGGATCGAATATGGTGAATCATGTGCCTCTTGCAGAATCAACTTCCTGATCTCCGGGTCATTGGGCACATAAACACGGTCCTCAAACCGTAGGGTATCGTACTCATCCTCATGAAATCCCTTAGCCTTTCCTTTGCTCATCCGTTCCTTAATAGTGGCAACCTCCGTGTCTGCCTTTTGAGCTTCTCTGATTTTATCCATCAACGTAGACTGAATCTCCAATGCTGCTACATAGCCTCTCGGAACTATTTCCAAACATAAATCTCGAAGGTCCTCGGCTAACTCCTTGGGTATTTCTCCCGTCATTAGAGTATTGACATGGCTCTTGCGGCTCAACGCGTCTGCTACAACGTTAGCCTTCCCGGGGTGATAATGCAATCTCATATCATAATCCTTAATAAGTTCCAACCATCTCCTCTGTCTGAGATTTAATTCCTTCTGCGTGAAGATGTACTTCAAACTCTTGTGATCCGTGTACACCTCACAATGATTTCCAATGAGAAAATGTCTCCACGTTTTCAGTGCATGCACTACGGCTGCTAACTCCAAATCATGAGTAGCATAATTCAACTCATGGGGCTTAAGCTGTCGTGAAGCATACGAAACAACTCTACCCTCCTGCATAAGCACTGCTCCAAGTCCTCTACGTGAAGCGTCGCAATACACTTCATAATCCTTAGTCTGATCCGGCAGAATAAACACTGGTGAGGTAACCAAACGTTTCTTCAACTCTTGGAAGCTAGCCTCACACTCCTCAGTCCAAATGAACTTAGTATCCTTCTTCAACAATTCTGTCATAGGCTTCGCAATCTTCGAGAAATTTTCAATGAATCTTCGGTAGTATCCTGCGAGTCCAAGGAAACTCCTGATCTCTCCAACTGTGGTTGGGGCTTCCCAGTTTGTCACAGTGACGACTTTAGTGGGGTCTACTGCGATACCTTCTCCGGATATAACATTTCCGAGGAATCCAACTTCCTTCAACCAAAACTCACACTTGCTGAACTTGGCATATAGCTGATGTTCCCTGAGCTTCTTGAGTAAAAATCGCAAGTGCTCCTTGTGTTCCTCTTCATTCTTCGAGTAAACCAAAATATCATCAATGAACACCACGACGAACTTATCCAAAAACTCCATAAACACCTTGTTCATCATGTTCATAAAATAGGCTGGGGCGTTAGTCAGACCAAATGACATAACGGTATACTGATACAGCCCGTACCTGGTGGTAAAGGCCGTCTTTGGTATATCTTGCTCCCGAATCTTCAACTGATGGTACCCTGATCGCAAATCGATCTTGGAAAACACCTTAGCTCCTTTCAACCGATCAAACAGATCATTGATCATTGGTAGTGGGTACTTGTTCTTGATGGTTACTTCATTCAATCCGCGATAATCAACAACCATTCTTAACGATCCATCCTTCTTCTCCACTAGAAGTACTGGCGATCCCCAAGGCGAAGAACTTGGGCGAATAAAACCTTTATCCAACAACTCCTTAATTGCTTCTTGATTTCCTCCAAATCCTGGGCTGGCATCCTGTACGGTCTCTTGGATATAGGTCATGTGCCTGGCAGTAGCTCAATTAAGAACTCAATGTCTCTATCAAGTGGCATGCCTAGCAACTCTTCTGGAAATACATCGGGAAAAATCCCTTACCACTGGTACTTCCTCCTGCACAACTCCTGATAAGGAATTTACATGTGCTCTCCTCGGCTCATGCCGTGATACATACTTGATCCTTATCCCTTCTGGGTTGTAAGTAAAATTGTCTTACTGGCACAATCAATGTTCCCTCCATACTTCGATAACCAATCCATGCCTAATATCACATCCAAACCTTGCGATTCCAAAACTATTAGGTCCGAGGGAAATACATGGTGTCCAATCCTTAATGGCAGTCGATCACACCATTTACTAGTTGTATACTCTGCTCCGGGTGAGGTTACTAGCATGGGTGACCTAAGTGCTTGGGTTGGCAATTTATATTTATCCACAAATCCCCTTGATATGTATGAATGCGATGCACCAGTATCAAAAAGAACAACTGCAGTAAATGCCTTAACCAAAAACTTACCTATTACTGCATGTGGCTGAGCTTCAACCTCCTCCACGGTAACGTGATTCACTTGCCCCCTGTTGAAAGGGTTCGGCTTCTTTCCTGAGCTTCCATTTCCATTTCCATTTTGGCCTTCAGGACAATCATTTGCATAATGCCCCGTCTTGCGGCACTTATAACAGGTGATGTGGCTCAGGTCTGCTTTGGATGGTGTTGACGGGGTGGTGCGGCTTTGTCAATTACTTCCTCCATTCCCGTTCCCATTCTTTGTGCCATTGTGATTGTGCGAGATGCCTCCTCCATGAGTATGCTGAAAATGTCCTCCTGACTTTGGGGTAAAGCGTGGCTTCTGCTGAGCTCCAGAATTATACTTCCCCTGTGCATACTTCCTCATACGATTATCAATCTGCTGCTGCTTCCCTTCAATCATAAGAGCACGATCTACTAACTCTTGGTAGTTATTGAAAGTGGCTACCATCAACTGCATGCTCAGCTCATCATTCAGTCCTTCTAGAAACTTCTCGTGCTTAGCTGCATCCGTAGCAACGTCATCTGGGGCATAACGTGCTAGCTTACTAAAATCATCCACATACTGGCCAACTGTCCGTCCTCCTTGGCATAAGTTGCAAAACTCACGCTTCTTCATGGCCATAGCTCCGGCTGAAACATGGGCAGTTCGAAAAGCTTGCTGAAACTGATTCCATGTGACAGTGTCTACAGGGTAAGTGGCTGTAAAATTCTCCCACCATGCTGCTGCGGGTCCGTCAAGCTGATGCGCGGCAAACTTCACCTTCTCTCCGTCGGTGCATCCTGTAGTGGTCAACTCCCTCCCTATCTTATGGAGCCAATCATCTGCTACTATTGGCTCGGTGCTACTGGAAAACACTGGCGGGTTCAACCTTAAGAAACATGCCAGATTGTCAACAGGTGGTAGTGGTGGTGGGTTGTTGTTGTTGTTGCCTTGGTTCTGTACCAATGTTTGAATCAAGGTATTCTGCTGCTGAATCAACTGAGTGATCTCTGGCGGGAAAACAAACTCGGGGTCGCGTCTCGGAGGCATCTGAGGGTTTAAAGGGGAGAGTTAAGAATAGAATGAGGTCTAGTGAGAAAACACTACCCATATGCACATGAGGCAAAAGCACACAATATCATTCCAATCAATTCAAACAAGGGCATACAACGGTCTAACTATCGTTACATAAGTGCTGGGATTAAAACTAGTTAAATGGTGGAAAATTCTACTACTGTTATGGTGGTCAACTAGAAAAACTGCTCCGATGCAGATTCCATGATATCCGCTCCAGCTTCATCAACATAGTCATCATCGCTATCGTCCGGATCCGAGTCGATGTCGTCGATGATGATATAATTATCCGGACAGGTAGGTTCATCCTCTTCTCTTTTGGGTGCTGAACCTCCCATGAATACTCCAATCTTCTCCTTAAGGTCACCGTTCTGTCTTACTAGAGCGACGATTTCTTCCATATAGTCTTTACGCGTAGCCTTGAGTTCTGCTTCTAACTCCTTGATCCTGGTCATAGCCCTCGGTAGCTCCTCCACATTTGCGCACATCTGGTTCTCCTGGCGTCAGATGTGTTGGTTTAACTCCTGAATGTAAGCTGCGATGGATCTGTCCCTCCTGGTGGCGATCATCTCCCAATGCTCATCTCGGCGCCGACAAATCTGGTAGATAGTATTCTTGAGATCATTGCGATAAACTTCTCCAATTCGTCCCATGGCGATGTGAGCTGCCATGCTCTTTCCTAGGCTCCATGTTGGTACATCAAAGGTAAACTCTATTGGCTCCGTGACTGGTGCAAACGTCCTTCCTGGAATGTAGACTTGAATCCTCCAGTGCTCCTCTTCGGGTAAAGTGGCGTTGAAAGTTCCAGTGAAGCTTGGTACTCCTATGTTCAGATATCTAGCGGCTTCCTTCAAGTGACATCCAAAAGGTGAATTCTCATCTGGTTGCGCGAACTTGATCCTTGCATCCGCCATCGTAAAGAATAGAAAAGATGAGGAGTCAGAATGAGAAGAAAGAGTAGTGATCTAGGGCTTAAGCTTAGTGGCCGTGTCCTACAGTCAGCGTGTGCTCTGATACCACCTTGTAGCGACCAGACCTCAAACAGTCTGATCTCTGTGCTCAGTGTCATCCCTGGATCAGTAATGCTGACACCACACAGTACTTGGAGGATTTATAACAGAGTAGCAATCACACATTTATTACATCGAATGTCTCAAAAGAGAACTTATTGAAATAAATATGGCTTAAGGCCATCTAAAACGATAACAGCGGAAGGCTTGGAAGATAAGCGAGTCCATCAACTCCAATGGCATCACTGAGTATAGAACCACGACCTAAAAGCACCTTACTCATCGTCTGAAAAGTCTGCAACATGAAACGTTGCAGCCCGAAAACGGGTCAGCACATGGAATATGCTGGCAATGTAACACATAGAGAGTAACAATGGAGATTGGCTATACTACATGCATATTTGGCTGGTGGTAAAGCTCTATGGTTACAGTTTTTGCATAAAGCCAATTTTTCCCTACTGCAAAGGAATAAATTTATTTAACTATCATGGTGGTTGTTAAACATTGAGAATGGTTGACAGCATCCTCAATCCCAATTAAAAGTACTCATTAAAACCCAACAATATTGATTATAGTAACATGATGAGATTCACATGATAATCAAGTACTAGATACTCAAGATGTCCATAACCGGAGACACGGCTAACCATGATTAGTTTATACACTCTGCAGAGGTTTGCGCACTTTCCCCACATGACTCGATCGCCTCCGCTTGGTTTCCCGCACTACATGGTGTTTGAGAAACGGATGACCGAGACATAGTCTTTCAGAAGCACTAGCACCTTACATGAGGGGTAGACCGTACCAACCTACATCCCCTACATCTGCTAGTCCACCCCGTAAGAGTTCGCACAACTTAGTCAACTATGCTAGAGCCCATAATAGCATGTGGCTGCACACAGAAGTTTCTAGTTTGAATAATCTCATGATCCCTTTGAGTCTGGGTGGCGGTCCGAAGAAATACAGGCAAGTCCTGCTAGAAAACAGGTGCCTCAATCCACCTAGATGTGTGTTTAAGTTGCCACCTTAAATAAACCAGTAATTAACAATCTCACATCTGTCATGGATATTCACTCACCCAATCCACGTCTACTAGCATAGCATGGCATAACAAGCAAACGTAGAAGTAACTCCCAAAGGTTTGATAATAAAACAGGTGATAGGTACTACCTCATCTACTTCCCATCCCACAATTTTATTAGATCCTAATCATGCAATGTTTGAGGATAGATCTAATGCATAAAAACTAGGTAGTAGAAAAAGTATGATCAAGTGTTACTTGCCTTGCTGATGATCCGCGAAACCTAGAGACTCGAAGTAACAGGCGGCGCACTCCGGGTATTCTATCGCAGACAAACAAACAAGCATACAATAAGTACTCATCTAATGCATAGGTAAAACTCAAACAAAAGATCCAACCAGAATATTCAACTTAAGAACTTCGGTTTGCAAAAAGAATCGAATCGAATAAAGCAACAAAAGTCAAACGGCGAAAGAAAACAGTTACGTTTTACTAATCTGGATCTAAGTCAAATTTTACAGAAGCAAAAACTTGTTTAAGTAGATTATTCGGAAAGAGGGTTTCGAGACGAAACTCCAGGCGCTTGAATCGCCTGATTCCGATAAACGAGCCCGGTTTTTAAGAAAACCGGCGGCGCGCGAATCGAGGCGGCAGCGAACCTCGGGATGCGGGGCGGCGGCAGCGGCGGCGGCGGCGGCAGCGGCGGCGGATTAGGGTTAGGGTTTGGCGTGGGCCGGCGGCGGCGGATGGGCTGGCGGCGGGGCGGATCTGGCGGGCTAGGGCGGTGGGGTCCCGCGCTTTATATAGCGCCCCGAGTGGAGTCCCGCTCGGGTACGGCCCGGAGTCGGCGCGCATTTTTTTAAAACATTATGCTCGGTAGAAAAATAAAGAGAAATACTAAAGGGACTCCAAAAATCCCGAAATAAATTTTCCCCGACTTCTAAAATCAAGCCGGACTAGATGAACATTTATTTGGGGCCTAAATGCAATTTTGAAAAACGCGCATTTTTCCTAAATTCAAATAAAAAGCGAAAAACTCCAAAATAAATCTTATTTGATTTTTTTATTAAATCTTCATTATTTCTTTATTTTGGGAAAGTCATTTTATTCTCTCTCTGAATTTTTGGTAGTAGAAATAATTGAAGATAAAATAAATAAAATCAATGATCCTATTTTCAAAATTTGAGAAAAACTCCAAATATGAAAATAATGAAATTCCCAACTCTCTCCGAGGGTCCTTGAGTTGCGTAGAATTTCTAGGATCGAGCCAACAATGCAATAAAAATATAATATGCATGATGATCTATGTATAACATTCCAAATTGGAAATTTGGGATGTTACAAGTGCACTAATGGTGGACAGAGGACAGACGGGGCACAGGAACGACGATGGCGATCATACCACAGCGATGCAGGGCGTGGTAGCGATGCAGGATGATGCAGACGAGCACGGGCTAGCTACTAGACATGGTTTGGCATCGAGACGCCGAGGGAGACGACAGAAACAGGGGCAAGAACGATCCAGGGCATGCAATTAGGCATGACGCAAGCATGATCACCACGTGCACTAGAGCAAAAAGCTTGTTTTGGCCGGAGCAACTGTGTCCAGTAGAATTCCCATGATACCCTGAGTTCAACATTTTGGACGCAAGGTGTTTGATGTGAATTGTGAGAGCTAGAACAATGCAATGACTCCGGCTTTGGCACAGCACGATCAACCGCTAAGGTGATGTTGATTACCAAAAATGAGCTTAAGAGTACAAGTTTAGAGGGTACTTGCTGTAGAAACCACTATAATGGCCAGAATTAGAGATTTGCATGATGCACTCAAGATGCAAGTTGAGCTGAAATTGGGCATGGCCCAATGATTCGAAGATATGAAGATGCCCAAAAAGTTTCAGGCCATTTGGATGAACCAAAATAGCACTTGCTTCACAAAGCATCTCTCAGGGCAGAAACTTGGAAAAATTGCACTGGGCAAATGGATTGATGAATTGAGCCGAAACTTGGTGGAGAGAGTTGATATGGATAGGAGAATGTCCTGGTAAATTTTAAGCTTAAATGAAGCAAGATAAAATATGGTTGCTTCACAAACTGAAAATCTGACCAGATGCAAAGATTTGGAGCTGGGCTCACATAGATGAGTTACATGAGCTCATATTTGGTGGAGAGTGATTATTTGATCATATGAAGGACCTTGCAAAATTTCAACTCATTTGGATATGCCTAGCTAGTACTTCCTTCACAATGACTTCCCTAAGGCAGGAACTTTGAAAATTTGCTCAGGAATATTTACTAGGCAACTTGAGTTGAATTTTGCCATGGGGCAATGATATGGACAGGAAAAAATGTCCAAAAACATTGGGATCAATTGAGCAAACATAAATGACACTTCCTTCTCAAACCACCACTCAGGGCAGAATCAGAAAAGGAATATTTGTGATGGGGCCGCGCTAGGTGGTGGACGGCGGTCGCCGCGCATGGTTCTTGCTTCTTGTAGCTCCTGAGTGGTCTTGATGATGAACTCCTGAACGCCAGGCGCTCCTTGATGACCCGCAAGTATACGTGATAATTGTAGCCTCTTTCGATAAGTAAGAGTGTCAAACACAACAAGGAGCTAAAGGTAGAACAAATACTCTCTCAAGTCCTATCGGCCACTGATACGACTCTATGCACGCTTGACGTTCGCTTTACCTAGAACAAGTATGAAACTAGAAGTACTTTGTAGGTGTTGTTGGATAGGTTTGCAAGATAATAAAGAACACGTAAATAAAATCTAGGGGCTGTTTAGATAAAGAAGCAATAAAGTAAAAATAGCGAGTGTGTAAAAGTGGTGGTAGGATTTGTGAAATTGTCCCTAAGCACTTGACTACGTTACTAGACCGGTAATCACTATTGCAATTCTATTTGAGGGAGAGGCATAAGCTAACATACTTTCTCTACTTGGATCATATGCACTTATGATTGGAACTCTATCAAACATCCGCAAATACTAAAGATTCATTAAGGTAAAACCCAACCATAGCATTAAAGTATCAAGTCCCCTTTATCCCATACGCAAACAACCTACTTACTCGGGTCTGTGCTTCTGTCACTCACGCCACCCACCATAAGAAAAACATAAAAATATTGCAAACCCTACAGCGGGAATCCCTCATGCTTGTGCGACATAGAGGGCACAATAGGACAGCACCAATAATAAAACATGCAACTCAAACCAATCATAGCAATTCATCAATCACCAATAGGACAACGAAAATCTACTCAGATATCATAGGATGGCAACACATCATTGGATAATAATATGAAGCATAAAGCACCATGTTCAAGTAGAGGGTACAGCAGGTTGCGGGAGAGTGGACCGCTGGATATAGATGGGTGAAGGTGATGGAGATGTTGGTGAAGATGACGGCGGTGTTGGTGAAGATCGCGGTGATGATGATGGCCCCCAGCGGTGTTCCAGCGCCACCGGAAGCAAGGGGGAGAGAGCCCCCCTTCTTCTTCTTCTTCCTTGACCTCCTCCCTAGATGGGAGAAGGGTTTCCCCTCTGGTCCTTTTCTCCCATGGCGTGGGAGGGGCGAGAGCCCCTCCGCGATTGGATCTATCTCTCTGTTTCTGCGTTCTGGAATTCTGCCCTGGCACCGTTTCTTTTATATGTGGAGATCCGTAACTCCGATTGGATTGAAACCTTCGCCTAGATCGTTTTCCAAAAGATAGCTTTCTTGCGGCCAAAGAAGGGCATCAACCGCCTTACGGATGGCCCACGAGGGTGGGGGGCGCGCCCACTTTAAGTGGGCGCGGGCCCCTATGTCGTGGCCACCTCGGGCATCGTATCGCGTTGATTCTTCCTCCCAAAAATCACAAATATTCCAAAATAATTCTCCGTCCGTTTTTGTCACGTTTGGACTCCGTTTGATATGGGGTTTCTGCAAAACATAAAACATGCAACAGACGGAACTGGCACTGGGCACTGGATCAATATGTTAGTCCCAAAAAATAGTATAAAAAGTTGCCAAAAGTATATGAAAGTTGTAGAATATTGGCATGGAACAATCAAAAATTATAGATTCGACGGAGACGTATCGGCATCTCCAAGCTTAATTCCTGCTCGTCCTCGAGTAGGTAAATGATTAAAAAGATAATTATTTATGTGGAATGCTACCTAGCATAATCTTGATCATATTCTAATCATGGTATGAATATTAAGATATGAGTGACTCAAAGCAATAGTCTATCATTTGACATAAAAACAATAATACTTAGGGCATCCCAACAAACAATCATGTCTTTCAAAATATCAATGCTTCAGAAAGTTATCCCTACAAAATCATATAGTCTGGTATGCTCCCTTTTCTTAACACAAGGTACCCCTCATGCCTATCCCGGTGTCAGCCAAGCAATTGTTTCATACTTTAGTATTCTCAAACTTTTTCAACCTTCACGCAATACATGAGCGTGAGCCATGGATATAGCACTATGGGTGGAATAGAATATGATACTAGAGGTTATGTGGAGAAGACAAAAAGGGAGAAAGTCTCAGATCGACGCGGCTAAACAATGGGTTATGGAGATGCCCATCAATTGATGTCAATGCGAGGAGAGGGATTGCCATGCAACGGGTGCACTAGAGCTATAAGTGTATGAAAGCTCAAACTGAAAACTAAGTGGGTGTGCATCCAACTTGCTTGCTCATGAAGACCTAGGGCATTTGAGGAAGCCCATCGTTGGAATATACAAGCCAAGTTCTATAATGAAAATTCCCACTAGTATATGAAAGTGACAATATAGGAGACTCTCTATATGAAGAACATGGTGCTACTTTGAAGCACAAGTGTGGAAAAAGGATAGTAACATTGCCCCTTTTTCTTTTTCTTTTTTTCTTTTTTTCTTTTTTGGTGGGCTTCTTTGCCCCCCTTTTTTATTGAGGCTTCTGTGGCCTTTCCCTTTTTTTCTTTTTTTCATGGGGCAATGCTCTATAATGATGATCATCACACTTTTATTTACTTACAACCCAATATTACAACTCGATACTAGAACAAAGATATGACTCTATATGAATGCTTCCGGTGGTGTATCGGGATGTGCAATGATCTGGCGTAGCAATGACATCAAAAAGCAGACAAGCCATGAAAACATCATGCTAGCTATCTTACGATCATGCAAAGCAATATGACAATAAATGGTCAAGTCATGTATATGATGATGATGGAAGTTGCATGGTAATATATCTTGGAATGGCTATGGAAATGCCATGATAGGTAGGTATGGTGGCTGTTTTGAGGAATATATAATGAGGCTTATGTGTGATAGAGCATATCGTATCATGGGGTTTGGATTCACCGGCAAAGTTTGCACCAACTCTCGAGGTGAGAAAGGGTAATGCACGGTACCGAAGAGGCTAGCAATGATGGAAAGGTAAAAGTGCGTATAATCCATGGACTCAACATTAGTCATAAAGAACTCACATACTTATTGCAAAAATTTATTAGCCCTCGAAACAAAGTACTACATGCATGCTCCTAGGGGTCAGGTTGGTAGGAGTTAACCATCGCGCGCCCCCGACCTTCACGCAAAGATAAACAATCAAAATACAATGCGCGCCAATTTGGTTACATAGTTAGTAGACCATACGTGCATGCTTTGGGAATCACAAACCTTAACACCAACATCCTTACTAAACACAACCATCTACTAGTACCTCCCACATATTATCATCACTATATCACAAAACTATTGCAAGGAATCAAACATATCATATTCAGTGATCCACAAGTTTATGTAGGATTTTATGACTAACCATGTGATTGACCAATTCCTGTCATCTCTCTAAATTGATATAAGTGAAGCAAGAGAGTTTATTTCTTTCTACAAAAGATATGCCCACGCTCTAACAAGTATAAGTGAAGCAAAAGAGCATTCTACAAATGGTGGTTTTCTATGTGAAGAGAAACAGGCAATCCAAACTTCAAATGATATAAGTGTAGCACATGAAGCATTCTATAAACCCATACTCAAAAGATTTAAGTGAAGTGCAATGAGCATTCTATAAATCAACCAAGGACTAACTCATACCAGCATGGTGCATAAAAGAAAAATGAAAATTAAATGCAAAAGACGCTCCAAGACTTGCACATAATGCATGAACGAAACGAATACAAAAACATACCGATACTTGTTGAAGAAAGAGGGGATGCCTTCCGGGGCATCCCCAAGCTTAGATGCTTGAGTCTCCTTGAATATTTACTTGGGGTGCCTCGGGCATCCCCAAGCTTGAGCTCTTGCCTCTCTTCCTTTTCCTCATATCGAGACATCCTCGATTAGACACTTCATCCACACAAAACTTCAACAGAAAACTCGGTAAGATCCGTTAGTATAATAAAACAAATCACTACTCTAAGTACTATAGCAAACCAATTCATATTTTGTTTTTGCATTTTGTCTACTGTAATTAGATTTTCCATGGCTTAAATCCACTGATATAAATTGATAGGTTCATCAAAACAAGCAAATTATGCGTCAAAAACAGAATCTGTCAAAAACAGAACAGTCTGTAGCAATCTGAACATCCACCATACTTCTGGTACCCCAACAATTCTACCAAAATTAGTAACAATAAACAAGTTGTATAGAAAGACAGTTCAAAAGGAATCAGAACCAATTGACGTCCCAGTTAAAAATTTAAAATCGCGCACTACAGCCAAAGTTTCTGTCCTGCACCGTACAAACCAACAAGCATTGTAAACATCCTAAAGGCAAACCTTGGCACATTATTTTTATAATACAATGGAATTATACAAGGGGGTAATTATTTTTGATGAAAAGTTTCTGTAATCAAGATTCACAAAGTTTCCATGAGCATGAACAAAGTTCAAGGCTAGCTCCCACGTCAACAATGCTTGTCTTTCTCACTTTCACTTTCCTTTTTGAAAAGTTTTTAGGTTCCCCTCTTTATTTTTTTGTTTTTAGACTATATAAAAGAACTCAACAGAAATAAATGACTCTCTAAAACTTCCTGGTTGTCTCCATGGCAGCGCTTTCTTTAAAGCCATTAAGCTAGGCATATAGTGCTCAATTAATGGATCCACCCGGATCCCAAGGTATATCAAAGCCAATTTTAATTAACAATGATTTGTAATTTAGTAGTGAGAACAAATTAACATATATCATGCAACAACAAAGTCTAACTCTCTTCCTATGCATTGGCATGTCATAAAAGAACAATTCATGCACACCAAGTAAAGGCCAATGCATAGTATAAGCAGTTTCTTGCAATTCTATCGTGTTGGAAATATAGAGAGGTGGAGATAAAGTTCCTCTCTCATAATAATTGCAAGTAGGAGAAGCAAGCACATGCATATTATATCTATCAAAATCATCATGCGTAATGGTAAAAGGCAACCCATCAATATAATCCTTAATAAGCACAAACTTCTCCAATATAGTGTAGTTGGGAGAATTCAAAAAGATAATAGGACTATCAAGAGTGGGTGCAATAGCAACAATTTCATGTTTAACATAAGGAACTATAGCAAGTTCATCTCCATAAGCATAATTCATATTGGCATCTTGGCCACAAGCATAACAAGCATCATCAAAAAGGGATATTTCAAGAGGATCAACGGGATCATAGCAATCATCATAGCAATCATCCTTCGGTAAGCACGAAGGGGAATTAAACAATGTATGAGTTGAAGAGTTACTCTCATTAGAAGGTGGGCATGGGTGATCAATCCGCTCTTCCTCCTTTTGTTCTTCGCTCTCCTCATCATCTTTTTCATCCAATGAGCTCACGGTTTCATCAATTTCTTCTTCCGTAGCTTCCTGCAAAATATTAGTCTCTTCTTGGACAGAGGAGAATTTCTCAATATATAGTTTAACATAGGCATTAAAATCATAATTATCATAACAATATTCAAGTATGGCAAGATTTTCAGATTTGTAGAGAGTAGCATCATACTTTTCAATCAAAGAAGCAATTTCATAAGCATCCTTAAAAGCAAGAAATTCTTTAATTTGTTGAATATCATAGTAATCATAAACACCCTTAGCATATGAAGATACGATTCCGTTATCAATAAACTCACATTGGTAGGGAAGGTGTTTCTTAGGGTTTTCAGAACAACAAGTAATATCATATATTTCACATAAATTCCAAGCATAACATTGCAAACGATGAATTTGATCCAGTAAAAGTTTCCCTTTTTAGATATACGGTGTCGCACATAACAAGCATGCTCATCTAAAGATTTGCCCTCAACCAAGCTAGTTGGGGTTTCAGCATGAGCACATAGGGATCGAAGATGATCCAAGTAAAAAGCTTCAGGAGTGTGATAGATTTTGAGTGGTTCTTCAACCATTGGTTCAGTAGGTACAACTATTTTTTTGGTAATTTGCGTTTCCTACCCATAACTAAAGATAGAAAACAACTAAGAACAGCAAATAAAAATTACTTAGTGATAAAGCAAACAAGCACACACGAGAATATTCACCCCACGATATGACTCCCCGGCAACGGCGCCAGAAAAAGGTCTTGATGACCCGCAAGTATACGGGATAGTTGTAGCCTCTTTCGATAAGTAAGAGTGTCGAACCCAACGAGGAGCTAAAGGTAGAACAAATACTCTCTCAAGTCCTATCGGCCACTGATACGACTCTACGCACGCTTGACGTTCGCTTTACCTAGAACAAGTATGAAACTAGAAGTACTTTGTAGGTGTTGTTGGATAGGTTTGCAAGATAATAAAGAACACGTAAATAAAAGCTAGGGGCTGTTTAGATAAAGAAGCAATAAAGTAAATATAGCGAGTGTGGAAAAGTGGTGGTAGGAGTTGTGAAATTGTCCCTAAGCAATTGACTACGTTACTAGACCGGTAATCACTATTGCAATTCAATTTGAGGGAGAGGCATAAGCTAACATACTTTCTCTACTTGGATCATATGCACTTATGATTGGAACTCTATCAAACATCCGCAAATACTAAAGATTCATTAAGGTAAAACCCAACCATAGCATTAAAGTATCAAGTCCCTTTTATCCCATACGCAAAAAACCTACTTACTCGGGTCTGTGCTTCTGTCACTCACGCCACCCACCCTAAGCAAATCATAAACATATTCCAAACCCTACAGCGGGAATCCCTCACGCTTGCGCAACATGGAGGGAACAATAGGACAACACCAATAATAAAACATGCAACCCAAACCAATCATAGCAATTCATCAATCACCAATAGGACAACGAAAATCTACTCAGACATCATAGGATGGCAACACATCATTGGATAATAATATGAAGCATAAAGCACCATGTTCAAGTAGAGGGTACAGCGGGTTGCGGGAGAGTGGACCGCTGGATATAGATGGGGGAAGGTGATGGAGATGTTGGTGAAGGTGACGGCGGTGTTGGTGAAGATCGTGGTGATGATGATGGCCCCCGGCGGTGTTCCGGCGCCACCGGAAGCAAGGGGGAGAGAGCCCCCCTTCTTCTTATTCTTCCTTGACCTCCTCCCTAGATGGGAGAAGGGTTTTCCCTCTGGTCCTTGGCTCCCATGGCGTGGGAGGGGCGAGAGCCCCTCCGAGATTGGATCCATCTCTCTGTTTCTGCGTTCTGGAATTCTGCCCTGGCACCGTTTCTTTTATATCTGGAGATCCGTAACTCCGTTTGGATTGAAACCTTCGCCCAGATCGTTTTCCAAAAATTAGCTTTCTTGCGGCCAAAGAAGGGCATCAACCGCCTTACGGGTGGCCCATGAGGATGGGGGGCGCGCCCACTTTAAGTGGTGTGGGCCCCTATCTCGTGGCCACCTCGGGCATCGTATCGCGTTGATTCTTCCTTCCAAAAATCACAAATATTCCAAAATAATTCTCCGTCCGTTTTTGTCCCATTTGGACTCTATTTGATATGGGGTTTCTGCGAAATATAAAACATGCAACAGACAGGAACTGGCACTTGGCACTGGATCAATATGTTAGTCGCAAAAAATAGTATAAAAAGATGCCAAAAGTATATGAAAGTTGTAGAATATTGGCATGGAACAATCAAAAATTATATATACGACGGAGATGTATCACTCCTCGCCTTGCGCCCTCTTGAGGGAAACGTGCGGCAAAGCAAGCCTCCACGTGGTCCCCGAGCGCCTCCCTCATGAGGTTGGCTAGGTCCGAGGCCCTCCAAAAGAGAGCCCCCGAGCCCAGCCCGAGGAGCGCGCCAGGCGCGCCTTCCTATGCGAGGGAGGGAGATGTCCCATATGCGGGTGCAGGCCCTGAGGTGTTGCCACTGGTGACGCTGCTCTCCTGGAGTCCTTGATGGAGCAGCTGCTTCTTCGTCTTGGAGGCGACCTCAGGAGGATGGATGACGCCTTCGTTGTCAGGGTCTTCGGCTGCTGCGGCTTGGTAAGCACGCTCGAGAGCGCATACGACGTCTTTTTCTTCACAGGCGACAGTGATAACGCCCGCGTTCCCTGGCATCTTGAGGACGTTGTACCCGTGGTGGATCACCGCCATGAACTTGGCTAGAGCTGGATACCCGAGGATGGCGTTGTACGGCAAACGGATGTGGGCGACGTCGAACTCGATGAGCTCGGTGCGGTAGTTGTCGCGCTTGCCGAAGGTGACAGGGAGGCAGACCTGCCCTATAGGTGTGGTGGAGCCGTCGGTCACTCCTGAGAAGGGCTTCGTAGGCTGTAGCTAGTCGTAGGGAACTTGGAGGCGATCAAACGTCTCGACAGATAGGACATTGAGCCCCGCGCGACCGTCGATGAGGGTCTTGGTGACATAGACATTGCTGATGATGGGCGTACAGAGCATTGGGAGAGCGCCGGCCATCGCTGCGCACTTGAGCTAGTCGGACGAGCTGAAGGTAATTGCGCACTTGGACCACCTGAGCGGGCGTGTGGCCTCAAGCCTGGGGAGCGCTGCGTTCACCTCGCGAGAAAACTGCTTGAAGAGGCGCTGTGAGGCTGGGGTCTGAGCGCCACCCAAGATGCAAGCAACGGTGTTTGGTTCCTGGAAGCCCCCAGCCCCCTCATCCTGATGGTGATCGTTGATCCTGCTTGGTGGTGGCGGCAGCGGAGGAAGGCCAGCATTGCCCCGAGGGCGGTCCTCACGCGCTTGGTCCCTCCGGGTGCTCTATCGAGATTGGTCGCGCCACTGGTCTTCCCGAGACCAGTCACGCCAGTCCTAGCAGCAGCCCCGGTCGTCCCGAGCGTCCTGCACATCGTCCTCCTCCTACTCGGCCGTAGCCACGGTCGTTGCGCTCGGGGCGTCGACCGAAGCGCCCATCGCAGATGACCCTGAGCTCTTGACAGTCGTTGGTCTTGTGGCTATGTACATTGTGGAAGGCGCATAATGGATGGCTGCTCTTGGACGACTTGGGTTGGTCCCGACCGCGCTTCATCTCTGGCTCAATCGTGAGCGCGGCTACTCCCTTGTGGCTCGAGTCCTTGGGCTTGCCCTTCTTCTCTTCTGGGTCTGGAGCTGGGAGCTCGAGGAGGGAGAGGTGCCCCTCCTCAGCCCTTGCGCACTTGGTTGCCAGGTTGAACATCTCCAGAGCCGTCCACAAGTCTTCATGGATGGTGAGCTCTTCCTTCATCTTGACGTCGCGGATGCCATCGGAGAATGCCGAGATGATGGCTTCGTCCATCACCTTGGGGATCTTGAGGCGCACGCTGTTGAAGCGCTGGATGTATTTCTGCAGGGTCTCCCCTGCCTGTTGCTTGATGCGCCGCAGGTCGCCTGCGGCTAGTGGGCGGTCGCGACTGCCCTGGAAGTTGGCGATGAAGCGGTTGCGCATGTCACCCCAGGAATAGATTTACCCCACGGGCAGGTTCAGGAGCCATGAGCGAGCTCCATCCTTGGGGGCCATGGGGAACCAGTTCGCCATGACCTTCTCGTCGCCATTGGCCCCGTCGATGCTCAGCTCGTAGAGCTGCAAGAACTCCGCAGCGTTGAGGGTGCCGTCGTAGCGCGGAGGCAGGTCAGGCTTAAACCTGCCGGGCCAGACGACGCTACGCAGCTCGGGGGTCAAGGCAAGGCAGCCCGCCATGGCCACTGAAACCCGTCGCGGTGGCGGAGCCATGTCTTGGTGCCCTTTTGCCGCCACCACATGCGGAACGCGGTCTTGGCGTGGAGGACGATCTTGATGTAGCGGCGCCGGGAGCGGAGGAGCGTTTTCTTGGGGCCGGGGAACTTCTTGGCAGCTTCCTTCTTCGCGCGCAGGCATGGGGGATCGTGTCGTGGAGCTGCGTGCCTTGGTGCCAGGTTGCCATCTTAGTGTGGAGGTGGTGGAGGCGCTCCGTGAGCCATGTCACCCGTAGCAGGAGGTGGACGAGGCAGCGAGAGGGACAGCGCGGGGGAGCCCCCAGCAAAGCTGACAAGCTCGGTGATGCGATCGAGCAGTCCTCGTAGAGGTCGTCGACCGGGCGGTAGCACAGGAGTTTGCGTGCCATGAGCAGCGCGGCCTGTGCATCCATGGGAGCACGATGGGCGTGGGACGATGAGCCAGCTGGAGTCAACACAGGGTGGCGGTGCAGCCATCCCGCTGCACCGAGAGATGCAGCGAGGAAGCCTGCTGCTCGTTTCCGGTCAGACCGGTGGCGGTGTTGGCAGTAGGTGACGGAGAAAGACGGGGAGGCCCGCCAACAGGAGCCATCTGAGCAACGCGGGCAGCGAGGGCGGCCCAGCGCTCAGCCCGGGCTCGGCGAGCGTCGACCATGGATGCGGCGGAGCGGTGGAACATGGATCGAGGAGGGGAAAGCCTCAGCGCACCCCTACATGGCGCGCCAAATGTCGGATTCAGGGTTCTGGCAAAACCCTTAAGGTTTGAACTCTGGGGTGCGCATGAAGATTTGTCCCTCTGTAGCTCACTCGCCCATGATCTCAAGGCCTAGCTCGACGATCCCAAAGGAACAAGAGACACAAGAGTTTATACTGGTTCGGGCCATCGTTGCGGTGTCATACCCTACTCCTGTGTGGTGTGGTGGATTGCCTTGTAGGCCGAGGATGAACTAGTACAAGAGAAGAACGACCTCCTGAGGAGAGGTGTTCTTCAGCTCGGGGAGCTGGTGATGGTGGTCAGGGTGGAATGGATCCGATCCCAGATGAGTTGCCTTCTACGGTGGTGGCTAGCCCTATTTATAGAGGCATGGTATTCTTCGTGAATGTAGGAGGGAAGGGATCCAACAATGGCCAAATATGAAGGGGGACAGCGAGTACAAGTTATCCTGACTAAAGGTGGTCTTCGCCTGCAAAGGTTCTGGTGGTGACACTGCTGTGGGCTCCGTGGTGACCTCCATCCTGTCGTCCTGCTGGTCTTGGTCTTGTTGCATCGATTGGAAACCTTTGCCTAATGCCTCGGGACTCCTCGTCTGCCGCGTGCCTCTTGAGCACCAAAGAGGAAACCAGTAAATTGCGCCCGCTGGCGCCCTCCTGGCCTTGGTCGTCATGGCTTGCGTCATGAGGACCTCGCGAGGTGCACCCTACCTTGATATCTCCGCTCCTCGTGAGCTAGCTTGGCGAGCCTGCCCCTAAGGAGGTCTTGCTTCATCCGCCTCGCGAGGCTTGGCCCCTGGCAAGGGTCTTGAGAGTTTGCTGGTGAAGATGGGCCGTACCAAGCTGTTGGCAGATCCATGCCTTGGGCTGCAGGCAGGCAAGTCTGGGGACCCCAGTTCCCAGGATGCCGACAGGCCAAATTGCTAATCTAGCTCTGGATGAGCCGGACTGTCGTTCTGCAGGGTAGACCGGACTCGTTTAATAGTGTCCGAGGGCTTGACTGCCAGTATAGTATTCGTCTTAGCGAGGCCACCCTGCACCTCGGCTGCGAGGGCCATGGTATGCTCCTCTGTACGGAGGGAGCGCTCGATGTTTCCATTGACTGTTATAACACCACATGGTCCAGGAATCTTGAGCTTTAGATAAGCGTAGTGCGGGACTGCACCGAAACGGGCGAAAGCGGTTCGTCCAAGTAGTGTGTGATAGCCACTTCAGAATGGGACGATATCGAAGATCATTTCTTCGCTCCGGAAGTTATCCGGTGAGCCGAAGACGACATCCAGCGTTATGGATCCTGTGCAACAGGCCTCTACTCCGGGTATTACCCATTTAAAGGTGGTTTTAGTGGGCTTGATTCTTGATGGATTAATGCCCATTTTATGGACGGTGTCCTGATAAAGCAGATTGAGACTGCTGCAGCCGTCCGTAAGGACTCGCGTGAGGTGGAATTCATCAATAATTGGACTGAGGACCAACGCAGCCGAACCCCCATGATGGATATTGGTCGGATGGTCTCTGCGATCAAAGGGGATCAGACAAACTGACCACGGATTAAATTTTGGGGCGACTGGCTCCATGGCGTAGATCAGGTTCACCGTTTTGACCTCGCGGGAAAATTCTTCTGTCCCCATGTGTTCGGTGGGCGAGGCTCTTCATCATCGTCCTCGCTGGACGGCCCTTTCCCCTTGTGTTCGATGTTAAGCTTGCCGGCCTGTTTAAAGACCCAGCAATTTCTGTTGGTATGATTTGCAGGCTTATCCAGGGTGCCATGAATCTGGCAAGGCTGATCGAGTATTCTGTCCAAACTAGATGGACCATCTCGGTTTCCTTTGAAATTCTTCTTCCATTGACCGGGTTTAGGCCACTGAATCTGGCATTGACCGCTGTGTCTTTGGTACCTTCGTTATTGCTTCGACGCTTGTGCTTGTTGCATCGTGGCCTACCATTGCCATCCCTGGCTTCGGAGGTGCCAGGGTCGCTGGTGCTATTGCTTCTACGAGCTAGCCAGCTATCTTCTCCCACGCAAAAGCGGGTCATAAACGCGGTAAGTGCTGCCATGGACTTCGGCGTCGGGCGAGCCACTCGTCTCGGACGATGTATTTAAAGGCCGTGAGGGCTTCGGCGTCCGGACAATCCACAATTTGGTTCTTTTTAATTAAGAACCCGGTCCAGAGTTTCCGGGCTGATTCTCTGGGTTGCTGGACTATGTGACTAAGGTCATCGGCGTCTGGAGGACGAACATAGGTGATGCGGAGCATCCTTCGACCATCACCATGGACGTCGCACCACCACCGCAAGAACGGAGAGAACCTATGACGAGAGCTCGTGCACGATCCATCTAGAACGAGGTGAACTCTTTCCTCTTCGAGCTCCACTCAAATTCATTTGAGAGTTGGGTCCTACCTCAAACGGAAGTGTTATGCATGATTAGGTATCAAGGTGTCAATCATGAAGAGGATAGCGCGAAGACCCAAGCAGCCGCAGAGAAGACGGCGGGAGAAGAGCGAGGGAAGCGCGAAGCTTCAAAGAAGAAGGGTGAAGAAGGAGAAGCCCTGAGCACCCCAGGTGCCCGACCAGGAAGGCCCTCGGTGCCCGGCCCCTTGCTGGCGCTGGCAGCGGCCGCCCCGGTGCCCAGCCAAATGGCCCCGGGTGCCCGGCCCAGCTGCTGGGAACAGCCCAGCCTGCCCGGGTGCCCGGGCCACCAACCCCGGGTGCCCGGCCCCCCCTTCACCGCCCGCCTGGGCCTCTCCAGCCGGCCTCGAGTGCCTGGCCAAATGGCCCCGGGTGCCCGGCCCCTCCCGCGCCATCCTCCAGCGCCTCCCGGGTTCCCGGGCTTTGGACCCCGTGCCCGGCCTCTACAGCAACAAGGGCGCAGCCCCCCTGACCATACCGGGTGCCCGGTCCCTCGCATCCAGGTGCCCAGACCCCTCCGAGAGTGTCTCCGTTTTCAGCGTCATTTTGGACCTTTGTATCCCTCTCTCCCTCTATTTCGTCCCTAGACTATATATAGCCCTCTCCTAGCTCATTTAGAGGATAGCTAAGAATAGACACAAATCATAGAGCTTAGCTCATGTACCTCCCCTTTTGGGATTCCTCTTGAGAGAGAAGACTCCATTGGAGTACAAGACCTCCATTGGATAAGATCCCTAGGTATTCAAGCCCCCCTTGAGGGAAGGATCTACCTAGATCATCAAGCCCTCATCTCCTTCATAGGATTTGGGATGAACTCTACCATGTATCTTGTTTCCCTTTGATTGTTCATGTACCTTGTGGATCTTGTGTGTTTGTTGGTCTAGTGGATGTGTGATTGGACTTGTTCTTGAGTGTTCCTCTTGTTTTCTCTCTTGTGTCCATCTTGTTCTTGGGGATTCCCCCTCCAATTTGTGAAAGATCTTCACTTAGGGTTCCACCCTACAACATATTGGTATGATGAGACACATTGATCACGAAATTGGAGCCTCCCCTCTTTGTTTTCTAGACTAATTTTGCTTGTTCTTGCCCAATTTCGAAAATTCCCCACCGAAAATAGCCCCAATTTTTTTTGTGATTTGTTTGTTTGATGAGGTTTTGTTGGATTTGATCCATGGATTTTCTTGGTTTCAAGTGGATCTAGCCTTCCCCTCATCCATCTCCACCTTTCCCTCCACTAAATCCACCAATTTCTCCCATTTTCCCACGAATTTCCAGCCAAATCCGACCCCTGGGGCACCCGGACCCCCCGCGCATCTCCGTTGACCACCCCGGGTGCCCGCACCCCAAGCCCCCGGGCACCCGCACCCCGGGCTGTTTGCCCCGGACCACCCCGGGTGCCCGCACCTCTTGCCCCCGGGCCTCTTCTTCAGCCCAACCTCGCTGACCACCCCGGGTGCCCGCACCCCCAAACCCCGGGCACCCGCACCCCCCAGAATCAGCCGCGTGCACTTTACATTTTCACTCATAAGTTTCACTCCCGAACTCCGATTTGGGTGTTCTTTGGCTCGTTGAAAATCTAGCGACGTGCCCGAGCTGCTCATCTGGGTTCTACCACCATTTGACTCCATACAATTTTTGGCATTTTGGCATCTTTGCCTAGGCCATCCACCATATCATCCGCCAAACCACCATAGTTTTCCGTAACCTAACCCATTTTAGATCCAAATAGCAGTTGTGGTTGCTTGAGTGGTGGCTTGAGTCTCCTAAGGTGTTTCGGCTCTTTAGGGACGGTTGCTTCGTCATCAATCACCACCACCACTTCCGCATTGCTAACTGCGGAACCACCAACGCATTCTACTACCACCATTTGACATTTTCCTTGAGATTTTGAGTTCGCGTTTTTTACCGTTTCCTAAGATTTTCCGGCTACTTAGGGACGGGTCTACATCATCTTGGTATCTACATCAAGAACACCACCACTCGTCATCACCACGAGGTCGTCATCGACATCAACCACTTCACCATTTTGACAACCTAACCGTAAGCAAGAGCGGTAACCTCCTTATCACCTTGGTATCGTGGTATCGCTTCATTGTACATTCTTACCATTACATTGTTAACCCTTTAGCCCATTTTGCGTCACTTGCCTATTAAGACTAGCCATTGAGTATTGCCGGCAACATTACTTGTGCACATTAGTGATCCATACCTTCCATTGCATACATACCATATCATATTGGTATCATCTTGGTATCATCATATCATCCCTTGTGTCACAAGATTGTTCCTGCATATACACAATTGCTATCTTAGTTTGTGCATTTCTCATAAGTGGCCATACAAAAAAAGAATAAGCTTTTAAGCAAAAAGAGAGCAAAGAGCTTGTGAGCAAGAGCCATAGCATCATACCACATTGCACATAAGATTGTCATATCCGATCATCGTGGATCACCTTGAGAAGAACATCGAGAACATCATACACATAGCATACATGGGATCGAAAGCTCATACATCTTGCATCTTATAGTTTCTGCACAAGTGTCATATCCGCCTATTGAGCAATCGTGCTAGCATCTCTCTTGTGTTGTGCAACACGAGTGTTTTCCCTGGTTTCCACATTTTGTGCTCATTCCTTCGTTGCACGACCCCATTTATCTATCCATGTGTGTGTTTTTGTGTGCCACCCATTGCTATTGGTCTACTTGTTTCACTTGCGAATTTGTGAATATTTTCCAACATTATTGACTCTTGCTAACATTTTGCATCAAATTTTTGTGCCACTATCCTCACCGAGCTCCACTATAAGCTTTACTTGATAGGTGTGAGTGAACAAGTCCGGTACCAATTCCACTATTCTTTCATCTCACATTGAGTGAAACGGGATACATCCTCAACTTTGGGAAAAGGTAACTTGGTATTGTTTATCTCATTTCCTACTCACCTCTACTCGAGTCTTGTGATGGATAGGCAAGGCATTTCATCTCCGGTCTTCCACGACAATGACAACGCGAACAACTACATCTCCAAAATGTCCATCTTCGGACTACAACGAACAATGCAAGGCATTGAGCGACTCGCCATCGACATTTGCCAAAACGAAGCAAGGATAAGGGACTACCTCGACACCAAGTTGGCCGAACAAAGGGATCAAGTACGAGACATGGTGGCCAACTACAAGTCTTCTTCCCCTTCGTCATCTTCAAGGCGGCAACGCTCAAGTGGCCAATCTTCGGAAGGTCATCGAGCTCAAGCACGACAACACCATCAAGATGAAGCTGCTCGCGAGGCGTACACCTACAAGTCCCAAGAAGCTCTATATCAAGCTACAACCAGACATCATGAGCACAAGAGAAGAACGCGAGACAAGCACCACCAAGACGAAGCTATGACTACTACGACCACTTCTGCATCTTCGCCAAGTGCCATCAAGGCATCATCGCCTTTGGACGTATGGCATCTTCGCCTACCTTCGACGAGTACACCTACATCGGCCTTCCTCCATGGCGACAGCGACGAGATGGTTGAGCATGGGATTTTCCCTTTGTCCACGACGACGTATGATGACTTGAGTGACTTGTGCCACAATATTGAGAGTGAGAATGACTTCACCACTAGCCCCATATATGATGAGTTGCCACAATTTCCATGTGAGGGGAGCCACCACCACCACAACTTGAGTGATTTGAGTGACTCCACCATATGTGACATTGAGTGCACCTACCTTGAGGGAGTGAGTGAGACACCACCACATAGAGAGAGTGAGGTAGTTGATAGGGCATGTGAGGCCACTATGATTTCTGACGACTTAACCTCTACCTCTATAGTGTCTTCTCCTTTGGTGCTAGGTCCCATTTATGATGACGTGCCGATTCTCGACGACTTCGTCCTTCCTTTGGACAAGACGATGGCCATGGTGGAATATGATGCACCCCCCACATGGTTCCATCAAGATGAATATGATGACCACCATTTGGTCTTTGCCACCTCACCTACACCACATGAGTGGAATGACATCGATAACATAGGTGACGGTGATGCTCTTGTCCCACTAGTGGACATTCTAGACATTGATTGCTTGCATGATGTTGACCCACACCATGGTCCATGCTAGTATGATTTCCTCATGCGATGATTTACCCATTTATGATGAGATTGATCATTTCCATGCGGAGTCTAGTAGTTGTGATGCCATGTTACATCTGATTTCTTGTGATAATTCTCTTGGTCACATCATGTTTGATAATCCGCTTGACTTGTCATATGCTATGCATGAGATCAATCATATATCTTATTTGCAATCTCATCATAGTGACTATGCATATGCCATTAACATTAAAGCAATTTGCACATATGGCATAGATGACAAGCCCATGGTCATTGGCTTTTGTTTTTCATGCGATGATATTTCCATGCTTCCTTTACATGATTTGCGCAATTCATCTACTATACCATGCCGTGACCACATAGAACCAAATATGCTTTGTTTTGGATGTTGTCAATATTCTCCATGTGATGTTTCTAGTATTGCTCATGAGGAGACCCCCATAGTTTCCTCATACATTTTAGGAGATTTTGATTCATCCTATCCATTGCATGATCCCAATACTTGTGTGCACAATATGCTTCCCATGTATAAACATGCTATTGATGTGCCACATACTTCTATGCTAAATTTGCATCCCCATCATGTCATACACAATAACTATTCTTTCATGATGGAGGACATGTTCTTATACCATGCATCAAATTTCTTTGAGCGATGCTTATCTTGTGCTAACTCACATGTGCACATACACATCATGATGGATGATGTGTACATTTACCACACACACACTTTCTTCGGTTTGTGTCTCTTTTATGTAGGTTCACATGAATACTTGCCAACCTTGCAATCACACGAGTTGACAAAACAAGCTCTAGAGATCAATGATGACTTGGGATCCCATGGATTGTCTTTCCCACCGCTCTCTTCGCTCAAAGACTTCACGCATTTCTTCTACATGGCTCTCACATGGTTATAGGTTATTTACCACTTCTCACTTTATGCCCACATTGCCATGTTCACTTTTCATGATATGTTCATTACTATGCCTTTGCCATGCATTTGTGACCCATGCTTTGCATTACACATGATAATTGATTCTACTATGTGTATGTGTATTTGCAAGCTTGGTGGAGATATTGCTTGTTATTGACATGTTCTACCTATGACCCATGCATATAATGATACTATGCTCTTGCTTTGTGTTCGTGCTTGCGATATGTCATGTGCAGTGTCTATGATTATTATTTGCTCACATGACATGATTGCCATGAGTTCCTCTAGTGTGTTGCATCTTAGCTCCACTAGTTTGCACGACTTTTTTCCATGCTTTCTCATGTTGCATCCAATTCTAGGATTACTTGCTCCTATCACATGTTTGGTTGCAACCATGCCATTCCTTCACATATGCCATGTCCCATTCATTGCTACATGCTTGCCTTGATTGCCTCATACATGATGAACAATTGCTCTTTGTATTTTGTTGAGTGCCACATGATTTTCACTACACCCTATGCACATTATGCTTGGATTGTCTTGCACTTGCATGTGTTTAGTCATATCATCTTCTTGGGTGTTGTGAATGACTCTTATACCTACCATAGACCGTTCATTGAGAGTCTTATGCCTGCTTGATATGACATTGAGGTAGATGCTTGTTCACTTGTCCCACATATTAGCACTTTTACCTCACCCGTGCATGCTTGTTTCCATGTTGTCCTTGATTGTGCTCAATTTATGTGCCTACATGACAAGTCAAAATCCCTTGTCACACCACATGCTAGACTTGATGACGACACTTGTTTTGTGAATCACCTCTTGAATGCTTGGTTTAGCACTTACGCTAACCACATTTCTTTTTTTCAAGTGTTTGTTATCTTTGCTACTTTTGAAGGAATCACAAGACGGTGCGACATCGGAGAGTGACCATTACGAGCTTGACGATGATGAGTGCTTGGTGGTTGTCCAATCCTACATGGCGACGCCATCTCTTTCCCATGGTGATGAAGATCACGATCCGCGGATGGATCTCTTCCAAGGGGGGGATGATGAGGAGCATCCCTCGACCAACACCATGGACGTCGCACCACCACCGCAAGCACGGAGAGAACCTATGACGAGAGCTCGTGCACGTGCCATCGAGAACGAGGTGAACTCTTTACTCTTCGAGCTCCACTCAAATTCATTTGAGAGTTGGGTCCTACCTCCAACGGAAGTGTTATGCATGATTAGGTATCAAGGTGTCAATCATGAAGAGGATAGAGGGAAGACCCAAGCAGCCGCAGAGAAGACGGCAGGAGAAGAGCGAGGGAAGCGCGAAGCTTCAAAGAAGAAGGGTGAAGAAGGAGAAGCCCTGAGCACCCCGGGTGCCCGACCAGGAAGGCCCTCGGTGCCCGTCCCCTTGCTAGCGCTGGCAGTGGCCGCCCCGGTGCCCATCCAAATGGCCCCGGGTGCCCGGCCCAGCTGCTGGGAACAGCCCAGCCCGCCCGGGTGCCCGGGCCACCAACCCTGGGTGCCCGCCCCCCCCCCTTCACCGCCCGCCTGGGCCTCTCCAGCCGGCCCCGAGTGCCTGGCCAAATGGCCCCGGGTGCCCGGCCCCACCCGCGCCATCCTCCAGCGCCTCCCGGGTTCCCGGGCTTTGGACTCCGTGCCCGGCCTCTACAGCAACAAGGGCGCAGCCCCCCTGACCATACCAGGTGCCCGGTCCCTCGCATCCAGGTGCCCAGACCTCTCCGAGAGTGTCTCCGTTTTCAGCGTCATTTTGGACCTTTGTATGCCTCTCTCCCTCTATTTTGTCCCTAGACTATATATAGCCCTCTCCTAGCTCATTTAGATGATAGCTAAGAATAGACTCAAATCATAGAGCTTAGCTCATGTACCTCCCCTTTTGGGATTCCTCTTGAGAGAGAAGACTCCATTGGAGTACAAGACCTCCATTGGATAAGATCCCTAGGTATTCAAGCACCCCTTGAGGGAAGGATCTACCTAGATCATCAAGCCCTCATCTCCTTCATAGGATTTGGGATGAACTCTACCATGTATCTTGTTTCCCTTTGATTGTTCATGTACCTTGTGGATCTTTTGTGTTTGTTGGTCTAGTGGATGTGTGATTGGACTTGTTCTCGAGTGTTCCTCTTGTGTTCATCTTGTTCTTGGGGATCCCCCCTCCAATTCGTGAATGATCTTCACTTAGGGTTCCACCCTACAACAATAGGTACCTTGGAAGTTGTCTCTGAAGGCATCCTCCAAGTCTTCCCAGCTACCAATAGAGTTTTCTGGGAGGCTATTCAGCCAGTGCCATGCTGGCCCCTTGAGTTTTAGGGGCAGGTACTTGATGGCATGGAGGTCGTCACCACGAGCCATGTGAATGTGGAGAAGAAAATCTTCGATCCATACCGCGGGATCCATTGTACCACGAGCCATGTGAATGTTCACGGGTTAAAACCCTTCTGGGAACTGATGTTCCATCACTTCGTCGGTGAAGTATAAGGGGTGTGTGGCGCCTCTGTACCGGGCGATGTCGCGGTGCAGTTCAGATGAAGTCCGTAAGAGGTTTTCGGCCCGGGTGAGGTTGTGCCTGTCACGCCAGGCCTGATGGCCGTCCTCTCGCGTTGGAGCACGCCGCCTCGATCCATAGATTGATCTTGTATGACCGGATCTATAGTCCAGGTCCTTGCGTAGGTCGTAGGTATAGCCCGGGACCGTTGCCTCCTTGCCTCGATGGCGGGGTGGCGCGGGATGGTGTTCGGCATAAGTAGCCAGTCTGTCCCGTCCACGTGGTGGTCAGCCGGGTTCGTCAGCGGTTTTATGCTTTGGCGGTATTGGCTCAAGGGCCTCGTCGTCAAATTGTGGTAGTAGCTTGCGCTTCGGTTAACTCTTAGTTGGGCATTCGCGGCCGTATTCCTCAGCTGCCAAGACATTAGTCCGTCTGTCATTGAGTAAATCTTGTTCAGCTTGAAGGTGCTGCTACTTCTTTTTCAGGCTTCTTGAAGTGGTGATTAGCCAGCGCATAAAGCGCTCTTGTTCAAGGGGTTCTTCTAGCATGATGAAGTCTTCGTCGCCGAGGCTCACATCCTCTTCGGAGATCGGAAGGTAGTGACTATCCTCCGAGTCCTCGTTCCCAACAGGATCGTCGGGGTTAACTTGTCCATCCTCTCAAACATCCTGTTTGGATGTTTGCTCGATAGGGGCTTCGGGGTCTTCGGCTTTCACCGGAGTGTTATTGTCTCCGGTGCCGGTATTGATGTCTTTGTCGCGATGCGATTTTGAGCGGCGCCGCTGACATCGATGCTTCAGAGCTATTTCAGCAAGCTTGTCTGATCCTTCTTGCCATCGTCGTCATCCTCTTTGGGTGTGTCCACCATGTACACATCGTATGTGGAGGTGGCCGTCCAACGTCCGATAAACGGGGGGTCTTGGCCTTGTTCATCTCCGGCATCGTCGTCCATGTTGTCGATGTCTTTGGAGGCGTAGTCTAGCATGTCGGTTAGATCTTCGATAGTGGCTATGAAGTGGGTGGTGGGTGAGAAGTAAAATTCCCTGCTCTCAGCCCCTAGTCCGGGCTGGGCGTAATTCGGAAGCGATTCCTCTGTAATGGTAAGGGATTGCATTAAGTCCAGAGCCTCGTTTAGGAGCAAGGTTTGGTCAGAGAAGTAAGAGTCTGCAGGGCTAACCGAGGTGAGAGCCTCCTGGCCGCTCCCGCTTGACGTGGACCTCGAGAGTTCGAATTTAGAGTCCGAGGGAGAGTCTGACACTTATGCGACAAGGGGAGCTTGGTTCGTCTTTGGGTTTGCTGATGACACCGTCCCCTCTAGATCTCCAGTAGCAACTTCCATAATTGCACGGAGTGCGGTGGGCTCTAAATTCCTGTCTTCAGACCTGGTAGTTTGCTCTGGATCTAAGGCCAGAGCGGTGGTCAGGGCCGCGAACCCTACGAAGATCAAGTCTCCTTGGATATCGGCGACATAGTTTAGGTTCCCGAAACTGATCTAATGACCAGGAGCGTAGGTGTCAATCTGCTCAAGGTGGCCAATCAAGTTGGCACGCAGTGCGAAGCCGCCGAATACGAAAATTCGGCCGGGGAGGGAAAGTCTCCCCCGAAACAGCATCATTGTAGATGATCGAACGAGCCATCGAACCTTTTGTCGACATCACAGAGGATCTCTCAATGAAAGCACCAATTTTGGTGTCAAAACCGGCCAATCTCGGGTAGGGGGTCCCAAACTGTGCATCTGAGGATCGAAGGTAATAGGAGGCGGGGGACACGATGTTCACCCAAGTCGGGCCCTCTTAATGGAGGTAATACCCTACTTCCTGCTTGATTGAATTTGATGAGTATAGGGGTTACAAGAGTCGATCTACCTCGAGATCGTAATGGCTAAACCCTAGATATCTAGCCTGTATGATTGTGTTTGCCTCTACGGACTAAACCCTTCGGTTTATATAGACACGGCCTAGGATTGTACAGAGTCAGTTTATAGAGAAAGGGATCTTGACATCCAAACGCCAAACTTTCCATCCACGCAAAGGAGAGTCCCATCCGGACACGGGGGAAGGCCTTCTATCTTGTATCTTTACAGCCCATCAGCCCGACCCATGTCACATAGCCCGAACGCTCGGGGACCCCTAATCCAGGACTCCTTCAGCCTCAAAGACCGTAAAGACGTTGAAATTGTCATTCTTCGAGGAATGCTTCTTTGGAGTAGTATTGGTGAGGATAGCCTCACCGCTCTTAGCCACTTGTCGGAGTACCCAACATGCCCGAAGGCTATGCGTTGGTTCGGTGCTCGGTGTCGTATGTATCTGACAGGGCGTGTCGAGCAGTTTGTCAAGGACGGTTCTATATCCCGTGAAGGGTTGGTTTTTCTTATCAATGGGCTTGTGGTCGGATGCTTCGTAAGGGTGCATCCGTTTTGCCCACACGGTGGGTTGCTTAATGGCAGGGGGTTCCCACCGGGCTGTCTGGGCTCTCCAGGTGCTTTCCATCGCGCAGTACATCTGTACTATGTGTGCCAAATCTATAAAGTGTTGTATGCAGTGGCAGTTGAGGGCGTTGAGATTTCACTTGTCCGTACAGTTGCGGCAAAAAACTGAAACCGCATCGTCCTCGCAGGAATCTTTAATCTTGTTTTTAACAAGGAGGAATCTGGCTTAGAAGTGATGGACCATTTGCTGAGGGTGCTGCCGTACATACATTAGGTCACATATGTCTGGAGGGCCCGAACTACTTGGGGAATATTGATTGTGGTGGGCGGGTGGGCTAAAATCTGAATCCCGACCCACGATTGGATCCGGAGCTTGAAGAATCTCCGAGGTCACCAGTTCAGGGTCAGGAAGGTCCAGATAACTTCCGGGCTCAATGCCTGGTCCTGTGTTCGGAGGACATGAAGTCTCTTCCTGAGGATGGGTATCCGGCTCACTGGGCTCTAAAATCCGAACATAGTTGGTTCTTAACTTAGGGGTAGAAGTGTCCTCGGCTTGTTCCTCAACGACCGCTACCAGATGGGTGATCGGTGGGGACTTGATTTCCCTCTGATCGGGTTTAAGCCCAATCCAATCATAGTCTATTGCGACCCCCAGGGTCGTGAAGTGATCTAGAAGCTCGTCCAAGGACAAGACATCTGTCGGATCCATCTTTTCCGAGTGTTTGTGGCTGACGCAGAGATGATGTTTGGTGATTGTGGGGCCCGCCATTGGCTTAACAGCCGAGCGAGCACCCATGGTAAAACCGCCATGCTGGTGGACCTATCCTGGAGTTAAGGTTCTTCCAGAAGTAATTTCGTTATTAATGGCGAGGCAAGCGATCGATCCTTCTATTGACAACACAAAGGAACTCTCAATGAAACCACCAATGTTGGTGTCAAAACCGTCCGATCTCAAATAGGGGGTCCCGAACTGTGCGTCTGAGGATTGAAGGTAACAAGAGGTAGGAGGAACACAAAGTTTACGCAGGTTCGGGCCCCCTTAATGGAGGTAAAACCCTACGTCTTGCTTGATTGTATTTGATGAGTATAGGGGTTACAAGAGTTGATCTACCTCGAGATCGTAATGGCTAAACTCTAGATGTCTAGCATGTATGAATTCTGATAGCCTCTACGGACTAAACCCTCCGATTTATATACACACTTCCTAGGGTTGTACATAGTCGGTTCAAGGAAGAAGGAAATTACATATCCGGACGCCAATCTTGCTATCCACGCATAGGGGAGTCCTACCCGGACAGGGGGGAAAGCCTCCTGCTTTGTATCTTCACGGCCCATCAGTCCGACCCACATCCAGTAGCCTGGACACCCGAGGACCCCCTAATCCAGGACCCCCTCAAGTAGGACTGGGGTTAACTAGCAGCAATAGGTCTCAAAAACTAAAGGGAGAACATAGATGAAAGCTATAGAATATGTATTGTCTGTACTCCAGATTAACTAGATGGCACACAAAAGTATTAAAGAACAACATAGGTAATACTAGAAGTGGTATAATACTATAATCATCAGCCTGTGAGATAGAATTGGCTGATGGATGATAACTATGGAACAACGTTACCTAAAGAACAAGTCTCTTAGCTGAACTATGGAACAATGTTAACTCCTGAACAAGGCCCGTAAGAGATCAGCCTGAATATATAGTGAAATGTGATAATCTATTTTCCATGCTTAGATGAATAACAAAGCCATCAATGTTGCACACAAGTAAGATGAGGGTACAACCTACCTGGCTGCCATCCATAGGAGTGAGCATCATGTGATGACTTGTCGATGGCCCTGCAATTGTTGTGGCTGTCCATGTCGGGCACGTGCATTCGATGTAGGGAACTGTTGAGTGGGGACTATAGCTCCCTTCTGGTGTATGCTTCCCTTGTTGGAGCAGCTGCGGTGAGTTGAAAGACGGTGTGGCTGAAGATGCAGAAAACGCATAAAGTTAAGAACGACACATATATCTGATCTGAAGAAATACCCTAAGAGATCAACAGCAAGGTACGAGAGTGGTCACACATCTGTTGACTGAAGAATAAATTGAGGTCACATGATTTTATTTTATTTTGGTATTGTCCGATCTACGCCGGATGGCTTGATGGCTGTCTTGTGCCTCCCGGCTGACACTGTTCGAATCTTCCCCGAAGAGCTAGCGACCACCAGCAGAGAAGCCTGCCTCCACCGTCATGGCCGCGAGAGATCTGACCGAAACCCCGCTCCCCGCCCCACCGCACTATCGTGGTTGCGCCGCCCCTGGCCAATCCACAAAGACTCGCCATCATCTAGATCCGGTGGCGGCACTACCTTCAACCCACGTAACTCTAAGATAGCCATCTAAGAGCTTCTTCCGCAGAAAACTTGCGCCCTCGCACTCTTACGTTAGACACCAGCCAACCGGCAGCCTAGGTGTAAGTGCATCTAGTGCCCCTTAGTGATTTTGGTGTATTGAAGACTTATAGGTTAAGTAACTGATGCGTTTGTAAGTGTACACAGGTATATAAGTCTATGAGGAGTTTGATATTTACAGAGAAAGTCGACCCCTAAAAATGAAGTTCTTCGACTGAAGACTTTGATATTCTGAAGACTTTCTGAAGACTTGGAAAGTGAAGAAATTGGTGTGACCTTGAAGACTTGATATTCATTCGAGGAATATGAAGCGTGAACACTTTTGTTTTCGTAGTTTCATTTTCTATTTCTTGAGTCATAGGAAACACCGTACTGTTAAAGGGGGTCGAGGAAATACTAAGGAAAAATTTCCATGTGATGCTCAACTCAAAATCCTACATCTACCAATACCTTCGAGTGAAGCCATTGGAAATCTCATACAGTTTAGTCAATTTCTTCAGTGACAGAGACGCAGTTCTTCTGGTCACTGAGGACTTTGCTCTGACTGAGGAGTTAGGAATTCGCCAATGCGAATTGCCTACACAGTGAGGAACATGATAGCCCTAAGGAATTTGAGAGTCAAATTTCCGACCGTTGCTGTGCTGCGCGCCGGCTGTCCCAAAATATCTTATCCACCTAACGGTCATATCATTGAAGGGCATTTATGTCTTATCATGTTGGGTTGCTCCCTAGGCTATAAATAGCCGCCCCCTACAACCACTAGCTGGTTGGCTGCTCCGAGAGAACTTAACACTTGTCATTTGAGAGCAACCCATCCTCCGAGGACTTTGAGCGAAAATCATCAAGTGAGGAAAATCCCAAAACCAAACCCCCACAAACCCAAAGTGATTGAGCATCACTGAAGAAATTGATCCTGCGTGGATCCAACGCTTGTTACCTTTGAAGACTGTGCTTCTTCCAGACGGTTAGGCGTCAAGGTCTGGAGCATCCAAGAGGAATTGTGGATCGCCGAGTGACCAAGTCTGTGAAGGTTTGGAAGTCACCAGAAGACTTACCACGAGTGATTGGACGAGGCCTGCATGGTCTTAGTTCAAGGAGAATACAGTGAGGACTGGGTGTCCTGAGTTGCGGCTCAGAGACTGGGTGTCTGGGACTGTGTGTCCTCGAGTTTAAATACTCAGCCGCTCCAACCAGACGTACAACTGAGACAACAGTTGGAACTGGTCTACCAAATCATTGTCTTCACCAACTGACTGGTTCTATTTCCTCAACTCTTTCATTTCCTCATGACTGTGTTAAATGTTGTTCATATCTGTGCTTGAAGACTTTGACTGAAGACTTTCACAAATTCCTCAGTTCAATTTCTTCAGTCTGTTTGTCTTCATCTTGTTAATCCTGTGTTTACGCTTTCCGTACTCTGTGTTAGTCTTCATTTCATCATGATGACTATGTTTGTATCCTGTTATGTTTACTTCTGAGTACATATTCCGCTGCAAGTAGTTCTTCGCTAAGGAATTTCCTCACTAGCAAATTCCTCAGTGAAGAATTCATAAAAATCGCCTATTCACCCCCCTCTAGTCGATATAACGCACTTTCAATTGGTATCAGAGCAAGGTACTCCCTTGTTCTGTGTGATTTTGGTTTAACCGCCTGGAGTTTTAGTTATGTCGACCGCAGGTATGAAGAAAGTGACATGCCCTATCTTTGACGGTCATGACTATCCCAAGTGGAAGGCCATGATGAGGAAGCGCCTCATGGCAAAGAATAGCGAGCTGTGGACCGTCACTGAGATTGGTCTTACTGATCTATACAATATGGCGAATGCTGATGATATTCGCAAATACATTCGACTTGATATCATAGCGAAGGATATCATCTGCTCCTGCCTATCCAGAGATCAATTCGGGCGAATTATGCATCTTGGCAATTCGAAGCTCATCTGGGACCGAATCTCTGATGTCTATGAAGGTTATCGAACTCGTCATGATCCCTGGTTTGAGGACTTCAAGGAATCTCTCAAAATGATGACTTTCGAGCCAGAATCATCATCATCTGCATCTTGTCTCATGGCAAACGGTGCTGAGGTAACCGAATGCTCCTCATCCGAGTCTTGTGATAATGAATCTGATAATGATGAATCTGACAATGATGAATCTGATGATGATATTGAATCTTGCTATACCAAACTTATTTGCGTTGCCACTAAACAACAAGCCATTTTAGAACAAACTCAAGATATGCTAGAAAGAAGTGATAATATGTTGCGCAAAGAAATGGATCAGTCAAAAGCATTGGGTGAATGTATTCAGAAAATTCACTCCAAGTTTGACGTCCTTCAAGACCAACATAATACCCTCTTGACTGATCATGAGAAGCTTTCCCTTGAAGCTCTTCAAAGAAAAGAAGATCTTGAAAAGCTAAGAGTGTGTTATGAAGATCTTCAGAAGGAGCGCGATTCATTGCTAGCTCAACAAATCAGCACTTCTCAGGAAGAATTTGTTCCTCCATGCTTAAAGTGCATTGAACGTGAATCTGCTAATTCTTCACCTGAATGTTCAAATGCTTCAAATGTTACAAATTCTTCATCTGCCTCTGCTATCACTAATTCCTCATCTGAGGACATTGCTAGTATCACTGACAATGTAGGGCTGAAGGAATTGTACATGACAGGCATGTACATAAGCCTCAAAGGGCATCAGACGCTTTGTGATGTGCTCAAAAAGCAGATCCTCAACAAAAACCCTAGGAAAGAGGGTATTGCTTTTGAGAGGAAACACAATGCCGATGGAACATATTGGAAGCCTGAGCAGTACCCCAAAACCTCATGGGTTGCTGCAAAGGGACCTCCAGTTGATCCATCTAACTTATCTGGCTTTACATGTGAATCTACTCATTCTTCTGATGAGTCATTTGACTCTAACTATAAATTGTTCAAAAATCAGAATGGTGAAGTATTTGCTAGATATGTTGGCACTAACTGCAGGAACGGTTCCCCTATGAAGAAAATCTGGGTTCCCAAAAGCTGTGTTGAAAGTCTTCAGGTAAATGTCCTCATGACACCACCTGTGAAGAATAGGAACCCCAGATCAAATTCTTCATACAGATCAAATCCTTCACATGGATCAAATTCCTCAACAGGATCAAAGTCCTCATATGATTATCATCGTGCTAACAACTCTGTCTCGTAGGGTAGAGCTAAGGGCTATGAATATGTGCATTATTCTTCAAACCATTATGTTCATAAGTCCTCGAAGAATTACTCTGCTTATTCATATGCTTACCCTAACCCCTACTATGCTAAGAGAAATGGTTTGGCATCTTTGCCACCTTTCTCACATGGTGCTCGCAGGATGATGAACTCTTTGCCACCCCTCCAAATGTGGGTGGTGAAGAAAAGGAACTAATCTCTTCTACAGGGTCAGGTCTCCAGACGTGCTCTAACGTCTGAAGAATTTGCTGATGACCTGACAAAAATGCCTGAAAGGACGCAGGCGAATCATGATGAAATGAACTTTCATTTCACACGTCCTCATACTGCTATATCTGTTTACTGCTTGATGAAATTCATCTGATGAACTTGATATCATATTCTTCACTGATGAAGCATATGAGATTGTAAGCTACACTAATTCATCTGCAGGATGATCAACCCAAAACCACTGAATGGGTCCTCGATAGTGGATGTACAAATCACATGACTGGTGACAAGAATCTATTGATGGATGCTCCCTTATCACCGTCACCTCTGAAGCATATCATCTTTGCTGACAAAGGCAAAAGTCAGGTATTGGGTCTTGGTAAGGTTGCTATCTCTAAGGATAAGCACATGACAAAGTCATGCTTGTTGAGTCCTTAGGATACAATCTCATGTCAGTCTCAATGCTTTGTGATCTTGATATGGTTGTTGTCTTCGGCAAATATCGTTGTGTTGGGATTATGGAAGCTGACAATTCCAAAGTCTTCGAAGGCTTTAGGAGAGGAGATCTGTATATTGTTGATTTCTCTACAGGACCACAACCAGCCGTGTGTCTACTTGCAAAAGCTTCAGAAGGCTAGATATGGCATCGACGACTTGGTCATGCAGGCATGAGGAATCTGAACACGCTTGCGAAGAAGAAGCATGTCATTGGCATTGAGAATGTCAAATTCCTCAAGGATCACTTATGCGGAGCTTGTGAAGCCGGAAAAATGACCAAGGCCAAGCATCCAGCGAAGGCTATCATGACCACTACATGTCCATTTGAATTGCTTCACATGGACCTCTTCGGACCTAATCATTATTCAGCAGTCACTAATGATGCATCTTTATATGGTTTTGTCATTGTTGATGATTATTCTCGATATACATGGGTACACATTGTTACTTACAAACATGAAGTGCAGGAAGTCTTCAAACTATTTTCCTCGAGGGCTTCAACCAACTTTGGTGTGAAGATCAAGCATATCAGAAGTGACAATGGAACTGAGTTCAAGAATTCTGGTCTTGATGCCTATCTTGATGAACTTGGTATTACTCATGAGTTATCTGCTCCCTATACTCCTCAGCAGAATGGCGTCGTGGAGCGCAAGAACAGAACTCTTGTTGAGATGGCTCGCACTATGCTTGATGAATACAAAACGCCTCAGCGTTTTTGGATTGATGCAATTGATACTGCCTGCCACATCATCAACAGAGTATATCTTCACAAATTCTTCAAGAAGACTGCCTATGAACTTCTCACTGACAAGAAACCCAATGTGAGTTATTTCAAAGTCTTCGGTGCTAAATGTTGGATTAGAGATCCTCACCACAACTCTAAATTTGCACCGAAAGCACATGAAGGTTTTATGCTTGGTTACGGAAAGGACTCGCACACCTACAGAGTCTTCAACATTGTTCTTCACAAGATTGTTGACATTGTAGATGTGCAGTTCGATGAAACTAATGGCTCGCAAAGAGAGCACCTACCTTCTGTGTTAGATGAACCAGCACCTGAGGATGCTATCAAGCTCAAGGCAACCGAGGATGTTATTCCGACTGAAGAATCTGCTGAAGAATTCATTCCTGTTCATGAAGAAAGTCGAACTGATGCACCTGAAGAACATGATGAGGAAAATGGTGCTGAAGAAAATGCTGATCAAAATCCTCAGCTACAACCAACTCATTCACGCGTTGCAAAAGAAGTGCAAGTGGAGAAGATCATCGATGACATTAGCGCACCAGGTCCTCTCACACGCTCAAAAGCCTCACACTTATCTAACTTTTGTGGGCACTATGCTTTTGTCTCTATCTCAGAGCCCACTAAGGTAGATGAAGCATTTCTGGAGCCGGAGTGGATTCAGGCTATGCAAGAAGAATTACATCAGTTCGAGTTGAACAATGTCTGGGAATTGGTCAATTGCCCAGATCCTCGCAAGCATAATATCATTGGCACAAAGTGGATCTACCGCAACAAGCAAGATGAAAATGGCCTTGTGGTGAGGAATAAGGCATGACTAGTAGCTCAAGGCTACACACAGGTTGAAGGAATTGATTTCGATGAAACTTTTGCACCTGTTGCTAGACTTGAGGCTATTAACATTTTACTTGCCTATGCTAACCATCATGATATCATCCTATATCAAATGGATGTGAAAAGTGCATTCCTCAATGGTAAGCTTGAGGAAGAAGTATATGTTGCTCAACCCCCAGGTTTTGAAGATCCCAAGAATCCTGACAAAGTCTTCAGACTCAATAAGGACCTCTATGGCCTCAAGCAAGCCCCTCGGGTGTGGTATGATACATTGAAGGAATTCTTCGTGAAGAATGGCTTCACACCCGGTTCACTCGACCCTACTCTTTTTACTAAATCATATGATGGTGAACTGTTTGTGTGCCAAATATATGTTGATGATATTATCTTTGGCTGTACTAACCAACAATATAGTGATGAATTTGCCTATATGATGAGTGAAGAATATCAAATGTCTATGATGGGAGAATTGAAATTCTTCTTAGGTGTTCAAATCCGTCAGCAGCACAATGGCATATTCATATCTCAGGAGAAATACCTCAAAGATGTACTGAGGAAATTCGACATGCAAGATTGCAAAGGCGTCAAAATTCCTATGCCCACAAATGGCCATCTATGCACTGATGAAAATGGTACTGATTTCGATCACATGGTATACCGCTCCATGATTGGTTCTTTATTGTACTTATGTGCATCTAGGCCAGATATAATGCTTAGTGTTTGCATGTGTGCCCGATTTCAAGCTGCACCGAAGGAATCACACCATAAGGCTGTGAAGCATATTCTTCGATATCTAGCTCACACACCAACACTAGGATTATGGTACCCCAAGGGCTCTGCTTTTGATCTCATTGGATATTCTGACTCTGACTATGCTGGTGATCGTGTGGACAGCAAGTCAACATCTAGCACTTGTCATTTCCTCGGACGATCTTTGGTCTGTTGGTCCTCGAAGAAATAGAACTGTGTATCACTGTCTACTGCTGAAGCTTAATACATTGCTGTTGGCTCATGCTGTGCTCAACTGCTTTGGATGAAGCAAACCCTCAAGGACTATGGCGTCAATGTGAAGAATGTGCCTCTCCTCTGCGACAATGAGAGTGCCATCAAGATTGCTCACAACCCAGTTCAGCACTCAAAGACTAAGCACATCCAGATTCGTCATCATTTTCTTCGTGATCATGTGTTGAAGGGCGATATCTCCATCGAGCATGTGAAGACTGAAGAACAGCTAGCTGATATCTTCACTAAGCCCTTGGATGAGAAGAGATTTAGCAAGTTGTGGTGTGTGCTAAATATCTTAGAATCTTCGAATGTTCTTTGAAAAGGACACACATCCTAACCCTTATGCAGAATTGATGACTTAGATGTGCAACACATGAAGAAACGTTTTTCTTCAATCAATGAAGAATAACACTCTAAGTGTGAAGAAATTAATGAAGAATTTGATTCTCAGAACCGTACGACAATTGTACGCGGTGTCTGAAATCATCTTTCTTATATGGTGGGTTACGCCACCACCAAAGTTGAAAATCTTCAATTTGAGTTTTTCCTCATTTTTGAAATTCTTCAGTTTTTCAAATTCTTCAACTTTGCAAAATCTTCAATGTTTCCGTCGTCTTTCTTCATTGGCTATATATATATGTGAGTTTATGTCCTCTACAGCATTCACTTATTGCTGTTTCTTCAAGTTGCGATTTCTGCTAAGTGAATGTGATCGGACCCTTCCACCTCTATGCTATACTCAACCCAATCTATTCACAAATTCTTCATGTGCGTTCTGATTGAAACTCGTTCAAAGTCTTCACTGTGTCCTTGACAGCTGAAGAAATTGCGAACGAAATTTTTAAAACAAATCTTATCCAGATTTTCGGTTTTACCGCTCAAACCGTTCCGCATCCCACGATACATTAGTTTATTCACCCACGATCCTACACGATCTCATCTGCACAGTACGTGGGTGACACATGCCGCGTGAAGAAGAAAGGGCAGTGGCATGTTTGTCCCAAAATCTTCGGGCGAATAGTTTTTACCGTGGCTATAAATACCCCTCTCCCTTCCTTACTTCATTTACTCCGCTCGGTCGCTGTCTCTCGCTCGAGCTCTCCTCAAACCCTAGCGCCGCCGCTACTCCATCGCCGTCGGTGAGGAAGAGCTTCACTGCCTCGACCTCGTCGCCGTCGTACTCGCGCCGGCTACGGAAATCTTCACTCCGCCACCGCCGTAGCTGTCTCCCTCTGCCAAGTTAGGGCGCGGGAGATCTAATGTGACGAACTTCACCACGGTTCATCTCTGTTCGTCGTGTTCTTCAGTTCGGGTAATTAAAAGTCACTTTTATTACTCGCTTTGATTCTCAAACTTTTCTGAAAATCTTCAAAGGTGTTTTTGTTCTTCAAATCTTCACATATGAACACCTCACACACTGTATGCTCTTGATTTATCTCTCTAAGCACTCATTTCTTTAAGATTCCTCAATTGTGCGGATTTTCAATCTGTACAACTCTGGAACCTAAGACAAAAACGCTTAGTGAAATTCCTCAAGGCTCAACTGGTCAAATTCCTCAAAACTTGTTCCTTTTGAAAAATCTTCTGAGAACGCATATGACCTCTCCAAATTCCTCGCACCTACACTCTGTTCACAGGTACTCATGTCCGCTGCTGAATCACTAGGTTCTCATCAACTTAACTCATTTGCAGCGTTCCTCGAAGAAAAACTGCATACTTCTTCAGAGTGTTCTATTGTTCAAATTCCTCATCTGAAGAAAATGGCAGAAGGCAAGAGACCGCAGAAGGGAGGAAAGAAACCGGAGGTCATGACTGCCTTTGAGATCCCTGATGAAATTTACAAAGATTATTGCACACCTGATGAAGCCAAGTTTGGCAAGGAGAACAAAAATCAGCGCAAAGTGCGCATTCAGAGGATAGAACGACGATGGGCACGAGAATGGAGGGAATATCGCTATGTTACTCCAAAGTACATGAAGAAACTCGCCTTAAACCCTCCATGCCCAAGAGCTCCATTGGCACCTGGCCAAGTCGCTGATCCCACCAGCATCAAGCGTGGTGAAGACTTTCCTGAAGAATGGTCCAGGCGCCAAGCCAAATTGGCAAGACAGGCCAAGGAGGCAGTGAGGAAATTCAATGAGGATTCTGCTGCTGCTGCTGCCGCTGAGACCTCGGTCAAGACGAGGAAATCAATGCCGAAGAAGCCTGCTCGCAAGCCAAGTGCTTCACCATCAGCGCCCTCACGGCCCAGTTACTCAGCCGCGCCCTGATGGCAAATTCCTCAGACTGCTGCTGCTCCCTCAAAATCCTCAGCAGCTCCCTCCAAGTCCTCAACTCCTGTGCATCTGGCTACCTGCCAAAGGACTCAGGGTTTCTCGATTGCTTCTGGTGTCTCAGCAAGTTCCTCAGCTGCACCAATGTCCTCATCAGGCCCCACTCTGCTGAAGACAAAAGCAACAGCTGGACGCGGTCCTCGGCCAAGTCCAAGAAAGAAACAGGTTGCCTTCAACGTGCCCTCTGATGATGAAGCTTCTGATGAAGAACTTGCAGAAATCATCAGAGACAGACTGACAAAGGCCGCTAGAGCCAAAGGAATAACTGTGCCTCTGCTTTTGGATCCGAAGAAGATCCATGACTTCATTGACTTATGGCATTAGGATCCAAACACTCCCATACCTGATCTGCCTCTGACTCCTGGTCAAAGTCATATGTTGAACCATTTCATCGCTGAAGAAAAATGGAAATTTGAAAAGGCTCGTGAGATAAAGAGAGCACAAGCCAGAAAGGAGAAGCTTCTGAAGAAGAACATCGTCAACCTGACTCCTGAAGAACTTCTCAAAGCTCAATCTGAAATCCAAGCCCTCAACAAGGATTTCTATGCTTACAATGCTGATTGGCAAGGAGCCAAAGTGAGATTCGTCAATTTGACGAAGAAAATGACAACTGTTGCAGCCCCATCGCAACAAGAAAATCCTCAGGCTGAAGACTCTGCTCAGCCTGCTGAAGAACATGCCAGCACTGCTGATGACTTTCAGCCTGCTGATGAGAATACAAGTTCCAGGGCTGATGACTCCATTCCAGCCGCTGAAGAAATTCCCAGGGCATCTACTAGTGGTGCGCCTGAAGAAACTGAAGAGATCAGGGCAACTGCACCAGTTGCGCCTGAAGAAACTGAACTACAGTCCTCAGCTCCTCCTGCGCCAACACCAACTCCAATTCTTCCTTCTGCTTATGAAGTGAAGAAGACAAAGGCTGCAGAACGAGCTGCAGTGAAGAAGAGGAAGGCATCAGCTGCGTCAAATTCTTCGGCTGCGAAGAAAATGAAGCCAATGACCAGCTCATTTGAAAATCCTATAGATGCCGTTCCCATTTCCTCCATGTCGTCTAAGGAAATTGTTCCTAATGGAGAAGACTACAAGATCCCAAGCAGATCTGATGAAGAAAATCAATCTATTGCTACCTCAGAACAGGTTGATGAAGAAATTGAAGTGGAAGCATTCCCTTCACCGCCAGTCGTTTCCTCACCCATGCCTCAGTTCACAGCCGAAGAGGCTGGTGTTGAGGAAATTGAAAAAGAAGAAGAAGACGTGGATATTGGATGCACTACACCAGTGATGAACGATGACTTTTGGGAAAGTCAGCATCCCAATACTCCTCTCTTCACTCCGATTCAACAAATTCCTCAGTCCCCGGCTACAACTGTTCAATTGGGCTCTGAAGAAACTCATCCCACATCGTCTGTTCATGAAGAAATTCCAGCCACTAGTGCTGAAGAACCTGCTGCTGATCCCCAAACTGCACGAGAAGAGGAACCAGAAATTCCTCAGCCTGAAGCACCTGAGATCGCGATTCCTGAGGTTGTGCTGCAAATTACTGACATTCCTCTGCCCAAACCGAAGAATCCGTTCTCGAGCAAGCAAAAATTCAAGGCTGAAGACTTCTTTTCTGAGCATGTGTTCTTCACTGCTTACAATCCATATGACTCTGCTCGCATAAGGAAAAGACGCTTCTGGACTGCTACTCAAGCCAACTACTATTCCTCAGTGCTCTTTGACAAGGACAAGATTTTTGATCATGAGCATATTCCTCATGTGGATATGGAATCTCTGCCGTGCTTCGAGCCAGTACTCCGAGTTATTCATGATGCAGGACTGCTGAACTTCTGCACTGATATCTGTGATTGGAATGAAGAACTCATTCTTCAGTTCTATGCCACTTTGCATATCATCGGAGATGCTGCAGATGTCAATTCATGGGTGCTGGATTGGATGACAGACAACACTCACTACAAGGCACCAGCAACTGAATTGCTTCGTGTCCTTCCTCTTGATCCTCCCCATGAAAGTGCACGTTGCATCTACAATGACCGCGAGCTGACTGATCATTATATGCAAGTGCTCATGAAGCCTTTGAAGCCAGGGCAGGCCCCTCGAACCAAATTCCTCGTCAAGGAACTGCTGTATGTGCCTCGGACTGTCTATCGAATCCTGACGAAGACAATGAGACCCATCAAAGGCCACGACTCAAATGATGAAGATGTCGTTGGCATCATGAAGAACATGCTTTTCAACATCATTCATGGCGTTCCCGTCAACTTCCATGATTTCTTCATGAGGACTCTGGCTAATGTTGCAATGTCACCTTTTGAGCTGAAGCCCTATGCGCCTTGGATTATGGGATTCATAAGGGCAAGATCTTCACTGAATTATAAGGCTGACACTCTGAACCATGGCAGCTACTTGCCGCCCATTGAAGTCCTCAAGCGACCTGTTTCATCATCTGATGATAAGGGCAAGGCAGCTGCTGTGATTGATGAAGGCACTCGTCCATTGGATGGTCAATTCCGTCTAGCTACATCTTACTCCACCAATGACGATTCTGCAACACATGGCACTGCCGCAAATACCTCAGCCAAGCAAAAGCCTCAAGCAATAGCACCCAGGGTGATGACTGACCGTGAGTTACTCCTCAGTCTTCATCAGAAGGTTGAACGCAATCAGAAATGGGTGAAGCGTCAATTTGCTGGAATTCTTCACAACATCACCTCAACACATAATGCAGTGAAGAAAAATCAGTATTACCTTCATGAAACCCTCAACCGCACCTGGGCTGTTCTCAATCATGTATATTCCGCAGAAGAATTGAAGACTATGGGTCTCCAGGAAGCATTTGACTGGTCTGCACCACCTCCGAAGAAATTCAAGAGAGTCAAAGTTCCTGATCTGGTGGCCAGTTCTTATTCTTCATCGCGTGAAACTGATGAACATGAAGATTTGGACGACACTGTGGCAGGCCCTACTTCAACAACCAACCCCGACAACGCTGGCGCTCCTCCATCAACTTGAAAATCTTCAGGGGCATTAGTCCTCAGTTTCGATCCTTTTGGTCATTTGATGACAAAGGGGGAGAAATCTGAGTTAGTCTTCAACCGGGTTTATATTATGGGTGTTTTATTAAGTTACAACTCTCGTTCTTCCGAAACTTTTATTGGATCGAGTTGTAATCTTAAAATCCGATGGTGCCTTGATACTTTTGGTTGTGCTCTGATGCCTTTGATGCACTGAGCTCTGAAACTTTTGATGTGATATTCCGCATGCTTATTCCTCGTTAATATTATTGCATGCATGCTGAATCTCATCAGGCACCATATTTCATCATGCATTTCAAATTCTTCATATTATATATCAAATGCGTGTATGAATTACAAGATATAGGGGGAGATCTCCATGATTCGATTCTTCAAATGTGCATTGCCTCAAAAGCAAATTCCTCACTATGCACATATTCAGCGGGAGTTCTTCTATATCTTGCAATCAAATTCCTCAATATCAGTATTTACACTTCATATGTTTATCCCCTTTGAAAACTTAACCTATGTTGTCATCAATCACCAAAAAGGGGGAGATTGTAAGTGCATCTCGTGCCCCTTAGTGATTTTGGTGTATTGAAGACTTATAGGTTAAGTAATTGATGTGTTTGTAAGTGTACACAGGTATATAAGTCTATGAGGAGTTTGATATTTACAGAGAAAGTCGACCCCTAAAAATGAAGTTCTTCGACTGAAGACTTTGATATTCTGAAGACTTTCTGAAGACTTGGAAAGTGAAGAAATTGGTGTGACCTTGAAGACTTGATATTCATTCGAGGAATATGAAGCGTGAAGACTTTTGTTTTCGTAGTTTCATTTTCTCTTTCTTGAGTCATAGGAAACACCGTACTGTTAAAGGGTGTCGAGGAAATACTAAGGAAAAATTTCCATGTGATGCTCAACTCAAAATCCTACATCTACCAATACCTTCGAGTGAAGCCATTGGAAATCTCATACAGTTCAGTCAATTTCTTCAGTGACAGAGACGCAGTTCTTCTGGTCACTGAGGACTTTGCTCTGACTGAGGAGTTAGGAATTCGCCAGTGCGAATTGCCTACACAGTGAGGAACATGATAGCCTTGAGGAATTTGAGAGTCAAATTTCCGACCGTTGCTGTGCTGCGCGCCGGCTGTCCCAAAATATCTTATCCACCTAACGGTCATATCATTGAAGGGCATTTATGTCTTATCATGTCGGGCTGCTCCCTAGGCTATAAATAGCCGCCCCTACAACCAGTAGCTGGTTGGCTGCTCCGAGAGAACTTGACACTTGTCATTTGAGAGCAACCCATCCTCCGAGGACTTTGAGCGAAAATCATCAAGTGAGGAAAATCCCAAAACCAAACCCCCACAAACCCAAAGTGATTGAGCATCACTGAAGAAATTGATCCTGCGTGGATCTGACGCTTGTTACCTTTGAAGACTGTGCGTCTTCTAGACGGTCAGGCGTCAAGGTCTAGAGCATCCAAGAGGAATGGTGGATCGCCGAGTGAGCAAGTCTGTGAAGGTTTGGAAGTCACCTGAAGACTTACCACGAGTGATTGTACGAGGCCTGCGTGGTCTTAGTTCAAGGAGAATACGGTGAGGACTGGGTGTCCTGAGTTGTGGCTCAGAGACTGGGTGTCCGGGACTGTGTGTCCTCGAGTTTAAATACTCAGCCGCTGCAACCAGACATACAACTGAGACAGCAGTTGGAACTGGTCTACCAAATCATTGTCTTCACCAACTGACTGGTTCTATTTCCTCAACTCTTTCATTTCCTCATGACTGTGTTAAATGTTGTTCATATCTGTGCTTGAAGACTTTGACTGAAGACTTTCACAAATTCCTTAGTTCAATTTCTTCAGTCTGTTTGTCTTCATCTTGTTAATCCTGTGTTTATGCTTTCCGTACTCTGTGTTAGTCTTCATTTCATCATGATGACTATGTTTGTATCCTGTTATGTTTACTTCTGAGTACATATTCCGCTGCAAGTAGTTCTTCGCTAAGGAATTTCCTCACCAGCAAATTCCTAAGTGAAGAATTCATAAAAATCGCCTATTCACCCCCCTCTAGTCGATATAACGCACTTTCACTAGGAGCTCCGCCGCCTCGAGGGGTGCTGCTTCCCATTGGGAATCGGTTGGCCCAGAATAAAATTTAGACAACTGACGCCTAAATAAAGTGATTTGAGATGAGGGTATGACCTATCTTGTACCCCGGTGAAGTAGGCAGCTCCAACTGCCGAGTCGGTGAGGCCGGCGCGGTTGTAGTGCCTACCGGCGGCAGGAACGAAGAGATGTCACAATGGTCGACGGCTACGGGGAAGCAGCGTCGGGGCCCTGGACGCATCCGAAGTTGGAGCCGCTCCAGCGCCGTGCACAATGCCGAGGGTGAATCTGCTCCGGTACGGTTCACGCGGCCGTCGTCGAGGCAGCTCTGTAGCACAGAGTAAGAGGCACATGGTCCAGTGCATGACGGTAGACGGATAGCGTCTCCGGCATTGGGGAGGAGCGCAACGGTGAATTTGGTGCGGTGGGGGTGCCATGGAGGAGGGGCTGAGGTGTCGTGGCTGGGAGCACTACTAGGGAAAAGCCTAGCAGTAGCGCGGGCAAGTGTGCTACTGCTACGGCGCTATAGCTAAATGTTAGCAGTAGCATGTGTTGACACGCGCTACTGCTATCTCTACTTACTAGTAGCGCATGGTGGAACGGGCGCTACTGGTAATTAGTAGTAGCGTATCTCAAAGCCCGCGCTACTACTATTTGGTATTCTATTTTTTTATTTTATGTCGTTATTCCTACACCTTTATAGAAGTTTTCATATAGTGCAATTTAGAGATTGTTTTTACATCATAATGAGTTGTTAAATCACTAGGTGAATGAACCGCGGATTAATTTCAAATGAATGGATCCTAAGTGATGAGGTCATGGATTATCACGATAATCCATGACTTGATCACTTAGGATCCATCCACTTGAAACTAATCCACGGTTCTTTCACCCAATGATATAGTAGCTCATCATCATATTTATATTAAAACTCTTACATCATATCATCACCAACAATAGTAGCTAATAATGATCATAGTCATTACCACTATTTAATCATCATAGTCATAGTGTAGCTATCTAATCACCACCAACACTAGCTAATAATAATCATCATAGTCATTACCACCAACACTAGCTATTTAATCATCATAGTCATAGTGTAGCACATCATCATCTTCAAACTTATTCTAGCTAGCTAATCACTCTTGCTGCTCTCTCTCAGGTAAAATAGCGTAGAACATGTGTAGCACCCCTGCTTCATCATATTGGAGCATGCAGATGAACTTGTCTCCTAATCGTGGGTTGCGCTTCTGATTGCTGCCCCCTAGTACTTCTCTGCTATCATTCACAATTCTGCTCTAGTCTTTCACTATTAAGCATTCCTCGGTTTTAGAAATCCTAAATGCACTCATGTGCAATGTAGGATGTCTTGGTCGTAATCTAACCATTGACATGTGACCTTTAGTATCGATCCACTAAGGCACAACTATCATCGAGAGTCCCTGTTGAAGAACATCGTATAGTAACATACTTAGCAATGAAGTTTAGCTTAAAAATAATGTATGCAAAAGATGCACCGAGGACAAATAGTAAAAATGTTACCATCTTTCCTAAATAGATGTGACCGTAGTTCAATACGAACACTATTGGTCGCACGTTTTTAGTACTAAGATTTTTAAGTCCAGGAAAATAAGTTCTCTTGACAGCATCAAGATCCTGAAGCCATGAAACATAATGAATTATCTCCTCGCAGTTTAGTTCAGCCCCGGGATAGTGGACGATCATGTCTACCAAGCGTCGGACACGTTTGCTTTAATGGAAATAAGCTATCAATAGAAATTAGTTGTCAACTATTTTTGAATAAACAATATCGAAGGCATAAATATGGTTGAGAAACTCACATAATGGTAGAACCGAAGGCGTCTACACATGGACCCAGATGTCTCTATTACCTTCAATATCATCTTCCGGACGAATATCAAAGGTGATAACCATATCAGGCTCAAATGCAGAAGCCTTGCATAGTGCTTGCCAAGTTTTGCATTCAAAATAGGTGTAGGTGTCTCCATTGTATAATTTTGCGTTGAAAGTATAACCATGCTCGGTCTTCAAGTAAATTCTCTTTACCTCCATAGTTTCCATAGGACTGAAAAATCTATCTTATCCAAGACAAAAACTCTCGCATGGCAGGGGATACGCTAGTAGAATAGTAAACAATTAAATTATAAGTTGAAGCAAATGAAGGAGAAATCATGCTTAATTACGAAAAAAAGACATGTCGTTGTGACTTACTGTATCCACTTTGAAGTTCTCGTCCAGCTTGATGCTGAAGCGCCTATCATCAACTAGGAAGATTTTGTCGCACAAACCGAGCTCGTCTTTGAAGTATTCGCAAATACCGAAATCCTTTTCATCATCAGACATTTCCTATGTTCATAGTTGAAACATTAATTGAAAATCAATCGAAGGCAACTACCAAGAAACTCAACACTTAAATCCGGGGCACTCGATATTTCCTACATATTCTAGCACAAGTCATGCTTAAATTCATGAATAAATCTGGCCATGACCTTTGCTAAAATAGGACATATCGAGTGCCTGAAATTTGCCGCAGCGGAAATGAGTCAACACTCCGGCAAAACATAGGCCACTCGGATTTTCCCAGCGATACAAAGATTTTCATACACATACAATGATGCAATCTTAAACTGGCAATTCCATCCGGATCAATTATCATAAGCATTCGCACATGAGCTCACCGACTAAATACCCTAGTTCTACTCTATTCAACATAACGAGGAGTGGATAAAGAGGAGGTGTACTTTTAGCTCACCGACACGGGTGTAGAGGAAGTAGAGATAGCTCGGATGACGATCACTCCAAGGAGACACGACTGTACAAAGCCTGCATATTCCATCGAGTAAAATTTTAATTAGATCATCAAATCTCATATAGCATTCTTTGATGACAAATTGATAATGACATAAATTCAACTAGTTCAACTAAGCACTTACTAAAAATAAACTAGTTCTATTAATTTTCTTACTAAAAACAAAACTAGTTCTATAGTAAAAGATCATCAAATCTCATATACCTAACTTTTATTACTAAAAATAAAATAGTTCTATTAATTCAATTAATTTTCGTACTAAAAAATAGTAAAAACAACTACATTATACAAGAACAGTGCAAGAAAAGTTTAGGGTTTAGGAGAGATGGAGGGAGGAGGGGGTTGGGAGGAGGG